>NC_048580.1:10301993-10656993 GCF_013265735.2 Oncorhynchus mykiss
TTTGTGTTTGCACTGTTGTGTCTGCACCGCCTGACCAGCCACATCCTCAGATACACGTTCCATAACTCAGATACTGCAGTCACAACTCCACAGTGAAGTAAAGTAACTCACATTCTTTGTGTTTGGTGAGGAGTGTTAGATTTTTGTTTCATTGTTGTGAATTGTTAGATACTACTGCGCTGTTAGAGTTAGGAACACAAGCATTTCACTACACCCGCAATAACATCTGCTAAATATGGGTATGTGACCAGTAACATCTGCTAAATATGGGTATGTGACCAGTAACATCTGCTAAATATGGGTATGTGACCAATAACATCTGATAAATATGGGTATGGGACCAATAACATCTGATATATATGGGTATGTGACCAGTAACATCTGATATATATGGGTATGTGACCAATAACATCTGATATATATGGGTATGTGACCAGTAACATCTGCTAAATATGGGTATGTGACCAGTAACATCTGATATATATGGGTATGTGACCAATAACATCTGATATATATGGGTATGGGACCAATAACATCTGATATATATGGGTATGTGACCAGTAACATCTGCTAAATATGGGTATGTGACCAATAACATCTGATATATATGGGTATGTGACCAATAACATCTGATAAATATGGGTATGGGACCAATAACATCTGATATATATGGGTATGTGACCAGTAACATCTGATATATATGGGTATGTGACCAATAACATCTGATATATATGGGTATGTGACCAGTAACATCTGCTAAATATGGGTATGTGACCAGTAACATCTGATATATATGGGTATGTGACCAATAACATCTGATATATATGGGTATGGGACCAATAACATCTGATATATATGGGTATGTGACCAGTAACATCTGCTAAATATGGGTATGTGACCAATAACATCTGCTAAATATGGGTATGTGACCAATAACATCTGATAAATATGGGTATGTGACCAATAACATCTGATATATATGGGTATGTGACCAATAACATCTGATAAATATGGGTATGAGACCAATAACATCTGTTAAATATGGGTATGTGACCAATAACATCTGATAAATATGGGTATGTGACCAATAACATCTGATAAATATGGGTATGTGACCAATAACATCTGATATATATGGGTATGTGACCAATAACATCTGCTAAATATGGGTATGTGACCAGTAACATCTGATAAATATGGGTATGTGACCAATAACATCTGATAAATATGGGTATGTGACCAATAACATCTGATATATATGGGTATGTGACCAATAACATCTGCTAAATATGGGTATGTGACCAGTAACATCTGATAAATATGGGTATGTGACCAATAACATCTGATAAATATGGGTATGTGACCAGTAACATCTGATAAATATGGGTATGTGACCAATAACATCTGATAAATATGGGTATGTGACCAATAACATCTGATATATATGGGTATGTGACCAATAACATCTGCTAAATATGGGTATGTGACCAGTAACATCTGATAAATATAGGTATGTGACCAATAACATCTGATAAATATGGGTATGTGACCAATAACATCTGATATATATGGGTATGTGACCAATAACATCTGCTAAATATGGGTATGTGACCAGTAACATCTGATAAATATGGGTATGTGACCAATAACATCTGATAAATATGGGTATGTGACCAATAACATCTGATATATATGGGTATGTGACCAATAACATCTGCTAAATATGGGTATGTGACCAATAACATCTGATATATATGGGTATGTGACCAATAACATCTGCTAAATATGGGTATGTGACCAGTAACATCTGATAAATATGGGTATGTGACCAATAACATCTGATAAATATGGGTATGTGACCAATAACATCTGCTAAATATGGGTATGTGACCAATAACATCTGATATATATGGGTATGTGACCAGTAACATTTGATAAATATGGGTATGTGACCAGTAACATTTGATAAATATGGGTATGTGACCAGTAACATCTGATAAATATGGGTATGTGACCAATAACATCTGATAAATATGGGTATGGGACCAATAACATCTGTTAAATATGGGTATGTGACCAGTAACATCTGATAAATATGGGTATGGGACCAATAACATCTGATAAATATGGGTATGTGACCAGTAACATCTGATAAATATGGGTATGTGACCAATAACATCTGATATATATGGGTATGTGACCAGTAACATCTGATAAATATGGGTATGTGACCAATAACATCTGATAAATATGGGTATGTGACCAATAACATCTGATAAATATGGGTATGTGACCAGTAACATCTGATAAATATGGGTATGTGACCAATAACATCTGATATATATGGGTATGTGACCAATAACATCTGATAAATATGGGTATGTGACCAGTAACATCTGATAAATATGGGTATGTGACCAATAACATCTGATAAATATGGGTATGTGACCAATAACATCTGATAAATATGGGTATGTGACCAGTAACATCTGATAAATATGGGTATGTGACCAATAACATCTGATATATATGGGTATGTGACCAATAACATCTGATAAATATGGGTATGTGACCAATAACATCTGATAAATATGGGTATGTGACCAGTAACATCTGATAAATATGGGTATGTGACCAATAACATCTGATAAATATGGGTATGTGACCAATAACATCTGATAAATATGGGTATGTGACCAGTAACATTTGATAAATATGGGTATGTGACCAATAACATCTGATATATATGGGTATGTGACCAGTAACATCTGATAAATATGGGTATGTGACCAGTAACATCTGATAAATATGGGTATGTGACCAGTAACATCTGATAAATATGGGTATGTGACCAATAACATCTGATAAATATGGGTATGTGACCAATAACATCTGTTAAATATGGGTATGTGACCAATAATATCTGATAAATATGGGTATGTGACCAATAATATCTGATAAATATGGGTATGTGACCAATAACATCTGATAAATATGGGTATGTGACCAATAACATCTGATAAATATGGGTATGGGACCAATAACATCTGATAAATATGTGTATGTGACCAGTAACATTTGATAAATATGGGTATGTGACCAGTAACATCTGATAAATATGGTTATGTGACCAGTAACATTTGATAAATATGGGTATGTGACCAATAACATCTGATAAATATGGGTATGTGACCAGTAACATTTGATAAATATGGGTATGTGACCAGTAACATTTGATAAATATGGGTATGTGACCAGTAACATCTGATAAATATGGGTATGTGACCAGTAACATCTGATAAATATGGGTATGTGACCAATAACATCTGATAAATATGGGTATGTGACCAATAACATCTGATAAATATGGGTATGTGACCAATAACATCTGATAAATATGGGTATGTGACCAATAACATCTGATAAATATGGGTATGTGACCAATAACATCTGTTAAATATGGGTATGTGACCAATAATATCTGATAAATATGGGTATGTGACCAATAATATCTGATAAATATGGGTATGTGACCAATAACATCTGATAAATATGGGTATGTGACCAATAACATCTGATAAATATGGGTATGGGACCAATAACATCTGATAAATATGTGTATGTGACCAGTAACATTTGATAAATATGGGTATGTGACCAGTAACATCTGATAAATATGGTTATGTGACCAGTAACATTTGATAAATATGGGTATGTGACCAATAACATCTGATAAATATGGGTATGTGACCAGTAACATTTGATAAATATGGGTATGTGACCAGTAACATCTGATAAATATGGGTATGTGACCAGTAACATCTGATAAATATGGGTATGTGACCAGTAACATTTGATAAATATGGGTATGTGACCAGTAACATCTGATAAATATGGGTATGTGACCAGTAACATTTGATAAATATGGGTATGTGACCAGTAACATCTGATAAATATGGGTATGTGACCAGTAACATTTGATAAATATGGGTATGTATATACCAATAACCTTTGATTTGCTTTATTTGCTTTAATCCTTCCATTGTTCTATCTGGTGTATGTTAAATGGAGGGAGAAGGGACTGGTCACAATTTAAGACTTATACATAGATAAGAAATTGGCATCATTCATCCAATTAAATAATACATTCAAACTCTCCCATTCACATGTTTTTCTCATTATTTACAAATCAGACACTATATCAAAGGGACAATTCAAAACTGTTGACATCCTCCCTGTACCACATGTGTTTTATGATTTGCTACAGCGCCCTCCCATTTCAAAACACCTCATCTCACAGTTTGTCTCCTTTTTCTCCAGCTACACAGAGGCCTCTAATGGTCATCTCGAGGAGACTTGGGGTAAAGAGTTAAATATTGAGCGCTCAGATGATCTATGGGGAGAAGCCCTGTCTAGAATCCACTCCTGTTCCATCATTGCCAGATATCAATGGATACGATGCAAAGTCAGGCATAGACTTCATTACTCCAAAACCAAATGACATAGAATTTACCCCCAGGTCTCCCCACTGTGTGACAAGTGTAAAGCCTCAGAAGGTTCATTAACTCATCATTTTAGGCTCTGCCCCCTACTTAGTAATTTCTGGAGGAACATATTTGATTGGTTTTCAAAGGTATATGAGAGAGCCATTGAACCTGAAGTGAAACTTGCTCTCTTTGGCTGCTCAGAGTCTGTTCTAAGATCGTCCTATGAGGAACAACAGGCTCTGATGTTTGGAATGGTGGCTACAAAACAAAGGATCCTCACAGAATGGAAGCCACGCCCCTTTGCTTCCGTAGACAGCTAGCAGAAATGATTAACACCATTAACTTGGAAAATGCAAAAAAAATTCAGGACTAACTCCTTCAGTAGATTTCTCAAGGTTTGGGGTCCGTTTCTGGATCATCTGGACAGAGACTGACATGGAACACTGACATGGAACACTGACACGGAACACTGACACGGAACACTGACACGGAACATTCTGTTGTTCTAACTGTCGCTGTTGCTCTCTTCTTGTCCCATGTCTTGTTTAAGAAAGACTTCATTTCATATGTCTGGCAGCTGTGTTATTCCTTTGTTTGTACTAAATTGCAAAATTTATACAAAATATACAACAACAAAGAAACAACTGATTTGATTTGTCCTGCATAGATCTGCTGTCTGGGGAGGAGAGTGTTCGCTCCCAGCTCCACAGGTTCTCTGCCAGCGTCTACTTCTCCTACTCGGCTATGCCTGGCAAACTGTTCCTACGCAAAGAGGTGAGCTGGAACTGCAGGCGAGAACATCTGCATTGTTCTACAATGTGTTTGCATTCTACTGTATGTGAATCACAATCATTTCCCTGTGTGTGTTCAGGTGTTTTACCCCAGAGAGAAGTTCAACCACCCCTACATCCTCAATCTCCTCTGTGAGCAGGTCAGTGTTGATTGTTTCCCCATGACCTTTTTTATTCACTACCTCCTACATATCACACCTTATATTAATATAAATCTGGGTTTTTGTTTCCCTTTCAGATCATGAGAGACACGTACTGTGACACCTGTGTGAGGATCTCCAGAGAGGAGAGGAGGAAAATGAAGGACCTACTGGGTGAGTCTTTTTTTACCAGGGGAGTCTAGTTGTTTTTTTTACCAGGGGAGTCTAGTTGGTGATTCCCGGTAAATATTACTGTTCTGAACCTCCATCCCACTGTATCTCCTTACATTCTCTCCCTCCTTTCTTCTCTCTCTATTCTCTCTCTATTCTCCGTCCTTCTGTCTCTATTCTCTCTCTATTCTCCCTCCTTCTCTCTCTTTTCTCCCTCCTTCTCTCTCTATTCTCTCTCTATTCTCCCTCCTTTCTTCTCTCTCTATTCTCTCTCTATTCTCTCTCCCTCCTTCTCTCTTTATTCTCCCTCCTTCTCTCTCTCCTCTCCCTCCTTCTCTCTCTATTCTCCCTCCTTCTCTCTTTTCTCCCTCCTTCTCTCTCTATTCTCCCTCCTTTCTTCTCTCTCTATTCTCTCTCTATTCTCCCTCCTTCTCTCTCTATTCTCTGTCCTTCTCTCTCTATTCTCTCTCTACTCTCCCTCTCTTCTCCCTCCTTCTCTCTCTATTCTCCCTCCTTCTCTCTCTATTCTCGCTCCTTCTCTCTCTATTCTCTCTCTACTCTCCCTCTCTTCTCCCTCCTTCTCTCTCTATTCTCCCTCCTTCTCTCTCTATTCTCCCTCTATTCCAGCCAGTTTCAACGTGGGTACAAGTGTCAGCTTGGTCCAGGATGACACCATGAAGAAGAGGATAGTGATGGCTGCCAGAGACAACTGGGAAAACTACTTCACAAGACTGTTCCCTGTCAAAGTGAGTTAGTCCCCCCCCCCCCCCTCTCTCTCCTGTGTGTGAGAGGCTGGAGTGTGTTTAAACCTGTGTCTGTGTGTGTGTGTGTGTGTGTGTGTGTGTGCGTGCGTGCGTGCGTGTGTGTGTGTGTGTGTGTGTGTGTGTGTGTGTGTGTGTGTGTGTGCGTGCGTGCGTGCGTGCGTGTGTGTTGTAGGGTGATACCAGCGGGGACACCCAGGTATTGGGTGTGTCTCATCGTGGGCTTCGTCTGCTGAAGGTGGCCAGAGCATCAGGCATCAACCCCAAACACCTGATCCTGCTACGCAGCTACAGGTACTCCCATCCTTCAATCACAACCAAATGGAAAAGACCTATGAACTATGAATGTATGTATGATTAAGTGAGAGTATACATCTAGTATGTGATGTCGGTGTATGTTCTCCCTGTATGTGTACAGTAAGTGCTGTGGTTTTCTCTGTGTAGCTACGCGGAGCTGCTGTCGGTGAAGCTGCGGTCTGCAGACATGGTAGAATTCAGTCTGAAAGAAGAACAGCTGCAGCTGCAGAGCAACAGAGCTGCTCAGATCACTGCCGTGGTCAGGCTGTTCCACCAAGAACTCGTCGAGGTAAACCCCCCTCCTCTTCCACATCTCATATCATTCAAATAGTTGTTTATATACACGTTACATGGCCAAAAGTATGTGCACACCTGCTCGTCGAACATCTCATTTAACAAATCATGGACATTAATATGGAGTTGGTCCCCCCTTTGCTGCTATAACAGCCTCTAATCTTCTGGATGTTGGAACATTGCTGCAGGCACTTGCTTCCATTCAGCCACAAGAACATTAGTGAGTTCGGGCACTGATGTTGGGCGAATTGGCCTGGCTCGTAGTCGGCGTTCCAATGTAAATCAAAAGTGTTTGATGGGGTTGAGGTCAGGGCTCCGTGCAGGCCAGTCAAGTTCTTTCACACCGATCTCGACAAACCATTTCTGTATGGACCTCGCTTTGTGCACGGAGGCATTGTCATTCTGAAACAGGAAACTGTTACTACAATGTAGGAAGCACAGAATCGTTTCTAATGTAATTTTATGCTGTAGCGTTAAGATTACCCTTCACTGGAACTAAGGGACCTAGCCCAAACCATCATTCCTCCTCCACCAAACTTTACAGTTGGCACTATGCATTCAGGCAGGTAGCATTCTCCTGGCATCCTCCAAACCCAGACTTGTCCGTCGAACTGCCTGGTGTAAAGCAATCCATCACTCCAGAGAACGTGTTTCCACTGCACCCGAGTCCAATGGCAGCGAGCTTTATAGCACTCTAGCTAATGCTTGGCATTGTGAATGGTGATCTTAGGCTTGTGTGCAGCTGCTCGGCCATGGAAACCCAGTTCATGAAGCTTGTGACGAACAGTTATTGTGCTGCACGTTGCTTCCAGAGACAGTTTGGAACTTGGTAGTGAGTGTTGCAACCGAGGACAGACAATATTCATTGTTTCAGCCCTCTGCAGTCCTACTCTGTGAGCTTGTGTGGCCTACTACTATGTGGCTGAGCTGTTGTTGCTCCTAGACCTCTCCACTTCACAATAACAGCCCTTACAGTTGACCGGGGCAGCTCTAGCAGGGCAGAGATTTGACAAACTGACTTGTTGGAAAAGTGGCATGTTATGATGGTGGGACATTGAAAGTCACTGAGCTCTTTAGTTCTACTGCCAATGTTTGTCTATGGAGATTGCATGGCTGTGTGTTCGATTTTATACACCAGTAAGCAACGGGTGTGGCTGAAATAGCCGAATCCACAAATTTGAAGGGGTGTCCACATACTTGTGTATATATAGTGTACATTTCCTGGTACATCTTACTGTATAGAATCTTTGTTGTGTGTAACCTCCTACCAAACCTTCTCAGGGCTCGGATCATGTGATCGCCCTGAAGAGCTTTGAGACGGTCGACAAGAGCCTGCTCAACTTCCGCAAGGGTGACATCATCAAACTGCTGCCCATAGATGGCCTCAAACCAGGTGAGGTCATCACAGTGACCTTTGACCTCTGTCTCTCTCTCTCTCTTCTGTCTCTCTCCTAACCCTGCTCTCTCCCTCTCTCTCAGGTTGGTGTTTCGGTTCCATTGGGGGGCGCTCGGGTCTCTTCCCCACGGACATCACTCAGCCGTCTGCCCCTCCTGACTACCACCATGTCCACCTTGACCGCCGCGACGAGAGGAGGAAGAGCATGAGAGCTCCAACCCCCAGACCCACCTCCCACAACGGCTCAGCACAGCACAGCCGAGATGGCTCCGTCCTGGGGTCGGCTCGGTCGGTTCAGGGTAGTGAGATGAATGACGTACAGACGTTCCTGATGACAGAGTTTGCGATGAAATACTTCAGAGATGCTGACACGAGGTAAGAGGGGTCATTTTAATTGAACCTTTATTTAACTAGGTAAGTCAGTTAATAACCTATTCTTATTTACAATGACGGCCTACACCAGCCAAACCCAGACAACACTGGGCCAGTTGTGCGCCGCCCTATGGGACACACAATCACGGCCGGTTGTGATACTGCCTGAAATCGAACCAGGGTCTCTAGCACTGAGATGCAGTGCCTTAGACCGCTGCGCCACTCGGGAGCCCAATTACAACCCTGGTAATAGGGTTGTACAATGTACAGTGTGTAATCCTATGTGTTGTGTTACAACTGTCTGCCATAACTACACAATCACCTCTTTTTTCTCTCTTTAATCATCACCCCTCCTTCCTCTTTCTCCTCCTCTTCCTCTTCCTCTTTCTCCTCCTCTTCCTCCTCCTATTTCTCTTCCTCTTTCTCCTCCTCTTTCTCCTCCTCTTTCTCCTCCTATTTCTCCTCCTATTTCTCCTCCTCTTTCTCCTCCTATTTCTCCTCCTATTTCTCCTCCTCTTTCTCCTCCTCTTTCTCCTCCTCTTTCTCCTCCTCTTTCTCCTCCTCTTTCTTCCTCCTCTTTCTCTTCCTCTTAATCCTCCTCCCTTTGTCTCTCTATCCCAGCATGGAGGGTAGAGGTCTTCTTGATGGAGGTCGAAACTTCTCAGAGATGGTTCAGTACACAGAGGTTCCCGTTCGGGAATCTCTCATCCTGTACTCTGATCCTGATCTTAATAACCTGGCTGTCCAGGCCTTCATGAGTGAGTCCACACACACGCACGCACGCACACGCACGCACGCACGCACGCACACACAAACACATGCGCACGCACGCACACACACGCATACACACGCACGCATACACACGCACACGCACACACACGTGCGCACACGCACGCACGCGCGCACACACACACACGTTTGCGCACGCACGCACACACACACACACACTACACACACACACGCACGCATGCACACACACACGCACACACACACTACACACACACACACACACACACACACACACACACACACACACCTGCACTACATTGCGTATCAATTTTCCCAATTTGATAATACTCTCTCTGAAGGTGTGATGCAGTTCATGGGAGACCAGCCTCTGGGGAATCACAAGTCTGAGGAAGACTGTGTCAGCCATGTCTTGATGGTGAGACATACATATATCTCACAAACACACTATCGCTCACCATACACTCCTAATGAGGATACGACTGCTTGAATGAAAACATGGGAGTAATATCTGTCCATCGTGTTTGTGTGTTCAGCTGGGGAAGGAGAAGGAGTTCCTGAGAGATGAGATCTACTGCCAGGTCATTAAACAGACCACTAACAACACTCACAGGTGAGAGGCTGGCAGTCTGTGTATAAACCTTTACCTGTGAATAGTGTACAGAGGGTCAATTCCTTACGTATGTGTGTGTGTGTGTTTTGTGTGTGTGGTATACAGGCAGAGCTGTACCCGAGGTTGGCGTTTATTGAACCTGGTAACAGGGTTCTTCCCCTGTTCTGGCACTCTCAATCCCTACGTCACACAACTCTTACAAAACATCAGCCAAGACCCCTCACACCCTTACCAAGGTACACACACACAGCCCTGCTCCCCCCTCACACACTGGCGATGCCCCCAAAGATATCCCTTTAAAAGTCTGCAGCTGTCTGCTACCCCAGCGCTCTTCTGTATCCAATGCAGATGTGTGTGTGTGTGTGTGTGTGCGTGTGCATGTGTGTGTGTGTGTGTGTGTGTGTGTGTGTGTGTGTGTTTCCTCTCCATCTCAGAGCTGTCTCAATACTGTAAGGAGAACCTGTTCCGGTCTCTGATCCACGGAGGTCGCAGACACGTCCCCTCTCAAGTAGAGATGGAAGCCATACTGGTGAGACATGAGTGTGGATATTATTTTATTTTGTGACGATCAGTTCCGTCATCGCTTGGTGCGTGTTGTTCTCTGTAGGCTGGCAGAAGCTCTCGCCGGTTCCCCATCAAGCTGCCGGGTGGAGTAGACTTCCCCTGTAAGATACGCAGCTTTAGCGTAAGTCAAGACTCCTTCTCTCCTTTCCCCTGCCTCCCTTTCATTAGCATCATGAAGAAAAATAAAGATTGACTCTGTGTACCAAGGTGGCTCTGGAGGTGGTGGAAGAGCTGTGTACAGAGATGGGCATCCAGGACCTGTCAGAAGTCAACGAGTTCTCTATCCATGCCAGCCGGGACCAGGGTAGGAGGACAAAGACATCATATAGCTTATATACTGTATGTCACGATCTTCTAATGAATTAACGGACCAAGGCGCAGCATACGTAGAGTTCCACATGTTTATTAATTGAAGCTCACAAAAACAATAAAGAGCAACGAAACGTGACGTTCTGTTGGGCTCACAGGCATCAACACAAAAACAAGATCCCACAAAAACCCAGTGGGTAATGGCTGCCTAAATATGACCCCCAATCAGAGACAACGATAGACAGCTGCCTCTGATTGGGAACCATACCAGGCCAATATAGAAATACAAAAACTAGAGTACCCACCCTAGTCATACCCCGACCTAACCAAATGAAAGAATACAAGGCTCTCTAAGGTCAGGGCGTGACAGGACCCCCCCCCCCCCCCACACACACACACACTTAGGTGTGGCCGCAAAACCTGACTCTATAGGGTAGGGTCCGGGTGGGCATCTAGCCTTGGTGGCGGCTCCGTTGCGGAATGTAGACCCTGCTCGGATCCGTCAGCTTCGGTTGCGGCCCTGGTGCGGGGATCGTCGCCGGGGACTCCGGACCGTGGATCGTCGCCGGGGACTCCGGACCGTGGATCGTCGCCGGAATCTCCAGACCGTGGATCGTCGCCAGGGACTCTGGACTGGGAACCCTCGCTGGAGGCTCTGTACTGGGAACCCTCGCTGGAGGCTCTGGACTGGGAACCCTCGCTGGAGGCTCTGGACTGGGAACCCTCGCTGGAAGCTCTGGACTAGGAACCCTCGCTGGAGGCTCTGGACTGGAAACCCTCGCTGGAGGCTCTGGACTGTGAACCCTCGCTGGAGGCTCTGGACTGGGTACCCTCGCTGGAGGCTCTGGACTAGGAACCCTCGCAGGAGGCTCTGGACTAGGAACCCTCGCTGGAGGCTCTGGACTGGGAACCCTCGCTGGAGGCTCTGGACTAGGAACCCTCGCTGGAGGCTCTGGACTAGGAACCCTCGCAGGAGGCTCTGGACTGGGAACCCTTGCTGGAGGCTCTGGACTGGAAACCCTCGCTGGAGGCTCTGGAATGTGAACCCTCGCTGGAGGCTCTGGACTGGGTACCCTCGCTGGAGGCTCTGGACTAGGAACCCTCGCAGGAGGCTCTGGACTAGGAACCCTCGCTGGAGGCTCTGGACTGGGAACCCTCGCTGGAGGCTCTGGACTGGGAACCCTCGCTGGAGGGTCTGGACTGGGAACCCTCGCTGGAGGCTCTGGACTGGGAACCGTCGCCTGAATCTCCAGACTGTGGAGGCACACTGTGGTCCTGATGTGTGGGGCCAGCACAGGTGGCACCGGACTGGTGACACACACTTCAGGGAGAGTGCGAGGAGCAGCCACAGGACGTACCTGACTGGGAAGGCGCACTAGTAGAACCGGCACAAATTGTACCGGAACAATGACACACACTTCAGGGCGAGTGCGTGGAGGAGACACAGGACGTACCGGACTGGGGAAGCGCACTGGAGGCCAGATGCGTGAAACTGGTGCAGATGACACCAGTCACGCTCCTCAGCTGCCCGCTCTGCAGCACTCTCATCGTCACCACCTCTCTCCGGAATCTTTTGTCGAGTTCCTCCTTCAACTCCCTGATGGTCTATGGCTCATTCCTCTGCTCCACCGACCACCCCGTGTGCCTCCCCCTCTGAATTTTTGGCTGTCTTTTGAGATTTCTACCTGGCCGCGAACCCCGGCGTCGTCGCTGTCCTCCCTTCTCTTCTTGCGTCTCCCGCAAAGTAAGGCGATCCTGTCCTGCCAGGATTTCCTCCCAAGTCCAGGATCCCTTCCCATCCAATATCTCCTCCCAAGGCCAGGATACACTCTCCTCCTGGGCACGCTGCTTGGTCCTGTTGTGGTGGGATCTTCTGTCACGATAGTCGTGGTAATCATACTCGGACCAAGGCGCAGTGTACGTAGAGTTCCACATGTTTATTAATTGAAACTCACAAAAACAATAAAGAGCAACGAAACGTGACGTTCTGTTGGGCTCACAGGCATCAACACAAAAACAAGATCCCACAAAACACAGTGGGTAATGGCTGCCTAAATACGATCCCCAATCAGAGAAAACGATAGACAGCTGCCTCTGATCGGGAACCATACCAGGCCAAGATAGAAATACAAAAATTTGAGTACCCACCCTAGTCACACCTCGACTTAACCTAAATTAGAGAATAAAAGGCTCTCTAAGGTCAGGGCGTGACAATATAACCCAAATGACTCCCCCAAACTGTTCACCTGCATCTGACAAAATATTGTTACACATTCATTTTGTGACCGCAAAAGGCTTCCCTTACAGTTAAAAAACCCCACATGATTTCACATGTGAAATTTCCAATGTGATCACATAAACCTTTCACATTCTAATTCATTCTGATTCTAATTGTCACATGATGCCCCCCCAAACAGAAATGAGTCATTAGGATGTCACGAATTACATTGTGTGTTTATTTATACAGTAATTATTATTCAACATGTCCTCACCTGGGATTTGAACTCACAACCTCTTGGTTCACAGCATTCCGATCTTCCTGTTACGCCTCTATGACTCTGTCAATAACTGATTTCACCTGTATTCCTACACTTTGGACTGCAAAGTAAATCTCAGCTTTGTTAAAAATAAAATAAAACAATAAAAATTATATTTATCATAGTGATTCAGTAGTAACATTAAAACAGAATAAATCCTCCAACATTAGTCAGATTAACAGCAGTCAGATGGTATTATTTTGCTAAGTGCAGAGATGTTTTATAGGTCATGACTGTGTAGGGATGTTTTATAGGTAAGGACTGTATAGAGATGTTTTATAGGTAATGACTGTGTAGAGATGTTTTATAGGTAATGAATGTGTAGAGATATTTTATAGGTAATGACTGTGTAGAGATGTTTTAAAGGGAATGATTGTGGGAATGAATTCTTCTCTCTTCATCCTGCCTTATCACAACCTCCTTCCTGCCTCTCTTCTTCCCCTCCTCCGTCAGAGGGGATGATGCGGCCAATCCACCCCGATGAGTACCTGTTTGACTTCCTTTTGGATGACGGCTCCATTTTCCTGTCCTTCCACCGCGTCATGTGGACACACCCCCTTCACTTCGACAATGACCTGTACCTGGAGTTCCACTTCCAACAGGTACCGTAGTAACGACCCCGAGTTCTGTTATTACCATAGAAAGCACCTCCAGTTATGTCAGGCCCTGGTGACAACCCTTCTGTCCCTGTAGTTCAATGAACTCCTTCTGTCCCTGTCTGTTGCCTGCAGGTCCTGGGTGATTACCTGGATGGCAAACTGCTGCTGCCAAGCGGTGGTGCCAATGTTGTCCAGCAGATGGCAGAGCTGGCTGTCCTGCAGCATCTGGCACAGGGTCTTACTCAAGAGCCCTCTGTGTGAGTACTAGCCTTAACCTTTAGCCTTTAGCTCAGTGCTACTCACTATTTTTTTGTAAGGGGGCCACTTTGGGTTGAGACAATCATTCAGAGAGCCGCACAGATCTTTAAGTTGTTATACGTTTTCTTCCAATATTATCGAATTATTCAATTTGAGAGCAAATTGAGAGCAATAGAGCACCTGTAATTGATTTGATGTACAGCACATCACAAATATATACATACACACATCACATAGGCTACATCACATGTATAAGACCCATATTAAGGGTTACCTCAGTCGTTGGATGAGAGAAAATGTCCCTGCTGCTCCTTGACTGAATTCATTCATAAATGTATAGTCTGTTGTTGCTATCCTTGTGAGGCAATCCAGGTGTGCATTGGTCATCCTGTTTCTCTGTTTTTGTTTCACAATATTCATTGTTGAAAATGTTGCTTCACATGAATAAGTCCTGACAAAAAAAATGGATGTCACCTTTTGCACACACTGCTTCAGAAGTGGATACTCTGTGTCTGACAAGGCTCCAGAAATGGGTAACACCTGCTCCTAGTTCACCTTGCAATGTGTCATGTTCCCTGCAGCTCCACTATCTCTCTATTCCAGCACGGTCAGGACAGAGGGCTGTGATGACTGGGGTCAGAGATGACACTATCTCCCTCTCTATTCCAGCGCGGTCAGGACAGAGGGCTGTGATGACTGGGGTCAGAGATGACACTATCTCCCTCTCTATTCCAGCGCGGTCAGGACAGAGGGCTGTGATGACTGGGGTCAGAGATGACACTATCTCCCTCTCTATTCCAGCGCGGTCAGGACAGAGGGCTGTGATGACTGGGGTCAGAGATGACACTGGCACATGAAAGGGATTCTCAATGAAGTTGAAAAACTCCTTGTACTTGATGATATCCTTGAATCTTGACTCAAACTCCAACTTCAACTCTTCCAACACACACAAATGCATCAAAGTTAACATGTTGCAGTATGTCTGGGTTGGATGTGGTGACTGCTCTGAGTTTGGGGAAATGAAGAATCTGTCTGTCAGGTATGAACAGTGTGGTGATTTTATTTTGAAATGCTGTGACCACATGCAGCATTTTGCCCAGAGTTGTATCTTTCCCTTGGAGCTGGAGATTCACCCTGTTCAGGTGGCAGGTGATGTAAGTTAAAACAGCTTTAATATCCACTGTGGATCATCCAGCTCTGGCTCCTCTCTCCCCATTGCTCGCAACAAATTCATGGATTTGAGGGAGGAGAGAGAGCTGCTGTATTCTGTCTGGTATTCCTCCAGCAACTCACGGAGCCGGTGATTCAGTACCCTTGCAATTATCATGTGCATCACGCGCACAACTTCCTGGATCAAATTCAGTCACCGTCTTTGAGTTTAACCACAAGTGCTTCCTGATGAATGATACAATGAAACGTAACACATTCGGGAATATCCTCTCTCTTTCTCATCAGGCCTATGAGTCCCATCTCCTTCCCTCACATGTTTGGGGCGCCGTCAGTGCACACAGATGCCCATTTTGACCAGTCAATGTTATTTTCAGCAAAAAATGTAAAAAAGGCTTTCAGAATATCAACATACAATATTTTAGTTAAGGCCAAAAAACATTATTTGACAATCTCCGCGTCTGTGAAGGTCTTCTTGTTTCTCGCGACTATCCAAGCAATCTCATGTTGCCTCTGTCGTCTTCTCTGCAACAGTGCTAGATCTGTCCATCATTTGTTGTTGTCCTTTGAGCTGTCCTTTGGGTTGTGCTATTTTGATGTTTCTGAGGTTGCTTTGGGACGGATATGTTGTGTCAAAGTGGGCAATGTGTGACTGGAAATGTCGCTCTAAATGTTCTTGTTGAAAAAAAAAAGACCTCTGTCCACATCTCTTGGAACTTTTGGTGTTCTTCTTGACTTGTATCCTTCTCTTTGCCACCGGAGCCACGTTAGCTACATTAGCTACATTAGCTAGCTGCATTTCCCCGCTGCCATCTTCCTGATTTTCCTTGTTCTCCGGTGGTTATTCGTTCTTCCTGATTTTCCTTGTTCTCCGGTGGTTATTCGTTCATAGCTGTCATGATGTTCTCCAGCTCTTCCCCCTCATTTTCATTGTCAATAGATTTACTTTTCTTTTTTTACAATAAATCGATCCATGTCGACCAGACTGCAAAATTAGCTAGTAGCAAACTGATATGTGTCAGTTGCTGTAGCTGAGCAGTTGTGTTCTATTTCGGCAAACGTTCTATTTCTGTTCAACAGCTGCGCTTTACTGCCATCTATCTGCCATCCAGGGAACAATTTCCCCATCCAGGGAAAATCGGAAAATCACCGCGAGCCTCGCAATGAGTACCACTGCTTTTTCATACGGTTGTTTTCAAACCGGACATCAGTGATAGTTCTCTCTGTCCTGTGTTAAGAGTGATAGAGTTGCTGACAGTTCTCTCTCTTCTGTCCCTGTCAGGCCTGAACTGAAGGAGTACCTCCCCCGACAGGAAGGGGGCAGCACCAACCTGGAGCAGATCCACTCTATCTCCCTCAGAGAGAGAACCACCATGCTGTCCCTCAGCCCCCACGACGCCAAAGCACGCTTACTCGGTGAGGCACCAACACACACACACAGCACACACACACTTTTATTTTGGCCTTGGTTGTGTAAAGCACTTTGTGATAAATGTATTTGTAAATATATTTAGATTCACTGTATCTACAGTATAATGCTGTATGAGTATAATTACATTGATTGATTTGCTGCCTCTATCCCCAGAGTGCCTGAGCTCCCTACCTCTGTTCGGCTCTAATATCTTCTTGGCTCAGAAGGTCAGCCATCGCAGCTGCCCCTCGCCCTGCCTGGTGGCTGTCAACCAAGAAGAAGTGTTGTTCTGTCATCCCAAAACACAGGTAATGAATTTACATCCCAGAAACACTGTTGTGTATGGAGGGACACCCCAAACGTACATAATGTAGGCATAGTGTTTCGGGAATTATGAGTGAACTGATTGATCATGATGAATTTTATGGATCTGTGGCTTTGAAAGATGTCTGCAATTATTAATGTTTTAATCATTTCTAGTTCGCATCTACAAATGCTTTCTAATAATTTTCCCGTGTTATTCAGGAGCGGGCGTTTGTGATCCCGTTGGTGGAAGTGCAGTCACTGAGCTTGGTCAAATCCAAGCAAGACAAGAAGGTGCCAGGAGTGGAGATCAAATACGGCAACCCAGGACGCCCAAAAACCATCACCGTCCACCTCAAGCAGGTGAAGTACAACTCAGTACACAGTAGGCTATGACAGTGCGATGGTCACCAACCCCCAGTCCCTTGTAGAGATACATGGAGTGCAGAATTTAGTTGGAGCTTTCCAGGACAACAGGTTGGTGACCACTGGTGTATAGGTTAGTTGTGTAAGCTGTGAGGTTAGACAGTGGAAGGGACTTGGGCACTAAGGGCAGCGCACGTTAGAGATGCAACCTGAACGCTACTCAATAGTGTGTGTGTGTGTGTGTGTGTGTGTGTGTGTGTGTGTGTGTGCGTGTGCGTGCGTGCGTGCGTGTGCGCGTGTGTGTGTGTGTGTGTTCTCTGCCCTACAGGCCAAGGAGTTGTGCCACATCATTGCTGTCATTATGGAGAAACTGGTACAACCACCCATCAATAGTTCTGTCTCTAGCCGCAACTAGTAGATACGCGCACACGCGCACACACACACACACACACACACACACACACACACACTCTTAGAGAGGGAGCCTACTGATACCCTCAGCCCAGATGTCTCAGGATCAGCCTATTGATTAACGGGCCTGCACTGATGATTATCAAAACAGATCAATGCCTTCATATTTTTATCTACATCATTTAGTTATAAAAAAGTCGACATATTACAGCTATGAGTACCAATGAATGTCCACATTTTTAAATTCCTTTGTACGTGTTTATATAACCAATGTATCAATGTGAAGATTTATTTGCAATAAATGTTTGTGTAATTTAAGGCCAGGCACCACACCCTCACAGGGTAATTTTTTCCCCTTAATCAATATAGCAATTAACTTTTACCAGTTGGATGCAGACACAATTATAATATTTTTTTGTATTACAATTCTTCTGAAATATTTGGTTTAAATATGCAAATGACGCAATATCTAATGAAATGGCCACATATTTGCATATCATGCAAATCTAATTTTCTGTACACTGGATAAAGTCAGTCCAAATATTTGGTTTAATTTTGTTAAGACACTCCATGACCGGACTTGTCCAGAGCAGATTGTGGATAAATACTTGTTATCTTTCTATCTGTGAAACACTAGACACGCACATAAAATGCATTTTTGGCACATTTTTCCAATGAAAATGTTATCTAGAATAAAAAATGTACAACATACAATATATGTACAAACGTTTGTGGACACCCCTTCAAATGAGGGTATTCGGCTATTTCAGCCACACCCGTTGCTGACAGGTGTATAAAATCGAGCACACCGCCATGCAATCTCCATAGACTAACATTGTCAGTAGAATGGCTCAGCGACTTTCAACGTGGCACGGTCATAGGATGCCACCTTTCCAACAAGTCAGTTCGTAAAATGTCTGCACTGCTAGAGCTGCCCTGGTGAACTGTAAGGGCTTTTATTGTGAAGTGGAAACATCTAGGAGCAAAATTGTGTCATCCTCGAAGTGGTAGGCCAAACAAGCCCACAGAATGGGACTGCCAAGTGCTGAAAAACGTAGTGAATCAAAATTGCCTGTCCTCAGTTGCAACACTCACTACAGAGTTCCAAACTGCCTCTTGAAGCAACGTCAGCACAAGTACTGTTCGCCACAAGCTTCATGAAATGGGTTTCCATGGCCGAGCAGCTGCACACAAGCCTAAGATCACCATGCGCAATGCCAAGGCTGGAGTGGTGTAAAGCTCAGCGCCATTGGACTCTGGAGCAGTGGAAACTAGTTCTCTGGAGTGATGAATCACGCTTCACCATCTGACAGTCCGCCGGACGAATCTGGGTTTGGCGGATTCCAGGAGAACGCTACCTGCCTGAATGCATAGTGCCAACTGTAAAGTTTGATGGAGGAATAATGGTCTGGGGCTGTTTATCATGGTTCGGGCTACGCCCCTTAGTTCCAGTGAAGGAAAATCTTTTCAGGAAAACTCTACAGCATACAATGACATTCTAGACTATTCTGTGCCTCCAACTTTGTGGCAACAGTTTGGGGAAGGCCCTTTCCTGTTTCAGCATGACAATTCCCCCATGCACAAAGCGAGGTCCATGCAGAAATGGTTTGTTGAGATCGGTGTGGAAGATCATTTGGAATGCTGACTGCAAGCCAGGCCTAATCGCCTAACGTTAGTGCCCGACCTCACTAATGCTTTTGTGGCTGAATGGAAGCAAGTCCTCTCAGCAATGTTCCAACATCTAGTGGAAAGCCTTCCCAGAAGAATGGAGGCTGTTAAAGCAGCGAAGGGGGGACCAACTCCATATTAATGCCCATGATTTTGAAATGAGATGTTCGACAAGTCCACATACTTTTGGTCATGTAGTGATTCAACAATTCCTTCAGGGGAAGTCTGGAGATATATTTAAGGATAACCACACAATATGTTGTAAATGCAGATGCTTCTGAGGCTGAGAAAAACTAGTTGTGGGAAGAGGTATTTTCGGGAAGTGGCAGTTTAAGAACACTTAATTTGGGGGCCAAATGCCTTTTTATACCCAATCACCATCTCTTCAAAGTAGGTTACTGAATATAGTCCAGTTTGTAACACTATCTATGCAATGGTCTTTTAAATTATTGGTAATTTAATGTAGTGAGTTTTGAAATGATTCATATATGTCCATTTTAAAGTGGCACTATAGTATGATAAACTAAAGAAAATATATATTTTTTATCAAGTTTTAAAAAATGTTATGCTTCTTTTTTAGAAATACTCATATTATAAAATACCAACAAATCTCAAAATGTATAAGTAGAAGCAAACATTTCATTTCAGACTGTAGTGCCTGGCCTTAAACATATTTTGGGGATTGATGTTCTTGTTTACTTTGTGTATAACTATGAAAAAGCTTGATGAATAAGGTATTGTTGTTTAAATTCTATGTGAACATGTATTGCTAATAGAAAAGCTATGTTAGAAAGAGATACTGTTTTCCAGCTGTATTTAGTTTGACAGGCCTATAAAACCACAAACTGACCTGTCCCATTCTTACATAACTACAGTATGGAAACAACTTCTAGCCCAGAAGCCTACAGTAGGCCTGGCAATCCTGGAATCTTTGTAGGCTACTGGTAGGTTCTAATTTCTGGTACAATAATCCAGACCAGTGGAGGCTGCTGAGGGGAGGACGACTCATATGAAATGGCTGGAATGGAGTGAATGGAATGGCATCAAACCGGGGCGGCAGGGTAGCCTAGTGGTTAGTGGTTAGTAACCGGAAGGTTGCAAGTTCAAACCCTCGAGCTGACAAGGTACAAATCTGTCCGTCTGCCCCTGAACAGGCAGTTAACCATTGTTCCTAGGCCGTCATTGAAAATAAGAATTTGTTCTTAACTGACTTGCCTAGTTAAATAAAGGTCAAATAAAAATTTTAAAAAATGTGTTTGATGTATTTGATACTATTCTACTTATTCCGCTCTAGCCATTACAACGAGCCCGTCCTCCCAAATTAAGGTGCCATCAACCTCCTGTGTTCCAGACGGACTCCGAGAAAAATCAAGCTACTGAGTGTTGTAGCTGCAAAAGACAATCTACAGGTCACACAAGCACATAGATGTATACCTTTCTGACTAAACCCCACTTCTGACTAGACCCCCCTACTGTATGTCTAGGATGAACAACCAGTCTCTGTTGCTGAGCAGAAACTGAGTCCGTTCCTCTTGGTGTTATCAGTGTCCCAGAGTCCAGAGCCTTCGCACTCCTCCGGGGCCTTTCCCAGGTCTTCTTATTGCTGCGCTCCCGAGTGGCGCAGCGGTCTAAGGCACTGCATCTCAATGCTAGAGGCGTCACGACAGGCACCCCGGTTTGAATCCAGGCTGTATCACAACCGGCCTTGATTGGGAGTCCGATAGGGCGGTGCACAATTGGCCCAGCGTTGTTAGGGTTTGTCCGGGGTAGGCTGTCATTATTAATAAGAATTTGTTCTTAACTGACTTGTCTAATTAAATAAAGGGTACATAAAATCAATAAAAAATCAGTCAGTCAGGCTTTGAGTTAGTAGTAGTAGTACACATTCCTACAGTCTACTGCTGTCCAATTGATAATTACACTTCTCAAACACAAAGACCTTAAACCTAACACTACTTTCAATCTCTAAGAATGTATTTAAAAAAAACCTGCATATTCATTCTAAGAGTATAAAAAAACGGTAAAGTTATAAAACAGTGATTATGGTCTATCAGAGCTAAACCCAGACACATGGCTCCTATTCAACCCTCACAGGCTGACCACACAGCGCGAGCGCGACCATTGCAAAATACATTTACACATACAAGTTAGTCAATCATTGCACCCACACTGCGCGCTAAAAATAGAACTTGGTTCTGTTTGTGATGCTTGATGCGCTGCAAGTCCCGCCTCTCCCATATCCTCATTGGCTTTTAGCAGCGTATACCCATGTGGGTGGTTGAAAGGTGAACTGAGGTCCACTGTCCAGTCCAGTTAGAGGTGGTAATGCACCTTGAAGTTGGATGCCAACCGCCATATGAAGTCCAAAGAAGAGGAAGAAGACCCTAAGGAGGGGAGATTACTAGAAACTAACTTGGTTTACCCTTTTATCTGTGGTTTAATAGTCGGAGTAGAGGACCTTGTGCATTTCAGGTGACAAAACAACCTAATGTTTATATCCCAGGACAAAATATCTAGCAACAGCAAGCTAGCTAGTTAAATTGACATACATGTTTAATGCTTTTTGACCCCAAATTAATATAGTTGGTTCAGAGTTCGTTTTGATATTTCAAACTGTGTGTCCTGATCGGGTCTAGTTTGGGTGGACAAAATCAACAGGCGCTCGAGCGGTCTTATGTTATGTTATGGAATCATTTTTGCACTCAGAGACAGGCCCCCTTTATCTCAGCACAAACACAATGCACATAGATCATCCCATCTAACCCATGACATGATAATTACTACTGCTAGGCTAATTATACTATTATAAACAGATTACAACAGGCTCAAGTCAAATGGTCTCAAAATAAACCAAAGTTCATTAGTCACATGCACAGGAAACAATGAACTGCTCTCCTCTACAGTTTATTGGTCACATGCACAGGGTACAGTGTAAACGGTACAATGAAACACTCTCCTCAACAGGGCAGTACACTCTATCATTACATTTGAGTAATTTAGCAGATGCTCTTACATTTTTGTACTTTTTCCCAGTGGGAATAGAACCCATAACCTTGGTGTTGCAAACACCATACCCTATCAACTGAGCCACACGGGATCCAGAAATCCTCACACACAAAAAAGTTCAAGTTAGTTTTGTTTGTTTTATTGACGGGCTCATTATTAGTGGGCTCATTATTAGTGGGCTCATTATTTACTGCCACAACAGGTCTGGTTTGTGGCAGAGAAGCTGTGTCTCTTCAAGATATCCAAAGTTCACACACATGGCACAGTATTCACAATTTGCTACCTTAATATTAAGTCTAAGGGTTTCAGTTTGATTCCACCCCCCCCACCCCCTATAGATCTACTTGACATTTTGAAAGTGAAATAAAATTACAGAACATTTTCCAAATGAATAAAAGACTAAGATGTCTTGATGTCATCACACCTCAGAGTTAAAAACTTCTGAGATGAGTGGTTATGGTTCTGACTGACATTGGTGTTACCTAGGACTTTGTAAACTCATTTATAATTCCATAATAATGCAGTCTTTACAAAAGTGGAATAAGGAACAGTCACTATACCTCTTGTACAGAAGTTACAAAAACTCAGCTCATTGCTTCGCAATTAACATACCATTACCAGAGTATGACTGTATGTAACGACATGCAAATAAAATGTTGATCCAAAAGAAAGTACAGTTTTATTACACAGGCAACTCAAATCGTATTGGTCACACACACGTGTTTAACAGATGTTATTGGTCACACACACGTGTTTAACAGATGTTATTGGTCACATACACGTGTTTAACAGATGTTATTGGTCACATACACGTGGACAACAACCACCCGAGCCACTGCCTGTTCACCCCGCTATCATCCAGAAGGCGAGGTCAGTACAGGTGCATCAAAGCTGGGACCGAGAGACTGAAAAACAGCTTCTATCTCAAGGCCATCAGACTGTTAAACAGCCACCACTAACATTGAGTGGCTGCTGCCAACACACTGACTCAACTCCAGCCACTTTAATAATGGGAATTGATGGGAAATGATGTACAATATATCACTAGCCACTTTAAACAATGCTACCTAATATAATGTTTACATTCCCTACATTATTCATCTCATATGTATATGTATATACTGTACTCTATATCATCTACTGCATCTTTATGTAATACATGTATCACTAGCCACTTTAACTATGCCACTTTGTTTACATACTCATCTCATATGTATATACTGTACTCAATACCATATACTGTATCTTGCCTATGCCGCTCTGTACCATCACTCATTCATATATCTTTATGTACATATTCTTTATCCCCTGACACTTGTGTCTATAAGGTAGTAGTTTTGGAATTGTTAGTTAGATTACTTGTTGGTTATTACTGCATTGTCGGAACTAGAAGCACAAGCATTTCGCTACACTCGCATTAACATCTGCTAACCATGTGTAAGTGACAAATAAAATTTGATTTGATTTGATTTGTTTAGCAGATGTTATTGGTCACATACACATGTTAACAGATGTTATTGGTTACATACACGTGTTAACAGATGTTATTGGTCACACACACATGTTAACAGATGTTATTGGTCACATACACATATTTAGCAGATGCTATTGAGGGTGTAGCAAAATGCTTGTGCTTCTAGTTCAGACAGTGCAGCAATATCTAACAAGTAATATCTAACAAGTAGTATCTAACAGGTAATATCTAACAGGTAATATCTAACAAGTAGTATCTAACAGGTAATATCTAACAGGTAATAGCTAACAAGTAATATCTAACAATTTCACAACAAATACCTAATTACACACAAATTTAAGTAAAGGAATTAAGAGCATATAAATATATGGATGAGCAATGTCAGAGCAGCATAGACCAGTAAATACATATGAGATGAGTAATGCAGATATGCAAACATTATTAAAGTGGCATTATAAAGTAACTAGTGATCCATTTATTAAAGTGGCCAATGATTTGGGTCTGTATGTGGGCAGCAGCCCCTCTGATGACTGTTTATCAGTCTGAGATAGAAGCTGTGCATGTACTGACCTCGCCTTCTGGATGATGGCAGGGTGAACAGGCAGTGGCTCGGGTGGTTGTTGTCCTTGATAATCTTTTTGGCCTTCCCGTGATATCGGGTGGTGTAGGTGTCCTGGAGGGCAGGTAGTTTTCCCCCTGTGATGCGTTGTGCAGACCGCACTACCCTCTGGAGAGCCCTGCGGTTGTGGGTGTGCAGTTGCCGTTTGAGGGTTTTAGGTGACAAGCCACATTTCTTCATCCTACTGAGGTTGAAGAGGTGCGGTTGCGCCTTCTTCACCACACTGTCTGTGTGGGTGGACCATTTCAGTTTGTCAGTGATATGGACGCCGAGGAACTTTTAAAAAAAACTTTCCACCTTCTCCAATGGTGTCCCATCGATGTGGATCGGAGGGTGCTCCCTCTGCTGCTTCTTGAACAGTTTAATGTTAGGTGTTGCTGAGGCGGCAGGTAGCCTAGTGGTTAGAGCGTTAGACTTGTAACCGAAAGGTTGCAAGATTGAATCCCCGAGCTGACAAGGTAAAAATCTGTCATTCTGCCCCTGAACAAGGCAATAAACCCACTGTTTCTAGGCTGTCATTGAAAAAAAATAGTTCTTAACTGATTTGCCAAGTAAAATAAAACTGAGAATGCTTGCAGTCACAAAATACGGCTGTTAAGTGTTGCAAAATATCAAAAACCTGCCTTCTTGAATCAACTACAGCCAAGGTAGGTTGAAAATCGTGTTAGTTTGTATTCTGAGTAAACTATCCCTTTAAACAAGAACTCTTACCCTCAGATGGACAAAGAGGTTTGAAATTGTTTTTGCTCAGCATCCAACTTGCTGTTTGCAACAGTTGCAAAAGGCTTTGAATTACTCTACAGTATTTTTTCAGGTATCATAAAAGGAATTGCCGCTTTCAACCTTTTCAGTGGCATGTTGAAAGAATCATACAGTAGTTGAGAATTACAACTTATTTATACTTATCGGTTCAGAATATAATTTGTTTGACTTGATTATGTACACCTGGGGCAATGGACATATAGGACAATGGAATGTTCAGATAGAAATGTATTTTGTAGGTCACATATGACTGTCAGATAGATTGAAATAGTATAGGAGATGGTGTGTGCTCTATCCCTTTCATTTCTACCTTCAACATGCAGTTCCAGATACATTCCTGACATTAGTTTAAAGTAGCCAATCCAATAGCTTCAGGAAAGAAGTCCCTTCCTGAAATCTGTAATCAAACATTTAAAAAAAGTAGTTACTTTCTGAGATCTGAATTGAAATTGTTTTTTAAAAAGTAGTACTTTTTGGGATATGTATTCAAATATTTGTAGTCACCTCCAAAGTAACTATTCGTTCCCAGAGAAAATAGGTACTTTCCACAAAGCCTAGTTAAAACTATAGTTATCCCAGGTCTTCTATCCATACAAAGAATTGATTATCTCTTCCTCTGAGCGAGTGAGCCCAGCTTTAGAGATAACAAATGAAACGATGCCATTGTGATTTCATCTCGCTGTGATATTCTCAGCTGGATTTTTAGCTCTCAACATGGAAAAAATACTACAGAATTGAAAGAAGACGACTTTTCCATGGTCACAGACGGACAAAATCACTTTGTGCTTTATGCTGCTGTTGTAATCAGTCGGCATACATTTGAATGGTATCTGCGACGCTCATTGGACGTTTTAGGAGACAATCTCAGCATTTATAATTATTTTTTACCAGAAAGGTCAATTCCAGACCTTTCTTAAACAATGCCACAATACCAGTTATTGTTTATAGCCATGTCATGAAAAATAAATACATTTGGGTATGTCTATTTAGGTGGAAATTAAAATGTTGCCCTACCATTGGTGGAAGCGCTTTTGGCAGCCATTACAGCTGTGAATCATTGTGAATAAGCAAAGTTTCACCAGCCATATCAGGAATATGCAAAATTATGCATTTTGCATCATCATGATGTGGCCGGTCTGTGACAGCATGGGAAGCGCCATTGAGGTTCTCTACGTTTTAAAGAAGTACAATGTATTATTTTTCTTTGGCTGATTGCGCCCAACTCGTAGCAATCCCCACCCAGTTGAACACTTTAAAATGGTGGAAGCCCTCAATGGCAATGTCCATGCTAAAATGATGAGGCTTCTATCTCCATGACAACAGACACAACTCTGATATAAAGTTGTTGTTTTTTCAATGTGCATCCATTTTATATCAGTGCATTGGTAACAACCTAACCATGAAGAAACTTCTATTCAATCAACAACAACAAAAAATTGCCTCATGTAGAAAATTAACAAATCAATGTTGACCAAATTCGACATGCTCTGATGGACCACCCTACAAAAGAATCCTTACTTCATGGGCTCATTTTCATGGACCGCCTCTTCCTCTCTGGTAAAGCCAACTACGCAGTAACCTACTCACCTTTGAAAAAGATTACAGAGAGATCCAGAAAAGAGCTGTTAAATTCTACAACCACCTAAAAGGAAGCGATTCCCAAACCTTCCATAACAAAGCCATCACCTACAGAGAGATGAACCTGGAGAAGAGTCCCTTAAGCAAGCTGGTCCTGGGGCTCTGTTCACAAACACAAACACACCCCACAGAGCCCCAGGACAGCAACACAATTAGACCCAATCAAATCATGAGACAAAAAAAGATAATTACTTGACACATTGGAAAGAATTAACAAAAAAACTGAGCAAACTAGAATGCTATTAGGCCCTAAACAGAGAGTACACAGTGACAGAATACCTGACCACCCTGACTGACCCAAACTTAAGGAAAGCTTTGACTATGTACAGATACAGTGAGAATAGGCTTGCTATTGAGAAAGGCCCCCATACTCTAGAAGACAGGCTATGTGCACACTGCCCACAAAGAATTTGAAGACAAACCCAATTTTGATACTCCCATATCTACTGGGTGAAATACCACAGTGTGCCATCACAGCAACAAGATTTGTGACCTGTTGCCACAAGAAAAGGGCAACCAGAGAAGAACAAACACCATTGTAAATACAACCCATGTTTATTTATTTCCCATTTTGTACTTTAACTATTTGCACATCGTTACAACACTGTATATGGACATAATATGACATTTTTAATGTCTTTATTCTTTTGGAACTTCTGTGAGTGTAATGTTTACTATTAATTTACTATAAATTTTATTTTGTTAATTATCTATTTCACTTGCTTTGGCAATGTTAACATGTGTTTCCCATGCCAATAAAGCCCCTTGAATTGAAATTGAATTGAGGAGAAGTTAAACTAAAACGGTCGATTCGTGTCTAGACCGTAAAAATAGGACTTGCACCAGCCGCCCCTCCTACACACGTCAATCAAAACCCTTATCAACAAACGAGAGAATATTCCACCTATGGCAAGCCCTCCAGGAATCCCAACCTATCACAACCGTACTTCACAGCTTCCAACAAGAAATGCCACTCCTTCACGAACATGGCGTTTCACTAGTGGACTGTACACGGGCTTTTCGAGATCAAATTGAGGTTTAAACGGTGTGACGAGAGACAGACCTCGTTGCAACCTGAACGTGAGTGTGACAGATATATTTGGCGCATTGACAGTGGTGCCATTCGCTCTGTAAATTGCTTAGCGCGCGATTGCCAGTTATCGCAGGCGTCTCTTGTCATCGATAAGAAAACGAACCTTGACGTTGCAAATGGCAACGCTAGCTAGCTTAGCTCGCATTAGCTAGCTGGTGATGAATCGTAAACAGTGCTTTAGCTGGCAACGTTAACACGTGTTTTTGTCACACAGCATTGATTGTGCGAAGTTTTAGCTAGGTGCATTGCATTCTTGTTTTTCCATGGCAGAATCTGCAGACACTACCATTGACTCTCAGTTATCTAGATGGCATGTGAAACCATAAGCTCCGAATGCACACTAAAACCGGAAGTCACTATAAAAGCATCATGACATGTGGGCTGTCGTTCATCGCCTCTCTCTCTCTCCCATAGAAGACACTGTAAGTACAGGTCAAATCAGTGCAAGGAAATCCAAGGATAAGCATACGCAGAAAGTGAGTACATTTAATATATTGTACATCTGTCAGCAACGAATAGTTCTGCTTCTGACGTAGGCTCTTGTTGTGAATGGGCTGGCTATATAAGTTAATGATGTCTTTCCGTATGTGCACAGTAGTTTGCACCAGTTGCTTATTGGACCGCATTCTTACACCATGTATACATGTTAAGTAAATGGATCATACAAGTTGGGTTTGGTTCCTGTACCTGTTCAGCTGAAACTGTCAGAAAGACATCCGTCTCTGCCTCTTTCCCACGGACCTATAGCTAGGGTATGAAATCACTGCTATATACCAATACCGTAATCATTTCTTTCCCTTTTACTGATCTCTTCCCCACACAGATCTACCCAGCCATTTGTGACTACAGTAACTAGCCTCCTCAAAAACGACATCTCCCAGCGTACCCTGCAGTGAGTCCATGTGGGCGTGCGTGGTCATCCCCTCAGACTGGCAGAGCAGGCTGACATAGCGGGGCCAGTGGGTGACATTGTCCTCCAGCCGACGTTGGGGATCGAGGGGACAGCCAAAGTTGGGGATCGAGGGGACATTCGGAGGGTGAAGGCGCTGCCTATGCTCGTCTGGTGTGTGTGTGAGACTCGGAGCATGGTGAGAGGCTGCGCTGGTTGCCATGGAGCTACAGGATAAGAAGCAGGTGAGTTTCCTAGCGCCCAGCGACGTCAGCTGGCTCCCTGAAGTGGGCTGTTTGTGAAACAGAGACTCCTTGGGACGTGTGTGTGTGTGTGTTTGCGCTGACTGATCCCCGCAGACCGCTCTTCCAAGTTTTTTTTTTTTAAGTTGTCTAATAAATGTAAGCTATTCATGACAGACATTGAAACCGTCTTTGGTCTGGTGTCTCAAAAGAGGAACTGGACTGTCAGCTCGTTATCATGAGCCTGTACTTTTAAAGCAGTGAGCCAAAGGTTGACAAGTGTCAGCAACCACACCATCCGCTCTCCTTCTCAGCCTCCTCCCTTTCTGTCACCCCACTCTGCTGTGGAGTATTTTTCTCGGGTCATACAGGAGTAATAAAGGCCTAGAATATATCAGTTCAAATAAATGAATTGAATTGTGATTTGTCAGGGGGTTCTGCAGCACCCTCGGTACCATGACTTCCTGCAACTATGCATATACATGGGTTCTAACTTTTTACTTTACAATTGTACAATTTATTCTCCCTGCATATGAAAACCGAACACAAGATGATTCACACGGTGAACCTACTGTACATGAGCTGATGCCCACTAAGCTTTGAGGATTTTCCTACGATATTCACAACTTATTGAGCAATTATAGTCTGTAAAATTACTTTATCAAGCCAGCTGCAGATGAAACAAAGTAAATTCTCTCTTCCCTCTTTCCCTAGTTTTAGCTTGCGGCTATAACTGTCTAGCTGGCAAGATTTCGGATATTTACTAGCCAATACCAGTGACAAACGTGGGTATGTTATCAACATCTGGTAATACACAAACAATCTAGCTCACTTATTTTGCCAGCTAGAAAAAAAGGCCACAAACGAATTCAGAAACGGAGGAAGCTAACGTTAGCTGATGCCTCTTCAACAAGAAGCAGAGGAAGCTAACGTTAGCTGATGCCTCTTCAACAAGAAGCAGAGGAAGCTAACGTTAGCTGATGCCTCTTCAACAAGAAGCAACTGTGACAACATGGAACCTAAGATTTATTTTTAATAACTTTCCCATTGAACAAAATCCACAGTCCACTCCAAAGAAAGCCTGTCTCCAGGACTTCTCCAAAATGACCCCCAGATCCACAATCAGATCCATGACCAAAGCATCGCATTTCAATTTAGCCCGCAGGCAAGCTCTATCGCCTGGCACCACAGACCCCATCCATCGAGCCATCCACACACACAGAGCCCAAGTGCAGACAGTAGAGGTCGACCGATTAATCGGAATGGCCGATTAATTAGGGCCGATTTCATGTTTTCATAACAATCGGAAATCTGTATTTTTTTTAGGCAAGTCCGTTAAGAACACATTCTTATTTTCAATGACGGCCTAGGAATGGTGGGTTAACTGCCTCGTTCAGGGGCAGAACCACAGATTTTCACCTTGTCAGCTCGGGAGATCTAATCTTGCAAGTTAACTAGTCCAACGCAATAACGACCTGTCTCTCTCTCGTTGCACTCCACAAGGAGACTGCCTGTTACGCGAATGCAGTAAGCCAAGGTAAGTTGCTAGCTAGCATTAAACTTATCTTATAAAAAAACAATCAATCATAATCACTAGTTAACTACACATGGTTGATATTACTAGATATTATCTAGCGTGTCCTGCGTTGCATATAATCTGACTAAGCATACAAGTATCAAAGTATCTGACTGAGCGGTGGTAGGCAGAAGCAGGCGCGTAAACATTCATTCAAACAGCACTTTCATGCGTTTTGCCAGCAGCTCTTTGTTGTGTGTCAAGCATTGCGCTGTTCAAGCCTATCAACTCCCGAGTTGAGGCTGACGTATCCGAAGTGAAATGGCTAGCTAGTGTCGTGTCTTTAATATCATTAACTGAAGACTTATAGTTTTTATCAAAGATTCTCTCTAATTAGTTACTGCGCGATCAACTAATTAATCACGTAACTAATTAACTAGGAAGTCAGGGCACCAAGGAAAAATATTCAGATTACAATGTTATCATTTCCTAAAATAACTTTTCAGATATTTTATCTTTTGAATTAATGAAGTATTTACTGTACCTCACGTTAGTCTCATTCCAAATGTCGTAAATTGTTGGTTATCTGCACGAAGCCAGTCTTCACTATGAGTCTTCACTATGAGTCATCCATACATCAATTGTCTTAAACCATTTATTTATTACTAAGTAGGTAATTCACAGAAATGCATAAACAAACAAACAAACATGGTAAATGTGGTTACATGAAATGATAGGAGAATGTGCCCTAGTGGGCTGAACCGGCATGGCGGCTTGTTTGACGAGGGGGAGTGGGGGTCGACTAAGAAGTCACTACAAAGTGATAGCTATAACAATTGAAATGCTAATCCGTACACATGAACGCTCACTCAGTCGGGAACAATTGCAATCAATATATATATTTACGCTCAGTGTGTTGTCTTGATCGCTGGTGAAAAGTTAATTTATTTTGTAGAATTGTCCGTCTCTCTCTCTCGGTTGTGGTTAGAGGGGATTGTTCAGAGTGACATTCATTAATTTGTCATAGAATGAATTTTTCCGTGGTTGTCGTTCTTCGCGTTCAATGATGCCGAATTCCTAGCTGCAGACTAGTAATAAATATCAAGACTTGTTATTATTCTGTCGGTATCAATAGTCTAAGAGTTTAACCACGTGGTATGGTTAAAAATATTCAGCGATGGCATACACCTTTAGCCATCTCGTAATTGAGGTAAGCTTGGTCTGGTGATAATTTCTCAAAGTTGGGTTTTATTCGGAATGGCAGGAAAAGGCTATCCCAGGATGTCTGACCCTAACTGGGCTCAGGGGTGGTCCTCTGATTTAGTTCAAATCCAATTTCCTTTTTGAGTTTTCCTTCATTAAACAGTCCAAAATCACATTGTAAAATTGTGTAAACAGTGTCATACTCACTCATTCATCTTATACAACAATTAGATGTAAACCTTATATCTGGGGCTATTATATAAACAGCGTTATGGTAATGTGGCCACACCGTCTCCCATGAGCTTCCCAAGTTGTGACAAACTGACCAGTTCGTAGCTGGATTCTTCACCAAACTTTTTTCACTTTCTCCGGGACACTTTCTCCCCCCCCCCCCTTCTGCTGGTTTACCTTGGTAGGCTCTCTGACAGCGTGGCATGCTGCCACAAGGATGGATCGTGGGTATCCGGATTTGGAGTCGCCGTTCCGGACCCGTCATCTGGTCGTCGTCCAGACTGGAAGATCTGGGCAGTAACTTAGGCAGATGTTAACAACGCACACATACTCATGAAATGTATAGAATTACATTCATTCCCCAATGAGCGGCGTTGTGGCAGTAAGTGATGGTTGTATGGGGACTTTGTTAATGGCTCTATCGCTTCCTAAGTGTCAAAGGAACTGAACCGAAAAGGAATGAAAGCATAAACAAAAGATATACAAAACATAGTTCTCACACAAAAATCAACTAATTGGACTGTATTCTATATACGTCCAATGTTCTGGCAAAATGACTATCATGACCTTGTCTCTAATGCCATATCTAGGGTTTTCCTACTTGGTGTGTTCCTTAGGCACTATCCTAAGTTGATAACTATATGATAAGTTTACAGCTGGAAGGCACTAGTTTTGGCAGTCTACAGGGATGACCTATGGACTTCTGGGAAGAAAACTGGTGAGTGCTGTAGAGTCAAAGGCCTAGAAGTAAATGTTCAACTTTATTTACTACGGCTGGTATTTTGCTTGGACCCTTAAGTGATCCTAGCATAAATCCTAATTGGATGTTCTGTTGTGCATGTGCGTTTATGCTTACACAAGCACGCATGTCAAGGGAAGAAAACCAAGCATCCTGGCAGATTGCAACTTGTTCAGAATGAGTCTGACGTAGTCAGGTAATTTTTAGGTCAATGCCTGGAGATCAGTCAGAATTGGTGTCGAGGGAGTCTAGTAGTTTTTACTACAAGTCACTGTGTCTTCCACTATTGTAGTAGCGATAGGTATGAAGTCTCTTTCATAGCTATGTTATCCACATAGAAGCTAACCTCACGACGGAAGTACTCTTTAAGTATTGTACCAGTCGTACGTGGTGTGATCGTGGTTAATGATTCTAATAATTTTCCTCCTCAATGGAGGATTCTATTTATTAGTGACATGTGTGTTAACCATTGGAAGAGTGCACTGGAGATTCCCTTCCCCGTGTTGCACTCTGAGTGACTCCTATGTGGTTGTTGTCAAGGGTAATTTGATTGGTTAGGTCTCTAACCTTCTTACTGATTGTAGCTAGACTGACTGTCGCTGGTATTGGTACTGGTGCTCAAAGGGACCAGTTATCCTACCGATTTATTCTGAAATATTATACTACCGGAACACATGATTGGAGCATTTTACTAGTTGTATTGCAGTTGAACCTACACATGGCAAGGAATTATTATTGTTGCCATTTGTTTTGGAGGTGGAGGTGGTCCTCAGTACTGTCTTAGATGTGTTCTAAGATAATCCCCGTCTAGGGGCCTGTCTGCTCCGCACTGTTCTCATAGGGGAGTTTACAACTACATTTCATTTATGCTCTGGCGGCCTCATACGGTGTTGTCCTTAGTCTCGACCCCCCCCCCCCCCCCCCCCCACCGGCCTCATGGGTCTGGGCTACTATTCCCCCCCTTTGTGTCTCGGGACCCCCACACCAGCAGGTGGTGTTGGTGTCTGAGGCGCAAACGAAAAGGTCGAACCCTATGTACGAGTTGTCAGCGGCCGCGTTATGAGAATGGCTGTAACCTTTCAACCAAATATCCTGGTGTTTGTGCTTCAAAATGCTCAGTGGCTGTCGAGGTCTGTCAGTCACCACCGCGTCCGGCAACCTCTTCAGTACCTGCGAACTGAGACGAGGATATCGGTCTGTGATATCGCAAAGTGCTTCACCAGTGGGAGTCATCGGGTCAATTGCTGGACTGATGCCATTAGTGACATTTTAAGGGGTGACAGTCCCCAACAAAGCGGAAGGTGTATCATCGGAATCAGAGTATACTCTGCGCATCAGTGTTTTTCTTGCTGAGATGGCCGCAGTGCTTGTGGAAGTGTCCGAAGGGCAAGAGGAGTTTATCTCAACTACCATATTGCACGACTGCAAGGAGGAGGGAAGTTGCGTATTCACAGAGACAGCTGGCTCGAAATCATGAAAAGAATGGTCAATCAAGTTGGCTGATGGAATGTGTCAAGATATTGTAATATCTCCTTGGATCGGATTCTGCCCCAAGAGGTTTCTAAATGTATTTTTCCCAAGGGGTGCTTTTGACAGATACCTCTCGTGAATGACTGCGTTGCAGCTAGCGTTAGGGGAAGACAGTATGGTCAGTGGAGGAGGCACGGTGGCCTGTGACCATACCTGGTTGGTTTTCCAATCCATCAATGGGAGTAACCAATCCATCAAGTCTGCTCCAAGTAGCAGGGTTACAGTTTCGAGGCTGGTAACATACACAGGGTGAACGAGCTATACGTCCTGGAAGTGTAGTTTCAGCATGACTCTCAATGTGAGAGGCGAGGTAATCTGAGTGACCCCTCGAAGTGTAGTGTCGCATCGTTCCACTTTTAACCAACGTTTAGTTGGCTTCAAAGCCCTTTTAAGATCATCAAACAATGTTTGAGAGATGAGTGATATTGTCGCACCCGAATCAATTAGCGCATGACAAGTTAAGCGTTTCCAGGTATGGCCGTTTAGATTTGTGTTTAGTGGACATATTCCCCACAAATTGGAGTGGTCGTTCGCAACGACGTGATGTGCCATTTCTGTTCAAGGTGGAAGCAGATTGACTTTTCCGATTTTGAGTGGGCTTGGCTTTCACGAAGCGTTTGACCTTTTTCTTTGCAACCTTTGTATCAGAATCTATAGACAAAGCCCGGGGGCTTGTTTCTTGATCAAGCGGGCCCTGGATAGGGTCTTGAATGAGAGCGGGAGAAATAAGAACTTTAACATCCTTGCTATGGGTGTTAACTCCTACGGATCTGGTGTCCGATAATTCCCCGTCTAGTCCTTGTGACTTATCTTTTACCCTTTTCTCAAATTGTTCTCGCTTTAGTTCTTCCCATAGTGGAACTTCTGGAGAACATTGGTCTATGTTTTGATCGTCCTTCAACCCTTTGTTACCCTTGTGCTCTGACACTTTGTGTGGGTTGGGTGCAGGAACGTAGCGAACAGGTCGATTGTAGCGGTAGTCGTTTTGATGGCGACGTACTTTACAGTTATTTAGACCGCGGAGGTTATTGGAATCATGGTTTCGTGGTAGAAACTGTTGTTGTGCGTCATCTTTAACGCTCCAATACCTGATAATGCACCCTCTAACTGGAGTGAGTGCTCCTGGTCAAACTTCAAAACCGAGTGGTCAGGGCTCTTAGCGTTGTGAACTTTTGATGCCTCATGCTGTGCTTGCAAGCTCTCTGAGTTGTAAGATAGACAAGCCAACGTGGGCGGCAGGGCCCAAGTAGGTAATGAAGGTAGGATACATGTTCGACAGGAACATTTGTTTAAAAGGTAACAAGTCTTCCATGCCTGTTTCAGTGAGTAGGCCAAAGTAAGCTGAACAAAGCCTATGATAGTAAGCCTGTGGGTGTTTGTTCTGAGCTTGTTTGACGGTGTTAGCCAGTGAGCTATTGTGTTTGCAAGTCACAGAACCACTGAATTCTAAATTCAGAGCTGTGTCAAGTTTAGCGTAGACATTTAGCACGTGTTGCTGTTGAAGACGAATGAACCTTGTCACGTGTCTATTCGATGTTCGCTTTAACAGGTAAACCCTGTCAGAATCCGTAGTGTTCGGGTAGCCCTCCAACGCGTCCTCCATGTCCGCTAGGAACGTCTCAGTATCGTTTGGCTGACCTGGAACGGGGTCAAAGGTGGGGAAATTCTTGATGAGTTTGTCAAGGTATTCCGCGCCAAGCGGGCGAAGACGGTTGGCTTCATCCTGTGGGGAGATTGGGGCCGAAAGGCCAAGAGGAGAAGCCAAGCCTTGTTATTGTTGGCCAAGAGGCGCAATATTACTCAGTGCCGAATGGCCAAGAGGAGAAGACTGAGGGACACATGAGGGAGGCAAGGTCTGAAACCTATTGTTTTTACTCCTGTGAGTACAGGGCTCCGGTTGCTTGGGTTGGTAGTCACGCTGGACTTCCTCCAGATTGTACCTAAGGGTGGTATTCTGCTGCATTGCATAGTCCACTTGAGCGCTTAGAGTACTGATTTTGGACACGTGAGTGTCACACTTGCTCCTTATCAAACTTATCTGTCATGGTTTGCAGATGGAGGTCTTGAGTACAGAGCGAGAGAGTTAGTGATAGGATTTCCTCCGCTTGCTTAGAAATCAATATTTCCATTTTCATCACCTGAGTTCTCTCATCATTCATTTGGTCAGCGACTTCAATGAGTTCTGCTGATTTGTCATCCAACTTTGTCATTGTGTTCATTAACTGATTGTCTTTGGTCTACAGCGTATGAGTAGAATGAGTAGAACCGTGTTACTTTGAGTAACGTTCAACAAAACTGCATACATTTTATCAAGTTGAGCGCTCTTGTTTGGAGATAACTCTTCAGATTTATCTAGTTTGGCGTGAACAACATCGTATTTAATTTTGGCTAAGTCGAGTTGTTCCTGTAGCATATGATTTTGTTCCTGTAGAAGACGATTTTGTTGAAGAGCTTGTGCTTGTTCATCGTCATACGATTTTGCAATTACATTTAATTGTTCAGTTTTCAAGCGCAGTTCCATAGCTAGCAGAATTTTTCACATTTCTGCATTTGTCATTGGTTTCCCGGTTCTCTCCACCTGTCCCTTTATGTCTACCTTCGCCTGCTCGTGCTTCAGCTGTGCATTGCGGTATTGGACAGATGCCAATCTCGGATGGCAAGACATCAGGGCTAGACTGGAGAGACCCCTTACGAAGCCTGTGCCCGATGGTTGTTTTTGGAAAGCGTTGTGGTCTGCTTTTCCACTAATGGCATAATTAGGGTTGGTATCGCTGCTGAGGTCAGAGATCAATCCATTTGCGGGTGGAGGTTCACTAATTAGCGGGCGAGTGGGGACTACCCCCTCTGATAGTTAGTGGGGACTACCCCCTCTGGTAGCGAGTGGGGACTACCCCCTCTGGTAGCGAGTGGGGACTACCCCCTCTGGTAGCGAGTGGGGACTACCCCCTCTGGTAGCGAGTGGGGACTACCCCCTCTGGTAGCGAGTGGGGACTACCCCCTCTGGTAGCGAGTGGGGACTACCCCCTCTGGTAGCGAGTGGGGACTACCCCCTCTGGTAGCGAGTGGGGACTACCCCCTCTGGTAGCGAGTGGGGACTACCCCCTCTGGTAGCGAGTGGGGACTACCCCCTCTGGTAGCGAGTGGGGACTACACCCTCTGATAGCTTGCACATTATTAGAACATTTTGAAAGGGAAAAAAATGTTTTTCCTAATTTTCCTAAGTTTGGTTTTGGAATATATTGGGAGCTGCAAAGATTATTTTAATCTATTTATAGACGTTAATGAACCATCAGTACTGGACAGTACTGTGAAAGTTGGACGTGAATGAATTTGCAAAAGCAAAGTGAAGTAATCGATGATAATGATTAATACCTGGATAGGCTATCTAGGAATTAAACTTTAAATTCACCTGGGAAGTTGGTTCATCTAGGTTACTATTGCAAAGTTTAAGGTGTCTCATTTAATTGGAAGAACCTAGAAAGGTATGTCCGACAATTTAAATAAATAAATTGAATGAGACGATAATACCAAAGCAATTAAGATTGCTGGATTATTTTAACGTGATCCACGTTTGGATTTCCAACACTTTTTTTTAAGGAGTTGTACTTGCGATTCTTCACCACCAGTGATGCTGAAATCAAATGGAAATACAAAGACTTCAGTCGCGCAAGGCGGAGGAATTTAAACGGAACACAGGAAGTGAAAAATATTCCCTCTGTTAGTTTAGCCTGTCTCGTGCCCAGCTATATCACGTTCTAAGCACAAAATAGGGTCCCTTTCACCATGGAAAGGGTGGGTTTACTAGTGACGTCTCACATTAAACCTTTCGGCATACTTTGCTAGCGTTATGTTGATCGGAGCGACACGGTACATAGTACGATATGCCTGTAGTTTAGTGTGGTTGGCGGGCAGAAATACTTTGCCTCGGTCACCAAACGAATATATTCTAATTTCTAACCTTTCTGGCTTTAGAAGTTAATATTGACCGACAGAAATAGTACCGTTAGCCTAACGGACTAAATCTGGAATTCATCACTCATTGCTCTGACACTAAAAACCACTACCGGAGGCTCACTGTAGCCTATTCAAATGGGAACACACATACAACCAATTTGAATGTATACAAAGCAGTCTGTTTGTACACTTCTGTTTGCACAATTGATATATAGAATTCCACAGCAAAGTCTAATTCTTATATTAGATTCCTCGCACGGAGCGTTATAAATGTATTTGATCAAAATGACCCAAACGTGCGTCCTAGTTTCAAAGTCCTCAAGGGGGTGCCATAAATGTTGTCTTTACTATCATTAACTGAAGACTTATAGTTTTTATCAAAGATTCTCTGTAATTAGTTACTGCGCAATCAACTAATTAATCACGTAACTAATTAACTAGGAAGTCGGGGCACCAAGGAAAAATATTCAGATTATTTTCAGATATTTTATCTTTTGAATTAATGAAGTATTTACTGTACCTCACGTTAGTCTCATTCCAAATGTCGTAAATTGTTGGTTATCTGCACGAAGCCAGTCTTCACTATGAGTCATCCATACATCAATTGTCTTAAACCATTTATTTATTACTAAGTAGGTAATTCATAGAAATGCATAAACAAAACAAACAAACATGGTAAATGTGGTTACATGAAATGATAGGAGAATGTGCCCTAGTGGGCTGAACCGGCATGGTGGCTTGTTTGGCGAGGGGGAGTGGGGGTCGACTAAGAAGTCACTACAAAGTGATAGCTATAACAATTGAAATGCTAATCCTTACACATGAACGCTCACTCAGTCGGGAACAATTGCAATCAATATACAGTGCCTTGCGAAAGTATTCGGCCCCCTTGAACTTTGCGACCTTTTGCCACATTTCAGGCTTCAAACATAAAGATATAAAACTGTATTTTTTTGTGAAGAATCAACAAGTGGGACACAATCGTGAAGTGGAACAACATTTATTGGATATTTCAAACTTTTTTAACAAATCAAAAACTGAAAAATTGGGCGTGCAAAATTTTCAGCCCCTTTACTTTCAGTGCAGCAAACTCTCTCCAGAAGTTCAGTGAGGATCTCTGAATGATCCAATGTCGACCTAAATGACTAATGATGATAAATACAATCCACCTGTGTGTAATCAAGTCTCCGTATAAATGCACCTGCACTGTGATAGTCTCAGAGGTCCGTTAAAAGCGCAGAGAGCATCATGAAGAACAAGGAACATACCAGGCAGGTCCGAGATACTGTTGTGAAGAAGTTTAAAGCCGGATTTGGATACAAAAAGATTTCCCAAGCTTTAAACATCCCAAGGAGCACTGTGCAAGCGATAATATTGAAATGGAAGGAGTATCAGACCACTGCAAATCTACCAAGACCTGGCCGTCCCTCTAAACTTTCAGCTCATACAAGGAGAAGACTGATCAGAGATGCAGCCAAGAGGCCCATGATCACTCTGGATGAACTGCAGAGATCTACAGCTGAGGTGGGAGACTCTGTCCATAGGACAACAATCAGTCATATATTGCACAAATCTGGCCTTTATGGAAGAGTGGCAAGAAGAAAGCCATTTCTTAAAGATATCCATAAAAAGTGTTGTTTAAAGTTTGCCACAAGCCACCTGGGAGACACACCAAACATGTGGAAGAAGGTGCTCTGGTCAGATGAAACCAAAATTGAACTTTTTGGCAACAATGCAAAACGTTATGTTTGGCGTGAAAGCAACACAGCTGAACACACCATCCCCACTGTCAAACATGGTGGTGGCAGCATCATGGTTTGGGCCTGCTTTTCTTCATCAGGGACAGGGAAGATGGTTAAAATTGATGGGAAGATGGATGGAGCCAAATACAGGACCATTCTGGAAGAAAACCTGATGGAGTCTGCAAAAGACCTGAGACTGGGACGGAGATTTGTCTTCCAACAAGACAATGATCCAAAACATAAAGCAAAATCTACAATGGAATGGTTCAAAAATAAACATATCCAGGTGTTAGAATGGCCAAGTCAAAGTCCAGACCTGAATTCAGTCGAGAATCTGTGGAAAGAACTGAAAACTGCTGTTCACAAATGCTCTCCATCCAACCTCACTGAGCTCGAGCTGTTTTGCTGTTTTGCAAGGAGGAATTCAGTCTCTCGATGTGCAAAACTGATAGAGACATACCCCAAGCGACTTACAGCTGTAATCGCAGCAAAAGGTGGCGCTACAAAGTATTAACTTAAGGGGGCTGAATAATTTTGCACGCCCAATTTTTCAGTTTTTGATTTGTTAAAAAAGTTTGAAATATCCAATAAATGTCGTTCCACTTCATGATTGTGTCCCACTTGTTGTTGATTCTTCACAAAAAAATACAGTTTTATATCTTTATGTTTGAAGCCTGAAATGTGGCAAAAGGTCGCAAAATTCAAGGGGGCCGAATACTTTCGCAAGGCACTGTGTATATTTACGCTCAGTGTGTCGTCTTGATCGCTGGTGAAAAGTTAATTTATTTTGTAGAATTGTCCGTCTCTCTCTCTCGGTTGTGGTTAGAGGGGATTGTTCAGAGTGACATTCGTTATAGAATGAATGTTTCGGTGGTTGTCGTTCTTCACGTTCAATGATGCCGAATTCCCAGCTGCAGACTAGTAATAAATATCAAAGACTTGTTCTTATTCTGTCGGTATCAATAGTCTAAGAGTTTAACCACATGGTATAGTTAAAAAGATTCAGCAATGGTCTACACCTTTAGCCATCTCGTAATTGAGGTAAGCTTGGTCTGGTGATAATTTCTCAAAGTTGGGTTTTATTCGGAATGGTAGGAAAGGGCTGTTCCAGGATGTCTGACCCTAATTGGGCTCAGGGGTGGTCCTCTGATTTAGTTCAAATCCAATTCCCTTTTTGAGTTTTCCTTCATTAAACAGTCCAAAATCACATTGTAAAATTGTGTAAACAGTATCATACTCACTCATTCATCTTGTACAACAATTAGATGTAAACCTTATATCTGGGGCTATAATATAAACAGGGTTATGGTAATGTGGCCACACCGTCTCCCATGAGCTTCCCAAGTCGTTACAAACGGACCAGTTCGTAGCAGGATTCTTCACCGATCTTTTACACTTTCTCCGGAACATGAAATTTGTTCGTACCTCAAGTTCTGTGAGGTGGAAGGATTTCCTTTGTCTCCATGAAAAACTACTCTCTATAACTGTGTGTCCATGAGGTCTTCTCAGGAACTTACGACCTCTGACCAGAGCAGCCTAGTTGAAGGAGGCCAAGGGGGAGGCAGGGAGAGGGGGATGGGCTTGCTATACCCAAAAAGGCCAACGTCATGACACTAGTTAGCGCGCGCTAATAGCGTTTCAAATGTCACTCGCTCTGGGCCTTCTAGTAGTTGTTCCCCTTGCTCTGCATGGGTAACGCTGCTTCGATGTTGGCTGTTGTCATTGTGTTGCTGGTTCGAGCCCAGGGAGGAGCGAGGAGAGGGACGGAAGCTATACTGTTACACTGGCAATACCAAAGTGCCTATAAGAACATCCAATCGTCAAAGGTTAATGAAATACAAATGGTATAGAGGAAAATAGTCCTATAATTCCTATAATAACTACAACCTAAAACTTCTTACCTGGGAATATTGAAGACTCATGTTACTTTTTACGAAGTTTTCCAATTTGCGTGACCAGAGTTATACTCACGTTTGCATAGCAAGTGCTGCTACTCCCTGCTACCCCTCAAAGGTTGGGTCCCCCCCCCTTGTTTTAAGGGTCTGGGGGTTGTTATGTAGAAGGACTAAGCTCAGTTCAGGTGACTTTTTAAAAGGACTTATTACTCTAAAATGAAGGAAAAATATATATTTCCACCTCCCAGAAATTGTTAAATTATTTGTTAAAATTATTTTCACATATAGCCTATGCATGGTCCATATTATCAGGTATACTATTAGCAATACGCATTATTACCTGTTACCCAGCTAATGCTGCATAAATAAATAGTCTGAAGCATGGGGTTGCCTCTGCATTTACCCTGTTGGGCTAATCATTAGCTAGATCCCAAATGTGATATTTTAACTAGTTAGCATCCTATTGATGAATTTTAAGTCCCCAAAAACTTGCATAAACACTGAATATAATGTAGGCCTGTCTTGTTTGGGTAACTTGGGGCCACTCCACCACCCGGGGTAATACGCCCCCTGTCTGTACTTCTCACAGAAACCACTTCATGGCAGTTTTTCCCCCAACACTTTCACTGGTGACCACTACTCTTGCTCAACTGAAAGTGTTTTGAGGTCGGGTGGCATTTTACCCCATGTTACCCTACAATTTACCCATGTTACATTTAACCCCACTTTCCCCTATGCACTCCCAGGGAATAGCAGTGGTAACTTGCTTAACCATGCCACTGCTAAAAAGTATTGGTTTAAAATGTTGCAGTTTGCTCATATTTAGGAGTTAAAAGTAGGAATGGAAAGCTGGGGTCCTCTTTTTAACAAAGGCCATTCATTTCTGTTTTCCCTGCAATTGCGAGAATTGTTATGCGTTGACTTCTTGTCAGAATTTCATGTTTCCCTCCCTATAGCACTCGTAACTTGTTCCTCAAGGAATATTTATGTGGCATAAAACGCACAAGCCGACTAGGTAAACAGATCATTCTGACAACATCCAGAGTAGAATAGTTTTTCTTTTCATCACTTGTTTTGTTTGCAGAGGAGAAGTGGACTGTAATTTTGTCGTGGCGCACCACCACACTAAACAACTGCTGCGGAAACACTGCAAAGCACAACCCTCAATACAGTTTCTCTTCTCCTTTCCACCCAGGCACTCTTTCTTTCAGCTTTCATATGCCTCCACTCTTACACTCTCCTGTATCATCTAGCCAGACATTGCAGAGGCACATTCAGTCAGAGCTCGTCCAGCTGGCACTGGGCTGTGGCTGAACTAGACCAAGATTCAGTGTAGGGCAGAGAGAGATGAGACCGGCTAGCCAGGCGTTAGGATGCTGAAGCGGTGTCAACCAGGCTCTGACGTCCGGGTGTGTTTTGTGTGTGTCCATGTCTAGAGGATTTTCTGCTTCTTGACTCTGGAGAATTGTCCGTTTTATTTATAGCTGTGTGGGATGTGGAGCTTGAAAACAAAGCTGAGCTGAAATTAGGTGTCTGTAGAGTGTGGGAAAAGATTGGGTTCCCACTGACATTAGGTATGACTGTTCCTCTGCAGCTGGCTTCCATTGTAACCCTAACCCACTGACATTAGGTATGACTGTTCCTCTACAGCTAGCTTCACTTCTGTTGCGCATAACTATTCTGAAAATATATATATAAACGCAACAATTTCAAAGATGTTACTGAGTTACAGTTCATCTAAGGAAATCAGTCAATTTAAATGCCTTCATTAGGCCCCAATTTATGGATTTCACATGACTGGTCAAACAGGTATGCATCTCTTGGTCACAGATACCTTTAAAAAAAACGAGGAAAACCTGTCCATATCTGGTGTGACCACCATTTGCCTCATGCAGTGTGACACACTGCTTAAGAGATGTTGATTGTGGCCTGTGGAATGTTGTGCCACTCCTCTTCAATGCCTGTGCGAAGTTGCTGGATATTGGCAGTATTTGGAACATGCTGTTGTACCCATTGATCCAGAGCATCCCAAACATACTCAGTGGGTGACATGTCTAAGTATGCAGGCCATGGAAGAACTGGGACATTTTCATATTTCAGGAATTGTGTGCAGATCCTTGCGACATGGGTCTGTGCATTATCATGCTGAAACATGAGGTGATGGAGGCGGATGAATGGTACGACAATGGACCTCAGGATCTCGTCACAGTATCTCTGTGCATTTTAAATTGCCATCGATAAAATGCAATTGTGTTCGTTGTCTGTAGCTTATGCCTTCCCATTCCATAACCCCACTGCCACCATGGGGCACTCTGTTCACAATGTTGACATCAGAAAACTGCTCGCCCACACAACGCTGTACACGTGGTCTGCGGTTGTGAGGCCAGTTGGACATACTGCCAAATTCTCTAAAAGGACGTTTGAGGATTATGGTAGAGAAATGACTGCATTCCTGCAGTCAGCATGCAAATGTCATGCTCCCTCAACTTGAGACATCTGTGGCATTGTGTTGTGTGATAAAACTGCACCTTTCAGAGTGACCTTTTGTCCCCAGCACAAGGTGCACCTGTGTAATTATCATGCTGTTTAATCAACTTCTTGATATGCCGCACTTGTCAGGTGGATGGATTTTTCTTGGCAAAGGAGAAATGCTCATTAACAGGGATGTAAAACACATTTTTGCACAACATTTGAGAGAAATAAGCTTTTTGTGCATATGGAGAATTTCTGGTATCTTTTATTTCAGCTCATGAACATGGGACCAACATTTGTTTTTATATTTTTGTTCAGTGTAGAGGAATGATTAAATTTATAGCATAACAATCTCTGCTAGAGGTCGACCGATTATGATTTTTCAACGCCGATACCGATTATTGGAGGACCAAAAAATCCGATACCGACTATCATATCAAATCATAGACTTAATTATAATATAATAACACACAGAAATACGAGCCTTAGGTCATTAACATGGTCAAATCTGGAAACGATAATTTCGAAATCAAAAAGTTTTCTTTCAGTGAAATACGGAACCGTTAAGTATGTTATCGAACGGGTGTCAACCCGAAATATTGCTGTTAAGTTATGTCATAATAATGTAAAATTCTGGCAAATTAATTACGGTCTTTGTTAGGCAGAAATGGTCTTCACACAGTTCGCAATGAGCCAGGTGGCCCAAACTGCTGCATATACCCTGACTCTGTTGCACAGAACACAAGAGAAGTGACACAATTTCCCTAGTTAATATTGCCTGCTCACAGGAATTTATTTTAACTAAATATGCAGGTTTAAAAAAATATATACTTGTGTATTGATTTTAAGAAAGGCATTGATGTTTATGGTTCGGTACACATTGGTGCAACCATTGTGCTTTTTTTTGCAAATGCGCTTTTGTTAAATCATTAACCGTTTGGCGAAGTTGAAGTAGGCTGTGATTCGACGCTAAATTAACAGGCACCGCATTGATTATATGGAACGCAGGACAAGCTAGTTAACTACACACGGTTGATATTACTAGTTTAACTAGTGATTATGTTAAGATAAGTTTAATGCTAGCTAGCAACTGACCTTTGCTCCTTGCAGCCACAAGGCCCTTTTGATGCTGCACTCGCGTAACAGGTGGTCAGCCTGCCACGCAGTCTCCTCGTGGAGTGCAATGTAATCGGCGTCCAAAAATGGCAATTACCGATTGTTATGAAAACTTGAAATCGGCCGACCTCTAGTCTCTGCTCATTTAAAACCATATCCTATTGGCTTCAGTTAGTTTAGCTCCTTAGAGTGACGATAATTATACTGTACAGTTCAGTTTAGCTGTGCATAGGACCAAGGCAAAGCAGCTAGCAAGGTACTGCTCTGTTTCAGCGGTCATGGGCAGCCAAGCTATGTGGACAAGGTGCTTTTTGTACCATAAATGTTCATGAATTTGTGACCTTTGAACTATTTGACTCGTTCTTGACTGTAATGTGATTTGTGCATTCTAACTATATATTTTGTGTGTGTGTGTGTTTCAGGAGGAGGGGGGAGCGGGGACCCTGGGCTTGTCCACTGGTCAGGCTCTGGGAACACTGAGGGACCAGCTCACCACCCTGCTTGACCAGCACCAGACCACAGGCCGTGGCAAACAACCCACTGCACAGGTAGATACCACCGCACACACTCACATACACACACACACACACGGACGCACACACACTTTGTTGTAGAGCGTAATGAGCTGTTTTGTTTGTTGATGTTATTTTAGGAGCAGTGGGTGAAAAGCTTCCTTCACCATGGCAACCGCCACTCCTGTCTCCATTGGCCGGGAGCCGCCCTCACACTGCTGGTGGTGGTGGGACTTCTCTGTTGTTATGGCGACCAGCCGCACGGCAGGTGTGTTTGACTGTGTAGCTGGGACAACTGACAGAACATTATCGACACAGACCATACCGATATCGTTTGCTGATATCGTTCATTACGATAAGTAACCTATACTAGAGAAATGTGAAATAAGTTTGATATGACATAAGTTTGCTAATATGGGTGATCGTTAATGGGACAGTTGATGACTATAACCATCAAACTAGAAGTATTAGTTTAAAGGATCATTTGAATAAACGGTGGTACACATTAATGTTATGAACTTGCCGTTCTATTTATTGTTATGGTATCAATTCAGGCAATTGGACCAACTTTTTTTGATTGTGGGTGTTATTTATACTGGGCCTCTGTAAATTGTGGGTATTGTTTAGACCGGAACGTTCTAAACAAGTCTAAACAATACCCACACAGTTTAGACTGGGACTTGTGTGGGTATTGTTTAGACTGGGACTTGTGTGGTTATTGTTTAGGCTGGGACTTGAGTGGGTATTGTTTAGACTGGGACTTGTGTGGGTATTGTTTAGACTGGGACTTGTGTGGTTATTGTTTAGACTGGGACTTGTGTGGGTATTGTTTAGACTGGGACTTGTGTGGGTATTGTTTAGACTGGGACTTGAGTGGGTATTGTTTAGACTGGGACTTGTGTGGGTATTGTTTAGACTGGGACTTGTGTGGTTATTGTTTAGACTGGGACTTGTGTGGTTATTGTTTAGACTGGGACTTGTGTGGTTATTGTTTAGGCTGGGACTTGTGTGGGTATTGTTTAGGCTGGGACTTGTGTGGGTATTGTTTAGGCTGGGACTTGTGTGGGTATTGTTTAGACTGGGACTTGTGTGGGTATTGTTTAGACTGGGACTTGTGTGGGTATTGTTTAGACTGGGACTTGTGTGGGTATTGTTTAGACTGGGACTTGTGTGGGTATTGTTTAGACTGGGACTTGTGTGGGTATTGTTTAGACTGGGACTTGTGTGGGTATTGTTTAGACTGGGACTTCAACCCAAATGTTCCTATCAGAGCAACCTCACTGTAAAATAAGGTTGAAACACAGGAAGCCCCAACAGTCTGTGAATACTATCATATCTCTCCTCCTCTCCTCTCTCTGTAGTTCTGGGATAGAGTTGGTGAACGCTGCAGCCCTCCTGATGCTCTTCACGCTGAGCTTCATGCTGATTGGTCGACAGCAGAGGCTGAGGAGAACTGAGATGGTGCACCGGCTCAACAGCATCATCAATCAGCTCAACGGTGAGAGAAAGGGGGGGATGACGCAAGGAGGAGAGGAGATGGGATGAGAGTTGACAGTTGGACATTTAAATGGAGGGAAAACATTAAGAAATAAACACTTTTACTTGAGGTTGACAAGTTTCCACCATTCTCGTTTAGTGATCCTATCTTTCAATTTCCCCTTCCACCCTCTCTCTCCCGCCTCCAGGCTACCTGTCGGGCTGGGCAGATTTGGGTGAGGGGATGAGGTGGTCTCCCTCCCTTTACCCTGACCTGTACACCCCCTCCTCCCCCTCCTGGTCGCTCCACTGGACCTACCGCGACTCCAACCTGGTCAACCTGCCTGTGTCCCTACTGGTGGAGGGAGACGTTATAGCACTACGGCCAGGACAGGAGACATTCTCTTCTCTCAGAGGCATCAATGTACGGCGAGAGGGATGAAGAGTGAGAGGGAAAGAGGGGGGTAGAGAGAGGGAGGGAGGCGTAGATGGTGAAGGTGAGAGGGAAAGAGGGGGGTGTAGATGGTAAAGGCGAGAGAGGAGGTGGATACTGCTTATGTGGATGTCTCACCTTTATCTCCCTTCTCCAGGATGACGATCATATAGTTCTGGAGCCAGGGGACATGTTCCCACCTCGTTCCCCCCCTCCCTCCCCCCGGGGGGACCAGAAGAGGGGTCCCCAGAGCCCCCAGCAGCACCGCCTCTTCAGGGTGGTCCGCACGCCCATCCTCGACAGCGTCAGGTGGGCAATGCATCCTCTTGAGGCTAAACAGTCTGACAAACTTTGATTTTGAGGTGACCGGGTTTGAGGTAATAATTCACCTCGAGCTAGTTTGATATCCAACAATTCTTGGTTCAAGAATTCAACTCGAGGAGAAAGTTTGCGCAAATCATGAATGATCATCTAGAGTCAAAGGAAACCTGAAATTGTGACGTCTCAGTGTGTCATTTTGAAGCAGTTTAAAGATACAGGGCAGGTTTCCCAGACCCACATTAAGTCTAATACTGTTCTGAACTGCATGTTTGTTGTTGTCCAGGATGAGACTCAAACCGTCTCATGACGTCATCTAAAATGACTGACACCCCTGGCTGAATCCACCTCTGCTTTACAGGAACAGTCTGGACCTGGCTCTGTCTCGACCAATCACAGCCCTGGATAACGAGAGGTTCACCGTTCAGTCCATCATGGCCAAGTTCGCCTGCCCTATTGTACTGGTGAGAAAAGCAGACACAGAAACACAGTTTCTTAATTAAAGCTACTTGCCATTGTCCCTCATGTTATCCCTCTCTCCTCCTATAGATGACGTTCTTGGTTGTGAATACAGTGCGTTATTTCTTTGACGCCCCTAGCCTCACTCCTGGACGCTTCAACTTCATCCAGCTGCAGGTATGGAGACTCCCTCTTCCTGGCCGTGCCCCTTCTCCCTATTTATAGCAGGGTAGGCGATCCTGTGGGGACAGAATCTCTTCAAACCTATAAAATATTCCTATTGTAATAAGTGTTGTGTTCCAGCTGATGGGAGTGCTGCCCATCCTTCCCCTGCTGTTTCCTGTCATGTGGGTGCTGGTCAACACCTATGGCGAGGCTAGCGTCCTGGCTGAGTCCAGCAGAGCTTCTCCTACTGGCCTGGTGAGAAACGCACACAAGCGCCATGCGAGACACAGAGAGATGCCTCCTGTGTGGTTTAACTAGCGTCTTCTCTCGCCCCAGCTTGCTAAGTTCTCCGAGGACACCTTAAGCAGCTACACTGAAGTGGTGTCCTCCCAGGTATAACTTCTCCAAGTCCTACCCCTGCCTCCCCCCCACTCCCTCGTTCCTGTCCTCACGCTGCCCGCCCTCGCCCCTTCACCCACCACTGTGAAACCCTGTAGCTCACACACACCCGCCTCACGCATCTTCTTTTGTTGTTCGAGTTTGGGACTCCAATCATCTATTTGGTTTTGCATTGTTTATCCCTAATGTGATTGATTTTCTTCAGCTGGCATGAGATCTCGTCTCTTTGGCATTTCTATTGGTTCTCTCTGTCAGCCAATCAGTCTTTCTCCGATCATCCCTAATGGAAGGGCAAATTTGACTCGTCTAGTTTGGGCAATTTTTCATCATACCATTTCTTCAGCTAATCACGTAACCCTTTGACTCCCCCCACAAACCCCAGTACTCACCGCCCCCACCTCTACGTTACTGACACTTTGGCCTGGTCCAGAACTAACCCCCTCCCTGCTATAGGGCTTGGTTCTGGATCGGCCTTTCCCATGAGCCTGCCACTTCTGTCTTCTAGCTTGCAATGCATGATGGGGAAACTCTGCCTCACTAGCTGTGTACTTCAACTCTCAAACGACTTCCTTTCCTTGTGTCCTTTACTCAAAAGCCTTACTTGATGAAAATTAATCTGGAAAGGGTCAGAAGGACCTGGGAGAAATATAATTTCTTAAGAAAAGGACTTGAGGAAAGGAAGCATCTGAGAGTATTGGGTCATAGTCCCTGATTGCATCGCCTGGGCTGTAGTCAGACTGAAGACATCTAAAATGACGTCTACAAATACTGTGTTTACTCACATTTAGGTTTCAACCATGTTGGGAAAGATGAAGGTGTTGTGGAGGTGTTTTCTTTTCCACTTTGCCACTAATAATATACCGTGCCTTCAGAAAGTATTCAGACCCCTTGACTTATTCCACATTTTGTTGTGTTACAGCCTGAATTCAAAATGGATGAAATAAAGTGAAAACATGTTTGCACATTTATTCACACCACTGAGTCAGTACATATTAGAATCACCTTTGGAAGAGATTACAGCTGTGAGTCTTTCTGGTTAAGTCTCTAAGAAGAGCTTTGCACCCCTGGACTGTATAATTGCACGTGATTCTTTTTTAAATTCTTCAAGCTCTGTCAAGTTGGTTGTTAATCATTGCTAGACAGTCAACTGTAACTCGGCCACTCAGGAACATTGAGCGTCGTCTTGGTAAGCAACTCCAGTGTAGATTTGGCCTTGTGTTTTAGGTTATTGTCCTGCTGAAAGATGAATTCATCTCCCAGTGTCTGGTGGAAAGCAGACTGAACCAGGTTTTCCTCTAGGATTTTGCCTGTCCTCCGTTCTGTTTTATTTTCATCACCGATCCTTAATGATTACAAGTATACCCATGACATGATGCAGCCACCACTATGTTTGGTAACATGGAGCGTTGTACTCAGTAATGTGTTGGATTAGTCCCAAACATAATGCTTTGTATTAATTGCTTTGCCACATTTCATGCAGTTTTACTTCAGTGTCTTGTTTGCAAACAGGATACATGTTTTGGAATATTTTTCATTCTGTACAGGCTTCCTTCTTTTCCCTCTGTCATTTAGGTTAGTATTGTGGAGTAACTACAATGTTGATCCATCCTCAGTGTTCTCCTATCACAGCCATTAAACTCTTAACTGTTTTAAGGTCACCATTGGCCTTGTTTTGAAATCCATGAGCGGTTGGTTTCCTTCCTCTCCAGCAACTGAGTTAGGAAGGATGCCTGTATCTTTGTAGTGACTGGGTGTATTGATACACCACCCAAAGTGTAATTAACTTCACCATGCTCAATGGGGTATTCAGTATCAGCTTTTATTAAAACATTTTTACACATCTACCAATTGGTGCTCTTCTTTGCGAGGCATTAGAAAACCTCCCCAGTCTTTGTGGTTGAATCTGTGTTTGAAATTCACTGCTCAACTGAAGGACTTTCCACATATGTGTGGGTTACAGGGATGAGGTAGTCATTCAAAAATCACGTTCAACACTTATTGTACACACGAGTCATTTTTAAATGAATTGGTAAACAATTCTTAAAACATTAATTCCATTTTGACATTTTGGGGTATTGTGTGTAGGCCAGTAACACAAAATCTCAATGAAATACATTTTGAATTCAGGTAACACAACAAAATGTGGAATAAGACAAGGGGTTTGAAAACTTAGTGAAGGCACTGTAGCCCACTATACTGTAGATTATATTGCCTGCAAAATTGAGTCAACTATGTATCAACTATGTATTTTTTTAGTGGGTGAAAATGCGATGTAGACTAAATGTGTGCTTGTGTGTGTGTGCAGGAGATGCTGCGGTGTGTGTGGAGACACCTGGTGGGCGTGCTGAAGGGAGAATCACAGACACTCTGCTATACTTCTAGCCTGCTACACACACTTGGCTCTGTCACTGTAAGTGTGTGTGCTTTTGTGTGTGTGTGTGTGTGTGTGTGCATTTGTGTGTAACTCGCTCTCTTTTTCTCTACAGGTGTTGTGTTGTGTGGATAAACGGGGTGTATTATCCTGGCCTAACCCCAGTCCAGAGACGGTGCTGTTCTTTAGTGGTCGCGTGGAGCCGCCTCACAACGACAGTCAAGAAGACCTGCGAGACGACCTCTCTGTCAACTCCGAGGACCGGGACGAGGTGGGTGGGTGTGTGGCTGGGTGGGTGGGTGTGTGGCTGGTTGGGTGGGTGGTATGTCGTATCTTCCTATATACCGGTATGGATGTATTTACTTCACTGTTTCTAACAGTATTTTAATGTTTGTTTTAATGTGATTGGCCACTCTGCTGTGTGTAACGTCCGTTTTAATGTGTTTGGCCACTCTGCTGTGTGTAATGTCCGTTTTAATGTGATAGGCCACTCTGCTGTGTGTAACGTCCGTTTTAATGTGATTGGCCACTCTGCTGTGTGTAACGTCCGTTTTAATGTGATTGGCCACTCTGCTGTGTGTAACGTCCGTTTTAATGTGATTGTCCACTCTGCTGTGTGTAACGTCCGTTTTAATGTGATTGGCCACTCTGCTGTGTGTAACGTCCGTTTTAATGTGATTGGCCACTCTGCTGTGTGTAACGTCCGTTTTAATGTGATTGGCCACTCTGCTGTGTGTAACGTCCGTTTTAATGTGATTGGCCACTCTGCTGTGTGTAACGCCCGTTTTAATGTGATTGGCCACTCTGCTGTGTGTAACGTCCGTTTTAATGTGATTGGCCACTCTGCTGTGTGTAACGTCTGTTTTAATGTTTGTTTTAATGTGATTGGCCACTCTGCTGTGTGTAACGTCCGTTTTAATGTGATTGGCCACTCTGCTGTGTGTAACGTCCGTTTTAATGTTTGTTTTAATGTGATTGGCCACTCCGCTGTGTGTAACGTCCGTTTTAATGTTTGTTTTAATGTGATTGGCCACTCCGCTGTGTGTAATGTCCGTTTTAATGTTTGTTTTAATGTGATTGGCCACTCCGCTGTGTGTAATGTCCGTTTTAATGTTTGTTTTAATGTGATTGGCCACTCCGCTGTGTGTAATGTCCGTTTTAATGTGATTGGCCACTCCGCTGTGTGTAATGTCCGTTTTAATGTTTGTTTTAATGTGATTGGCCACTCTGCTGTGTGTAATGTCCGTTTTAATGTTTGTTTTAATGTGATTGGCCACTCTGCTGTGTGTAACGTCCGTTTTAATGTGATTGGCCACTCTGCTGTGTGTAACGTCCGTTTTAACGTCCGTTTTAATGTGATTGGCCACTCTGCTGTGTGTAACGTCCGTTTTAATGTGTTTGGCCACTCTGCTGTGTGTAACGTCCGTTTTAATGTGATTGGCCACTCCGCTGTGTGTAACGTCCGTTTTAATGTGATTGGCCACTCTGCTGTGTGTAACGTCCGTTTTAATGTTTGTTTTAATGTGATTGGCCACTCCGCTGTGTGTAATGTCCGTTTTAATGTTTGTTTTAATGTGATTGGCCACTCTGCTGTGTGTAATGTCCGTTTTAATGTTTGTTTTAATGTGATTGGCCACTCCGCTGTGTGTAATGTCCGTTTTAATGTTTGTTTTAATGTGATTGGCCACTCCGCTGTGTGTAATGTCCGTTTTAATGTTTGTTTTAATGTGATTGGCCACTCTGCTGTGTGTAATGTCCGTTTTAATGTTTGTTTTAATGTGATTGGCCACTCTGCTGTGTGTAACGTCCGTTTTAATGTGATTGGCCACTCTGCTGTGTGTAACGTCCGTTTTAATGTGATTGGCCACTCTGCTGTGTGTAACGTCCGTTTTAATGTGATTGGCCACTCTGCTGTGTGTAACGTCCGTTTTAACGTCCGTTTTAATGTGATTGGCCACTCTGCTGTGTGTAACGTCCGTTTTAATGTGTTTGGCCACTCTGCTGTGTGTAACGTCCGTTTTAATGTGATTGGCCACTCCGCTGTGTGTAACGTCCGTTTTAATGTGATTGGCCACTCTGCTGTGTGTAACGTCCGTTTTAACGTCCGTTTTAATGTGATTGGCCACTCTGCTGTGTGTAACGTCCGTTTTAATGTGATTGGCCACTCTTTTATTTATTTCACCTTTATTTAACCAGGTAGGCTAGTTGAGAACAAGTTCTCATTTGCAACTGCGACCTGGCCAAGATAAGGCATAGCAGTGTGAACAGACAACACAGAGTTACACATGGAGTAAACAATTAACAAGTCAATAACACAGTAGAAAAAAGGGGAGTCTATATATACATTGTGTGCAAAAGGCATGAGAAGGTAGGCAAATAATTACAATTATGCAGATTAACACTGGCGTGATAAATGATCAGATGGTTATGTAAAGGTAGAGATAGAGATATTGGTGTGCAAAAGAGCAGAAAAATAAATAAATAAAAACAGTATGGGGATGAGGTAGGTGAAAATGGGTGGGCTATTTACCAATAGACTATGTACAGCTGCAGCGATCGGTTAGCTGCTCAGATAGCAGATGTTTGAAGTTGGTGAGGGAGATAAAAGTCTCCAACTTCAGCGATTTTTGCAATTCGTTCCAATCACAGGCAGCAGAGAACTGGAACGAAAGGCGGCCAAATGAGGTGTTGGCTTTAGGGATGATCAGTGAGATACACCTGCTGGAGCGCGTGCTACGGATGGGTGTTGCCATCGTAACCAGTGAACTGAGATAAGGCGGAGCTTTACCTAGCATGGACTTGTAGATGACCTGGAGCCAGTGGGTCTGGCGACGAATATGTAGCGAGGGCCAGCCGACTAGAGCATACAAGTCGCAGTGGTGGGTGGTATAAGGTGCTTTAGTGACAAAACGGATGGCACTGTGATAAACTGCATCCAGTTTGCTGAGTAGAGTGTTGGAAGCAATTTTGTAGATGACATCGCCGAAGTCGAGGATCGGTAGGATAGTCAGTTTTACTAGGGTAAGTTTGGCGGCGTGAGTGAAGGAGGCTTTGTTGCGGAATAGAAAGCCGACTCTTGATTTGATTTTCGATTGGAGATGTTTGATATGGGTCTGGAAGGAGAGTTTAGAGTCTAGCCAGACACCTAGGTACTTATAGATGTCCACATATTCAAGGTCGGAACCATCCAGGGTGGTGATGCTGGTCAGGCGTGCGGGTGCAGGCAGCGAACGGTTGAAAAGCATGCATTTGGTTTTACTAGCGTTTAAGAGCAGTTGGAGGCCACGGAAGGAGTGCTGTATGGCATTGAAGCTCGTTTGGAGGTTAGATAGCACAGTGTCCAAGGACGGGCCGGAAGTATATAGAATGGTGTCGTCTGCGTAGAGGTGGATCAGGGAATCGCCCGCAGCATGAGAAACATCATTGATATATACAGAGAAAAGAGTCGGCCCGAGAATTGAACCCTGTGGCACCCCCACAGAGACTGCCAGAGGACCGGACAGCATGCCCTCCGATTTGACACACTGAACTCTGTCTGCAAAGTAATTGGTGAACCAGGCAAGGCAGTCATCCGAAAAACCGAGGCTACTGAGTCTGCCGATAAGAATACGGTGATTGACAGAGTCGAAAGCCTTGGCAAGGTCTATGAAGACGGCTGCACAGTACTGTCTTTTATCGATGGCGGTTATGATATCGTTTAGTACCTTGAGCGTGGCTGAGGTACACCCGTGACCGGCTCGGAAACCAGATTGCACAGCGGAGAAGGTACGGTGGGATTCAAGATGGTCAGTGATCTGTTTGTTGACTTGGCTTTCGAAGACCTTAGATAGGCAGGGCAGGATGGATATTGGTCTGTAACAGTTTGGGTCCAGGGTGTCGCCCCCTTTGAAGAGGGGGATGACTGCGGCAGCTTTCCAATCCTTGGGGATCTCAGACGATATGAAAGAGAGGTTGAACAGGCTGGTAATAGGGGTTGCGACAATGGCGGCGGATAGTTTCAGGAATAGAGGGTCCAGATTGTCAAGCCCAGCTGATTTGTACGGGTCCAGGTTTTGCAGCTCTTTCAGAACATCTGCTATCTGGATTTGGGTAAAGGAGAACCTGGAGAGGCTTGGGCGAGTAGCTGCGGGGGGGGGGGAGCTGTTGGACGAGGTTGGAGTAGCCAGGCGGAAGGCATGGCCAGCCGTTGAGAAATGCTTGTTGAAGTTTTCGATAATCATAGATTTATCGGTGGTGACCGTGTTACCTAGCCTCAGTGCAGTGGGCAGCTGGGAGGAGGTGCTCTTGTTCTCCATGGACTTCACAGTGTCCCAGAACTTTTTGGAGTTGGAGCTACAGGATGCAAACTTCTGCCTGAAGAAGTTGGCTTTAGCTTTCCTGACTGACTGTGTGTATTGGTTCCTGACTTCCCTGAACAGTTGCATATCGCGGGGACTGTTCGATGTTAGTGCAGTCCGCCACAGGATGTTTTTGTGCTGGTCGAGGGCAGTCAGGTCTGGAGTGAACCAGGGGCTATATCTGTTCTTAGTTCTGCATTTTTTGAACGGAGCATGCTTATCTAAAATGGTGAGGAAGTTACTTTTAAAGAAAGACCAGGCATCCTCAACTGACGGGATGAGGTCAATGTCCTTCCAGGATACCCGGGCCAGGTCGATTAGAAAGGCCTGCTCACAGAAGTGTTTTAGGGAGCGTTTGACAGTGATGAGGGGTGGTCGTTTGACTGCGGCTCCATAGCGGATACAGGCAATGAGGCAGTGATCGCTGAGATCCTGGTTGAAGACAGCGGAGGTGTATTTGGAGGGCCAGTTGGTCAGGATGACGTCAATGAGGGTGCCCTTGTTTACAGAGTTAGGGTTGTACCTGGTGGGTTCCTTGATGATTTGAGTGAGATTGAGGGCATCTAGCTTAGATTGTAGGACTGCCGGGGTGTTAAGCATATCCCAGTTTAGGTCACCTAACAGAACAAACTCTGAAGCTAGATGGGGGGCGATCAATTCACAAATGGTGTCCAGGGCACAGCTGGGAGCTGAGGGGGGTCGGTAGCAGGCGGCAACAGTGAGAGACTTATTTCTGGCGAGAGTAATTTTCAAAATTAGTAGTTCGAACTGTTTGGGTATGGACCTGGAAAGTATGACATTACTTTGCAGGCTATCTCTGCAGTAGACTGCAACTCCTCCTCCTTTGGCAGTTCTATCTTGACGGAAGATGTTATAGTTGGGTATGGAAATCTCAGAATTTTTGGTGGCCTTCCTGAGCCAGGATTCAGACACGGCAAGGACATCAGGGTTAGCAGAGTGTGCTAGAGCAGTGAGTAAGACAAACTTAGGGAGGAGGCTTCTGATGTTGACATGCATGAAACCAAGGCTTTTTCGATCACAGAAGTCAACAAATGAGGGTGCCTGGGGACATGCAGGGCCTGGGTTTACCTCCACATCACCCGCGGAACAGAGAAGGAGTAGTATGAGGGTGCGGCTGAAGGCTATCAAAACTGGTCGCCTAGGGCGTTGGGGACAGAGAATAAGAGGAGCAGGTTTCTGGGCATGGTAGAATATATTCAGGGCATAATGCGCAAACAGGGGTATGGTGGGGTGCGGGTACAGCGGAGGTAAGCCCAGGCACTGGGTGATGATGAGAGAGGTATCTCTGGACATGCTGGTTGTAATGGGTGAGGTCACCGCATGTGTGGGGGGTGGGACAAAGGAGGTAACAGGGGTATAAAGAGTGGAACTAGGGGCTCCATTGTAAACTAAAACAATGATAACTAACCTGCACAACAGTATACAAGGCATATTGACATTTGAGAAAGACATACAGCGAGGCATACAGTAATCACAGGTGTTGAATTGGGAGAGCTAGCTAAAACAGTAGGTGAGACAACAGCTAATCAGCTAGCACAACAACAGCAGGTAGAATGGCGATTGATTAGGCAGAGAGGGTCGGATTAACTACACACAGAGCCTAAGTGCGGCTGGGGCCGACAGATAAAACATAAACAAGCAGAATGGATTACCGTGATTAATGGACAGTCCAGCATGCATCAGCTATGTAGCCAAGTGATCAGTGTCCAAGGGGCAGCGGTGGATGGGGCAGGGAAGCTGGACTGGCGAGTGTTATCCAGGTTAGAAAACTAACAATGACCAAATAGCTTGTAGCCAGTTAGCTGGTAGCTTCTGGAGGTTCTTGAGTGTGTTCTAAAAATGTAAAGATAATAGCGGTTCCGTATCACATTGGGTGAGGCAGGTTACCGGAAGGTATAAACAAATTAAAAATCGAAAAGGGATAGAAAGTAAATATGGGTTCAGTGAGTGTTTGGGGCGCGGCGATTCAGACGGTTAGCAGGCCTGTGCTAACAAGCTAACAGTTAGTAGACGGTGCTAAACACGGTAGCAGTTAGCGGACCGGGCTAAACAAGCTAGCAGTTAGCAGGCCGAGTTTGCAAGCAAGGAGATAGCAAGGGCTAGAGAGTTAGCCTTTGGGGACGTCGCGATGGGGGTATCTGTTTATTCCTCTTCATGCAGTGACATCGATGGACCGGTCGTGGGTCTGGATATTGTAGCCCAGGAGCTCAGAATGTTCCGTTTGCGATGGGAGTCCGGGGATGAAAAATAAAATAAAATAATAAATAGGTCCGTTATGCTCTGGTTAGAGTCGCGTTGTTCGAACTGGCGAGAGCTTTCCGAGCTAAAGGTTAGCTGATGACCGGTTAGCTGAAGACCGCTAGCAATGTTTTGCTGAAGCTGGTAGTTCGTTGGCTAGCTTCAGTTGAGGGGTTCCAAGGTCCGAAGTAAATATAAATACTTTAGGAAAAATAGCTACGTTGGGTGAGGCGGGTTGCAGGAGAGTATTTAGAAGAAGTTGAGGTTCAGCAAAAAGTTTTAAAGATATGTGAAGAAAAAAAAAAACGAAAACAAACGATATATACAAGGGACACAACACGACAATACGTCCTACTGCTACGCCATCTTGGATCATAACTCTGCTGTGTGTAACGTCTGTTTTAATGTTTGTTTTAATGTGATTGGCCACTCCGCTGTGTGTAACGTCCGTTTTAACGTCCGTTTTAATGTGATTGGCCACTCTGCTGTGTGTAACGTCCGTTTTAATGTGATTGGCCACTCTGCTGTGTGTAACGTCCGTTTTAATGTGATTGGCCACTCTGCTGTGTGTAACGTCTGTTTTAATGTTTGTTTTAATGTGATTGGCCACTCCGCTGTGTGTAACGTCCGTTTTAACGTCCGTTTTAATGTGATTGGCCACTCTGCTGTGTGTAACGTCCGTTTTAACGTCCGTTTTAATGTGATTGGCCACTCTGCTGTGTGTAACGTCCGTTTTAATGTGATTGGCCACTCTGCTGTGTGTAACGTCCGTTTTAATGTGATTGGCCACTCTGCTGTGTGTAACGTCTGTTTTAATGTTTGTTTTAATGTGATTGGCCACTCCGCTGTGTGTAACGTCCGTTTTAATGTGATTGGCCACTCTGCTGTGTGTAACGTCCGTTTTAATGTTTGTTTTAATGTGATTGGCCACTCTGCTGTGTGTAACGTCCGTTTTAATGTGATTGGCCACTCTGCTGTGTGTAACGTCCGTTTTAATGTGATTGGCCACTCTGCTGTGTGTAACGTCCGTTTTAATGTGATTGGCCACTCTGCTGTGTGTAACGTCCGTTTTAATGTTTGTTTTAATGTGATTGGCCACTCTGCTGTGTGTAACGTCCGTTTTAATGTGATTGGCCACTCCGCTGTGTGTAACGTCCGTTTTTAGAGTTTCCTCCTCTCACCATGCCCCACCCTCTGTTGCTCCACCACGAGACCTCTTGACCCTCGCTGTTCAGTCTGCATAGTCAATGCAGAAGATGAAACAAGACGTTGACGACAACGATGCTGCTTTCCGCTTCGGCTGTTTCAGCCACTCCTGTTGCTGACAGGTGTATAAAATCAAGCACACAGCCATGCAAACTCCATAGACAAACATTGGCAGTAGAATGGCCTTACTGGAGAGCTGTGACTTTCCAACTTTGCACCGTCATAGGATGCCACCTTTCCAACAAGTCAGTTTGTCACACACACACACTGCCCTTCTAGAGTTGCTGTGTGCTCGATTTTTACACGTCTGTCAGGGTGTGGCTGAAATAGCCGAAAACAGACATTTTAAGGGGTGTCCACATACTTTTTGTATATATAGTGAATATTAGTATGTTTTTTTTTTTTTTTTTTTTTTTTTGTATTTAAAGAAAAAAAAATGGGGGAAAAATTGAACTAATGTTAGAATTTTTCTTCCACTTTGACATATTTGGCATATTTTGTGTAAATCGTTGAGAAAAATGACAAATCCATTTGAATCCCAATTTGTGAGACAGCAAAATGTGGACCAAGTCCAGGGGTGTGAATAGTTTCTGAAGGCTCTGTGGTTCCCATTGTCTTCCGTCAGATGGCGCTATCTGCCGTGAGACGATGACCTAGTTCCTGTGAGACTCGTTTGATAGGTGATGGTGTCTTTTCAACAGTGGTGGTAAAAAGGAACGATACCTTAATAGAAAATCACTCAGTAAAATACTTCTTGAGTAAAAAAATATTTGTTTTTATCTTTATTTTTTGTAAATATACTTAAGTATCAAAAGTAAAATTATGAATCATTTCAAATTCCTATTAAGCAAACTAGACGGCACGATTTAACGTTCCTATTAAGCAAACCAGACGGCACGATTTACAATTTTTTTTTTTTTTTACCGATAGCCACGGGTACAATCCAACACTCAGACATAATTTACAAACACAGTGTTTAGTGAGTCCTCCAGATCAGAGGCAGTAGGGATCTCTTTATAAGTTTATAAGTTTGTGAATTGGACCATTTCTGTCCTGCTAAGCATTCAAAATGTAATAGTACTGATAAAAATAGAATGGAGAAAAAACACATTTTCTTCAGGAATATAGTGACCTAAAAGTTATGAAAAATATACCCCCAAAAAACCACGTAATTATTTATTTACTTTATTTTAACTTGAGTGCTTTTCAGTGATTGAAAGAGTAATGTCTGGCTGTTCATCCTGTCCATCAGACACTGGAGGGGGAGGCTCTGCTGTGTATGCCAATGATGGATGGGTATGAGCCCAGCGAGACGTCACATGACACTGGCTGTTCGCAAGCACGGGAGACACACACACGCACCAAACACCCCTCAGGATCTAATGTCAGCTTCAGCCACGACACTGATGGAGGGGATCAGGGCCCTGAACAGGTAACACACACACACACACACACACACACCCTGTATATAATTCTCTTGTCATCTTACTACACAGCATGTCTCTCCTCTCTCTCTCTTCTTTCTCTCACCACCCCTCTCTACAGGATATGTCGGGTTGCTATGACAACGAAGCGGAGGACTACGTGTGTGATTACCACCTGGAGATGTTGAGTCTGTCTCAGGACCAGCAGAACCCGGTGAGTATCCAGTTTGACGAGCAGGGCTGGCAGTGCCACCTGCCCAGCCTCAAGCCCCTGGGGCTCAACATCCTGCTCAACCTGTGCAACGCCAGCGTCACCCAGCAGCTCTGCCGCTTCTCCGACCACCTCAGTAACCTGGCGCTGCAGGAGAGCCACGGGGCCGTGCTGCCTGTCCACGTGCCCTGGGGACTGTGTGAGCTCTCCAGGCTTATAGGTGAGGAGAGGAAGAGAAAGTATACATTTACTGTGTGAACTCCAGACTCATACACTCTGACCCCTTCTCTCTCTTCCTGGGGTTCTCTCAGGGTTCACTCCCGGGGCGAGGGAGCTGTTTAAACAGGAGAACCACCTAGCTCTGTACCAGCTGCCCTGTGGGGAGAAGGCCAAGGAGTCTGTCCCTCGACGCCAACATAACTTTACCAAGAGACAACCTCCCATCAGCCACCTCATCTCCCTCTTCATCAGAGACTCCTCTTCCAGTGAGAATAGCTCAATTTGTATTATAATTTTTTTCTCTATAGCTCTTTTGTTCTTTGTATTTCTCCCCTCTCACTAATCTCTCTGATTGGCTACTCGCTCTCTCCATCTCTTGCCCTCCTCTCCTTTAACCCTTGACCTCTTTCTTGGAATCGTTTTGTTGCACCTCTGTGACCCCTGACCTCTCACCTCTAGATAACGTACAGATGTTGTCTCACGGCTCAGCTGACCTCATCCTGGAAGCCTGCACTGATGTCTGGGACGGAACCGACATCTACCCCCTCTCTGGCTCCGACAGGTCAGAACAGCCTAATAACAGCCACGTGATGCCTTATGACAGTCTTATGACAGCCTTATAGCAGCCTCATGACAATTATTATTAACCCTTAATATGTCTACCCCTCCCCCCTACAGGAAGAAGGTTCTGGACTTCTACCAACGGGCCTGTCTGTCGGGATACTGCTCTGCTTTTGCCTACAAGCCCATGCAGGTGTCTCTGTCCAACCAACTCAATGGAAAATGTGTGGAGCTAGCCCCCGGACCCAACCTCTTCTCTGGGGTAGAACTGCCCTCCACCACCCCTATCAAACATGTCTCCCGCAGGAACTCCTGGAGCTCTGATGGTGAGGGAGGGACTGGCGGAGGGAGGGAGGGAGGGACTGGCGGAGGGAGGGAGGGACTGGCGGAGGGAGGGAGGGACTGGCGGAGGGAGGGAGGGACTGGCGGAGGGAGGGAGGGACTGGCGGAGGGAGGGAGGAACTGGCGGAGGGAGGGAGGAACTGGCGGAGGGATGGAGGGACTGGCGGAGGGAGGGAGGGACTGGCGGAGGGAGGGAGGGACTGGCGGAGGGAGGGAGGGACTGGCGGAGGGAGGGAGGGACTGGCGGAGGGAGGGAGGGACTGGCGGAGGGAGGGAGGGAGGGACTGACGGAGGGAGGGAGGGACAGAGGGAGGGAGGGAGGGAGGGACTGACGGAGAGAGGGAGGGAGGGACTGACGGAGAGAGGGAGGGAGGGACTGACGGAGAGAGGGAGGGAGGGACTGACGGAGAGAGGGAGGGAGGGACTGACGGAGAGAGGGAGGGAGGGACTGACGGAGAGAGGGAGGGAGGGACTGACGGAGAGAGGGAGGGAGGGACTGACGGAGAGAGGGAGGGAGGGACTGACGGAGAGAGGGAGGGAGGGACTGACGGAGAGAGGGAGGGAGGGACTGACGGAGAGAGGGAGGGAGGGACTGACGGAGGGAGGGAGGGACTGACGGAGGGAGGGAGGGACTGACTGACTGACGGAGGGAGGGAGGGAGGGAGGGACTGACTGACTGACTGACTGACGGAGGGAGGGAGGGAGGGAGGGAGGGACTGACTGACTGACTGACTGACGGAGGGAGGGAGGGACTGACTGACTGACTGACGGAGGGAGGGAGGGAGGGACTGAGGGAGGGAGGGACTGAGGGAGGGAGGGACTGAGGGACGGAGGGAGGGACTGACGGAGGGAGGGACTGACGGAGGGAGGGACTGAGGGACGGAGGGACGGAGGGAGGGACTGACGGAGGGAGGGACTGACGGAGGGAGGGACTGACGGAGGGAGGGAGGGACTGAGGGAGGGACGGAGGGAGGGACTGACTGACTGACTGAGGGAGGGAGGGACTGAGGGAGGGACTGAGGGAGGGAAGACTGGAGGATGCAGGAAGGGAGATGCTGCTACACTCACAAGATGTTGTACTTTGTCTTGTCCCCCTCCTCTCTCACTCCTCTCTCTCCATAGAGGGTATAGGAGGTGTGGAGAAGGACGACTGTGTTCAGGCTCTGAGTGGTCAGATCTTCATGGGGATGGTGTCATCACAGTTCCAGGCTCGTCTGGACACCGTCAGGCTCATAGACGCTCTGGTCACCGCCTGCATACGCTTTGTCTACTTCTCTATGGAGGACGAACTACGCAGCAAGGTGTGTGTGTGTGTGTGTGTGTGTTTGCTGAGATGTATGTGATGATGCCGGAGACGATGATGATTGTCTGTCTGTTTTGTGAATGTGGTAGGTGTTTGCAGAGAAGATGGGCCTGGAGACCGGGTGGAACTGTCATATCTCTCTGACCCCAAACAGAGACAGTCCCTGTGACGGCGCCCCCAACAGCCCCGGCCAGTACTCCGTACACGATGAACATCAAGACTCCAGAGATGAGGCAGAGGGGCTGCTGTTACCAGAGGAGGAGCCCACTGATGTCCCCAGCTTCCTGGAGGACTGCAACCGGGTACAGGAACAAACACTGTTGGTCTTCCCTCGTCTGTCCTTTCCCCCTGTCTCATGCTAATCCTTCTGTCTCCCTCCAGGCGAAGCTACCTCGTGGTATCCACCAGGTTCGTCCTCACCTGAAGAACATTGACAACGTGCCTCTGTTGGTGCCCCTCTTCACCGACTGTACCCCAGAGAGTGAGTCTGAACATCTCCACTTACATGAAACAAACGTTTCTGTTTTTCAAAAACCGTAGTATTTGTTACTGAGACATTCCTATATTTTAATATACAAATCAATCGACCACGGTATAGAAGTGTATTTTATCACAAGATATGCAATGTATTTATGCGTGTTACAGCTACGCATGTGTGAGTGCTCTAAATCTCTCTCTCTGTGTGTGTGTGTAGCCATGTGTGAGATGATCAAGATCATGCAGGAGAACAGAGAAGTGACGTGCTGCCTGGGGAGCTCTGCTAACTTCCGCAACAGCTGCCTCTTTCTACAGAGTGACCTCAGGTACACACACACACACACACGTGATCACATGTCACAAACACGGCAGCTGCTGCCTAGTTAATTTATAAATAGTCTTTGATGTGCGTCCATAAGTACACTTACAACCACATAATACTGCTGGACTTAATGACAGTATGGAGAGGAATACAGATCACACACTATTGTTTCCTAACCCCCCAGCATCGCCCTGGACCCCCTGTACCCGTCGCGGTGTTCGTGGGAGACGTTTGGCTACGCTACAGGGGCAGGGCTGAACGGGGAGGTGGAGGGTCTGTCTCCTCTCAGTCTGTCTGGTCAACTCAACACCCTGGCCTGTTCTGTCACCTTCCACCAGGGGGAGTCGGTCAGCATGGTCAAACTCATAGAACAGGTGAGACACACACACACACACACACACACACCAGAGGATGTGAGTGGAACTGGAGCAGAGCAGAGTAGTTGAGTCATCTGGAACATGGAGAGTATAAAAGTGTTTTTTTAAGTGTCATCCTTCTCTCCTGCTCTGATTTCTGTTGTATTTATTTAGCCTACCCCATTACTAATGCACAGAGATGTGGATGAGTCAACCAAGAGCTAGGTCACACAGCCTGTATAATTGATGGCAAGAAGATGAATGAACCCATGCTGCAACACCAGAGACGACCACATTCTCGCTCTCTCTTATTTTTATATATTTATATTTTATATTTATATATATTATATATTATTATATATTTTTTTTTAAATACATATATACACACACACACACACACACACAGTGGGGGGGGGAGTATTTAGTCAGCCACCAATTGTACAAGTTCTCCCACTTAAAAATATGAGACGCCTGTAATTTTCATCATAGGTATATATATATATACACACACACACACACACACACACACACACACACACACACACACACTATAAATAAATATATATGTAAATATATATATGACTAAAAATGCCATTCAAAATCCTATTTTCCCTAACCTTTAACCCCAAACTTAACCCTTAAGACTAACAAATTCAGGACCTGAAAAAAGTACAGGCTTTCCAAATGGTTCTTGTTTTCCTACCTTGTCGGAACATTTTGGTTCTGATAAGGTAAGAAAACATGTACAGACACACAAAGATACAATACATTTATTTTACATGTCTGGATCCTTTCCAGGCACGTCACACCACCTACAGCATCCGCAAGAGTTTCCTGTTCCTGTTGCAGTGTCAGCTGACCCTGGTCCTCATCCAGGTGAGAGAACACCTGTACAGCCAATTCATTTCAGCTATAATAAAAGAACTGAGGATGCAACAGTTTCACCTGAATATTGGATTCCATTATTGTTGGTGTAGTTTCTGGCCTGCCTTGCCCAGCTCCCTCCTCCCATGAACATCACTGACATCCTGTGGCTGTCCTGCTTCAGCTGTCCATTGCTCAGGTACCACCACTACTAACCATATCGATTTCACACTCGTGTTATCTAGTACAACAGTAGACTTACATGATACTAACCATGTCTCTGTGTTGTTGACAGTGTGTCATTCTTAGGAAAGCCACCAGACAGTTCTGTGATGAATGTAGCCACAGGGAAGAACCAAGATGCCATCCCCAGAAAGGTACTATACCCGCTCCGGCCCGGTTTCAGACATTACACTATGCTAATTTTAGGAGGATTGTCATGATTGGCCAACTCCAAATATGCTGAGTCAAATGCTTATTATTGATACACTACATGACCAGTTGGATGGGGACACCTGCTGGTCGAACATCTCATTCCAAAATCAAGGGCATTAATATGGAGTTGTTCCCCCCTTTGCTGCTATAACAGCCTCCACTCTTCTGGGAAGGCTTTCCACTAGATGTTGGAATATTGCTGCGGAGACTTGCTTCCATTCAGCCACAAGAGCATTAGTGAGGTCGGTTACTGATGTTGGGTGATTAGGCCTGGCTCGCAGTTGCAGTGTTTCAATTCATCCCAAAGGTGTTCTATGGGGTTGTGGTCAGGGCTCTGTGCAGGTCAGTCAAGTCACACCGATCTCAACAAACCATTTCTGTGTGGACCTTGTTTTGTGCACAGGGGCATTGTTATGCTGAAACAGGAAAGGGCCTTCCCCAAACTGTTGCCACAAAGTTGGAAGAATCGTCATTGTATGCTGTAGCGTTAAGATTTCCCTTCACTGGAACTTGAAAAAAAAACATAATAAACAGCCCCAGATCATTATTCCTCCTCCACCAAACTTTACAGTTGGCACTATGCATTGAGGCAGGTAGCGTTCTCCTGGCATCCGCCGAACTCAGATTCGCCCGTCGGACTGCCAGATGGTGAAGCGTGATTCATCACATTTCCACTGCTCCTGAGTCCAATGGTGCTGAGCTTTACACCACTGCGGCTGCTCGGCCATGGAAACCCATTTCATGAATCGCCCGACGAACAGTTCTTGTGCTGATGTTGCTTCCCGATGCAGTTTGGAACTGGGTAGTGAGTGTTGCAACTGAGGACGGACGATTTTAATGCGCTACACACTTTAGCACTCGGCTGTCCCATTCTGTGCGCTTGTGTGGCTTACCACTTTGCGGCTGAGCCGTTCTTGCTCATAGAAGTTTCCACTTCACAATAACAGTGCTTACAGTTGATGAGGCAGCTCTAGCTGGTCAGAAATGTGACAAACTGACTTGTTGGAAAAGTGGTGTCCTATGACAATGCCACATTGAAAGTCACTGAGCTCTTCAGTAAGGCCATTCCACTGCAAATGTTGTCTATCGAGATTGCATGGCTGTGTGCTCCATTATTTTTTTAGCTGAAATAACCAAATCCACTCATTTGAAGTGGTGTCCACATACTTTTGTATATAAAGTGTATCTTAATCATGACGTGTACCATGGCATTCCTTCTAACATCTTGATTTGCCTACATATACTTCCTGCAGACACAGACCTACTTCCTGGGTTGTTTCCTGTTGAAGTTTGGCCTGACCGTGTGTGCCTACCTGCTAGGCTTTGGCTTCACGCTGCACGAGGTCTGCCTGAGGACCAACAACCTGACACTGGCCGATAACACCACCATCAACTGTACTGATATCCTCAGGGTCAGTTCGGCTCGGGACGCTCCCCATTGGTTCAGAGAGCTGTCCAACGGCCTGCTGCTCACTCAGAAGGTCATGGCTGGGTTCCTGGCCCTGCACACCGGTATGAGGAGCTCTCGGTGAACTCTCACCCCTGCATCTGTTAAGTCAGGATGCATCCTAAATGGCACCCTATTCCCTATATAGTGCACTACTTTAGACCAGATCCCTATGGCACCCTATTCCCTATATAGTGCACTACTTTAGACCAGAGCCCTATGGCACCCTATTCCCTATATAGTGCACTACTTTTAACCAGTGTGTTATATAGGGAATAGGGTGCCATTTCAGACACAGACTCTGACTTCTGTTCTGCCCCTGGAGAGTCCTGTGTTCTGAAGTGTCCTCCCTTCCTCTTTTCCAGTGGTCATCTCGCTAAGTTACGTCCATCGCTCCCAGCCTCTGTGGAAGAAGAACCCTTTCAGCAACACCTGGTGGTGCCTCACTGTCATTGTAGTGTAAGTGTGTGCGTGTGTGTGTATGTGTGTGTGTGTGTGTAGCCTAATTGTTTCAAACAACTGTGAAGCGGGCAGCTGCAATAGATGTTTTTTTGTTGGCATCATCTGATACTCTCACTCTTCCTCCCCACCTCCAGTCTGTTGGGTCAGATGGTACAGGCCACGGTGGACTACAAGCTGTGGCAGGACAGGTCGGGTTCTTTGACCTTTGGCCTGAAGGACATCCCCATGCTGGCCTGGCTGTTGGTCTCCCTGTCCTGCCTGGTGGTGGTGCTGCTCAACGAGGCTGTCAAACTACACGAGATACGGTAAGATGGAGGAAGGAAGGAATGGGTGAGAGTAGGAGGGGTATGATGGGAGGAAGATTGCGGAAAAGACAGATGGGTTGAAAGTAGAGGATTCTGTGAGAATTGTGGGATGGAGGATGATGTCATGTGGGGGGGAAATTGTTCTCATGTGTTGCTCTTTCCATTCCTTCTGTCTGCAGGGTGAGGGTTCGCTACCAGAAGAGACAGAAGCTACAGTTTGAGACTAAACTAGGGATGAACTCTCCCTTCTGATTGACAATTAACAGAAGGGCGTGGCAAAGCATGCTGTGAACCAATCAGCCCTCGGGGAAAGATGAGGCACCAGAATCTGGAGGAGGTCGAAGTTGGCCCTAACCACTGACACAGGGTCAGATGGTTCTCATCCCTCTGTTTGTTAGGATTGGAGAAAGGGTTACCTGACTTAAGATCTGTGGTTTAGGGGAACTTCTACCTTAAACCCAGAATCAAACTCCTTGAGTGCCCATTGACTTGAACCCAGGATCACTCAACCCACCTCACCGTGAAAGCACTTTGCCTAGCAGGTCCTCCAAACCGCTACATGTGCTGGGTGGTCGAACACTGCGAAAATCCAATCTTTTTTTATTTTTTAGATTTAAATTATATTGTATCATTGTTATGTTTTTAAAAAAAAGAGGAAAATCCCAAAGAATGTTATTTTCTTTTTTGCTTTTAAAAGAAAGACAGCTAAGAAATGTGAATAATTTATTATCTAGTGGAGTGTTTTTTGTTTTTTTTAATGCATGGGGAAGGTTTTACTGTATCCCCTACTTGAGTTTAGGGAAGGGGGTATTTTCTCCTAGTCACTGGTCTCTGATACTGGCTCACATGGGGATTATCACACTTTATCACACTTCAGCATGTCTCCCCCTTTCACATGAATCCCAATACCATAGTAGAGTACACTAGCCTTCACCTTGAATGTAGTGTGTCATTACAGCCACTTGCTGCTGTATATCTGAATGCCCAGCAGTGCTGAAAGGATAGGAGAGATGTATCTAGAATCTGGGACAATGTCCTGATCCTAAATCTGTCAAATAATTGGCATTGATAGACCTGAAAAGCCTGCCATCAAGGTGAAGTCTGGAGTCCACAATGTAGTGCTAACCCTGTGTATTCACTTGAAGCAGTTTCGGAAAGGTTCTGTTGACCATACTAAGGATTTCTTAACAAGGCTACTCTTTATAGCCCAGACTTCTAGCCATGAAATCAACATGGCATGTTCTTAACCAGGATCCAAGAATATCTCTTGTGATTTTCCTTCCTAACAAATGTTTCCCACACGATCCGACTCCCGAGCTAAGCCAAGGGCAATCCTGCTCTAATGCAATAAGTAATGAACATTCATTTAATTTACTATAAACAAGTAAAAACCGAATTTGTCTCTTTCTAGGTAAATTATATTTTTGAAGAATGTGCTAGCCTGCCACTTTGAAACTTGTGTACTGTAAGAAAGGGATTTGTTTAATCATCAATCATCCTAGACCGGTTTGATCCTTGTGTACATCCTGTTTTTCCCACCAGAGTTCTACTGACTGTGGTCTACTCAAGCTAATAAGGTTTCGTCAGTGGTGTTCTAGATTATAATAGCCTCTAGAGTTCTAGAGCAACCCAGGGTATTCTGAAGGTGCTTCATGTCATCCAGTTGTCTTTTTACTGGCCTGTGTGCTTGTTTCTGCATTCGACAACAACAATGTGCAAGCTGACTTAGTCCGCGATTCAATCCGATCACGCTTGTAGACAATGCTGCTTTCAAAGGCAATGGTACCGCGTTCGTGGAGATCCCATTTTAAGGTTAAAGCTGCAGACCTCGGCTCAATTGGAAATGGCCTATGTCAAGCACTGAATGGTGCTTTCGGATTTGAAGCCCGGCCTAAAAGTAGAATTACTGAGACCCGCCAGGCTACCTGTCTGCAGGGTGATCATATCAGTAGACCCATTTGAACTCTACAAATGATGACTAGCTACAGATTGATCAGCCACTACAGTTCTATTTTAATTGTTGTTGTATCTTATTTTTACAGACGTGTTGATCTTCTTATCCTTGTTTCCCAAATGGCACCCTATGCACCTCGGTCTGTAGTTTTTCCCCCGGTTGTATCACGAGGTCAGAAAAAAACTCCTGTGCCCCAGTCAAACTGTATACGTTTGATCATGCGTGGTGCGCCCACACCTCTCGACTTCTCACCACGTGCTCTGGTATTGGTTACCCCTCTCTGTTTTGAATGCGGGCTACAATGCTCATACGTTATATTGACATGGGGGTCGGAGCAGGGCCCAAGATGGCATAAAAACATGGTGCCTACCTTTTTTTTTTTTTAGATTAACACCTCAGGATCGGGCCTCGCACACTTGTGGTCTTCACAGGCTCCCTTTGGTTGGAGCGTACTTACTTTAAGTGACACTATTTCACAGAAGAGTTGGTAGTTGCATGGTCTGCTAGATCTGTGTGTGAGGTAGATGTCATGTAAAAGCACTGGTCTACTTAGAAATCCTTATTGAATGAACAACGTAGCGATCTTAAAAGGGAAAACAGACTGAAGATGTTGGTTTTTGTACAATAGAATGCATCCACACACTGCACATAAGTACATTTCAATCCATTATTAAAAAAAACAAAAATGTGTTTCCCATATATGTCTGGACACATCTACTCATTCAAGGGGTTTCTTTATTTGTACTATGTTCTACATTGTAGAATAATAGTGAACTTCAAACCTATTAAATAACACACATGGAATCATGTAGTAACCAAACAAGTGTTACATATCCAAATATGTTTTATATTTCAGATTCTTTAAAGTAGCCAACCTTTGTCTTGACAGCTTTGCACACTCTTGGTGTTCTCTCAACCAGCTTCATGAGGAATGCTTTTCCAACAGTCTTCAAGGAGTTCCCACATAATGAGCACCTGTTGGCTGCTTTTCCTTCACTCTGCAGTGCAACTAATTTCTAACCATCTCAATTGGGGTTGGGGTTGGGGGATTGTGGAGGCCAGGTCATCTGATGCAGCACTCCATCACTCTTCTCCTTGGTAAAATAGCCCTTACACAGCCTGGAGGTTTGTTGGGTCATTGTCCTGTTGAAAAACAAGTTATGGTCCCACTAAGCACAAACCAGATGGGATGGTGTATCGCTGCAGAATGCTGTGGTAGCCATGCTGGTTAAGTGTGCCTTGAATTCTAAATAAATCACTGACAGTGGCAGCAACAAAGCACAATCACACCACCTCCGGCAGGTAGCCTAGTGGTTAGTGCGTTGGGCCAGTAACCGAAAGGTTGCTGGATTGAATCCCCAGGCTGACAAGGTAAAAATCTGTCAATCTACCCACGGTTCCCTGGGCACCGACGACGCCAGCCCCCAACACCTCTCTGATTCAGAGGGGTTGAATTAAATGCGGAAGACATATTTCAGTTGAAGGCATCGCCCTTTCCCTTTCCTCCATGCTTCACGGTGGGAACCACACATGCGAAGGTCATCTGTTCACCTACTCTGCATCTCACAAAGACCAAATATCGCAAATTTGGACACAGACCAAAGGACAGATTTCCACCGGTGCATTGTTCGTGTTTCTTGGCCCAAGCAAGTCTCTTCTTATTGGTGTCCATTAGTTTCTTTACAGCATTTCGACCATGAAGGCCTGATTCACACAGTCTCTGAGCAGTTGATGTTGAGATGTCTGTTACTTGACCCCCGTGAAGCATTTATTTAGGCTGCAATCTGAGGTGCAGTTACCCCTAATGAACGTATCATCTGCAGCAGAGGTAACTCTGGGTCTTCCTTTCCTGTGGCGGTCCTCATGAGAGCCAGTTTCATCATGGCTCTTGATGGTTTTTGTGATTGCACTTGGAAGAAACGTTCAAAGTTCTTAATCTTCCAGATTGACTGACCTTCATGTCTTTCAGTAATGATGGACTGTCATTTCTCTTTGCTTATTTGAGCTGTTCTTGCCATAATATGGACTTGGTCTTTTACCAAATAAGGTTATCTTCTGTATACCAACCCTACCTTGTCACAACACAACTGATTGGCACAAACGCATTAAGATGGAAAGAAATTCCACAAATTAACAAGGCACACCTGTTTAATTGAAATACATTCCAGGTGACTACCTCATGAAGCTGGTTGAGAGAATGCCAAGTGTGCAAAGCTGTCAAGGCAAAGGGTGGCTGCTTTGAAGGATCTAAAATATATTTTGATTGGTTTAACACTTTGGTTACAACTTGATCCTGTATTAGTTTGTCTTCACTATTATTTTACAATGTAAAAAAAAATATAAAGCCCTTGAATGAGTGTCCAAACTTTTGACTGGTTTTATGTGTGTATCTAATATATATATTTCTCATGTCATTGCTTACATGTATGCATAAATAAGACCTTATAGATGCCAAGTATTGGTCATGATATGGTTTCAGTTTTTTTTATGTTTTCAGTTTGAGTATGCAATGTGAACTCAGTGGAGCTTGGCCTGCAGGTGTTGTTTTTCACTACACAGATCGACCTAGACACCTTCTTACCACTCTTCTACGACCCAGCTCCAAATTGACCCCTAGATATGTGTAGATCTGAAAGGACTGGATCAGTGTAGGCAATACGGGCTGTAGGTGGATTGGGGTGTTGTTGAAGGTACGGGATGTGGGTGGATTGGGGTGGTGTTGAAGGTACGGGATGTAGGTGGATTGGGGTTGTGTTGAAGGTACAGGCTGTAGGTGGATTGGGGTGGTGTTGAAGGTACGAGATGTAGGTGGATTGGGGTGTTGAAGGTACGGGATTGGGGTGGGTAAACAGCAGTTTTGGTGGAACAACCAAGGCTCTGGAACTTTGTCCATATTAAAATGCGTAAAGCTGAACCTTGTGTCAATTGACTTGAAATGTGAGACTTTTTAGTGAATTGATAAATGTATATATTTTTAAAGATGTATAATTGTTTTTTTTGTGCAAAAATATGTCATATGGTAATGTCATATGGTATTTTTAAATAAATATTTATTCCACCTAACTGTATGTATTCCGCAAATGAAAAGCATCCAATGGCCTCTGAGGTACAAAAGGGATGTCCTGTGCAGAATTAAGGCATGCTGCATGAGGCTTAGAGAAGGACATGTTGAGAACGACTATAGAATGCACTTATTAAAATGCCTTTGAATAACAATCTATGGGAGAGCAGCTATTTAATGTAATTCAAAACTAGATAGCTCTGATTTATAGGGTCAGAATACTAGTCTGTGGCTTTTACAGTACCATAGTACAGTCAAAGATGTGCCTCTTCATCTCTGATACAGTACACAGACTAGACAGAAATTGGTTAACAGCGGGTCAGTAACCAAAAGGTCACAGACTAGGTGAAGAATCTGTTGTGCCCTTGAGCAAGGCACCTAACCCTAATTGCTTCTGTAAGTTGCTCTGCGTCTGCAAAATGACTCAAATGTAAACCTCAGTGGCGACCTGTCATTCAGGGCAGTTTGGGGCAGAGATCCCACATTTTTTGCAAAAACAATATTGGGCTTGCCTGTTTTGAATGTTATTTTTTTGCATTAATACGTGTCACGTCAATTTACAAAAAATGTATCAAAAAAATATAATTGAGTTAATAAAGCCGCATACAAACATGATCTCATTTTTGTGTTCTTGAGTAGGGCAGCTCTAAAATGCAGATGTTTCAGCCTAGCTCAGTGCTTTCTGTGGTGGTGGGGCAAGCCAGCGGGAAAGACGGAGCATGAATGGCTCAGTGTTCTGTCACTCATGGGGACACTACGTCACTGCTAAAGTCTAAGGGTAGAGTTCAAGTTCAAGCCCCTTAGCCAAGGGGCTGCCATAGAGTTACATTAGAAGTGTCCATCCAAGGCGGCTCAAGGTCATTGGCCACAGATAAAATGTTAGATCACATATCTACAGTAGCTTTGATTGGACTGATCATTTCAAAATCATACCTTTAAAATCTTAGCTGTCCATCATGAATCAAGTCGACAAAATACTTCTTAATCCTTGTCACATGAAGAGAAATAATGAAAAAAAAAGTATAGATCTTTTATTTTACCAGGCAAGTCAGTGAAGAACAAATTCTTATTTTCAGTGATGGCCTAGTGGGTTAACTGCCTTGTTCAGGAGCAGAACGACAGATTTGTACCTTGTCAGCTGGGGGATTTGAACTTGGCCAGACTGTAGGATGATTGGGCAGTCCAAGGCTCTAACCACTAGGCTACGCTGCCGCCCGGCAGATAGGACGTATCGGTGCTCATCGGCCATTGGACATAAAAATTACACAAGTTGGAAATCACAAATTCAACAATGAGTAGTTTGGAAAGAATCAGCAGCTAACTGCAAGCATTGCAAAGAAATCATTAGCCTGCTATTCAGTGGAGTGGCTGTGTGGTCCCAAGTCTAAGATTAAAGGGTCTCTTTTTCTAGTTTAAAATTATAAACATGCAACATTGGCCATGCTGTCAATGAAGCATGATTTGTGCCAGGCTCAAAACAACTTAACTCGGAACTGCAAAATCTGACTTTAGTGAGTTCAAGACAACTGGGAACTGACATCATCATGATTCAACCTTGTTTTTTTTCTCGAGGTCCCACTTGAAGCACAATAAATCCAGAGAATGCCAGACTTTGATGATAAAGTATGTTGACAAAATTTTCCCATGAAGGACCGCCGTGCCACCTTCCTGTTCAGGTGAGTACAGCACCACAAGGTGAGTCCAAAAATTTATTGTATGCTGCTGCATACATTATGTAATATGCCAGGGAGATATGTCTACTGTAGTTAAGAAAGTAATACTAACTGTTGTGTAGTAAGCTATTAGTAGCCCATGTGCCTCACCCTAATAATTTGGTCTATTTTCACCTTTTAATTTCACCTACCTGTTTTTGAGAAAAGTAATCATTGAATATTGTAAGAGCTTTTATTGTCTGCTTATATGCAGACCCCTTTATTTATCTTATGGTTCTGACTTGGTGTACAGGGGGAATAATGTAAGAACGGCCCATGTTCTGAATTCTGGAGCTGTACATTTCAAAAGTGCTGAACAAATAGTTATATTGGCTATGTCTGTCCTAGATCGCTCATTAATGTCTTAATCTAAATTACAGATTGCCTCTTATCCACTTGTCTTCCCTTTATGCCATAGTTTGTACATCTCAATTGACAGTAGAAACCACATTCTTTTAAACAAGTCAGCCATTTCATCTATGCTTTTTTAAAGGCAGTAAATGAGGCCGAATTAACTGTTTCGCTGCCAGACAAGGCTCCGCTGATAGCCAGGTGTAGCAGTGGAAAGGTGTTAGGGCTGTTTTTGGGACTCTGCTGTTGGGACAGCTTTATGTAGGCCCTAACAGTTTGTGGGCACCGTTTGTCAATGTTATAGTGCAATTAGTGTATTGTTTAGTGTTGTGTTGTGGCTTTGCTGGCATGCATCCCACTTTTTATTTTCATTTTGCCCCACCAAGATTTACATGCTAAAATCGCCACTGAAACCTCATGATTTAGCCATCACTGCCCAATCATCCTACAGTCCGGTCAAAAATTGTCACCCTTGAGCAAAAAATACTGTAAAATAAATAACACAAGTATTGAGCTATATTGTATGCCATTTTTTTTAAACAGATTTTATACTACTACAATTGCTCAGAGAAAGAGATTTTGTTTGTGCACTTTACCCAGCATCGGGACATTTTTTGCCTCAGTTACCTCTGCCAGGAAGCTGAAACTTGCCTGTAAATGGATCTTCCAGCAAGACAATAACCCCAAACACACATAAAAATCAACAAAGAAATTGTTAATTAATTGGCCACAAAACCAAAAGTCTCCAGACTTGAAACCCATTGAAAACCTGTGGTTTGAGTTGAAGAGCAGATGAAGAATATCAAGGATCTGGAAAGATTCTGTATGGATGAATGGTCTCAGATCCCTCCCAATGTGTTCTCCAACTCATAAAACATTTAAGAAAAAGGCTCAGTTGCATTATTCTCGAAAGGTGAGGTATTGAAAACGGGTGCAAATAATTTTGACACTTTTCTATTACGGAATAAATATTACTTGTTAAACAAAATCTATCTGAGCAATTGCATTAGTATAACAAAATATAATTCCCACTTTTTTTTTGCATACAATATAGCTCAGTATTTGTTATTTAATACAGTGTTTTTTGCTCATCTTTATCGAGGGTGGCAATAATTTTGGACCTGACTGTACACGTGCAACAGCGTGCGCTGTATGTACAATATATTTATTTCGTTGTTTTTTCTGTTTTTCCTTCTTGAGGACAATTTGAACATTTGATTGGTGATTGGTTATTTTAGGCCACAGCTCTTCCCCCAAAGCATGACCAACCGAGCACCTCGGCTGTGATTGGCTGAAATCACCAGTATTCGGGATTCTTAACCAACCAGTCAAATAGCATTGAGTTTGCCTTGATATAACATTACTTACGTCCGTCCATGCGTCGAGTTGGAACGGGGAAGATTTTTTTGAAGAGCGGTCAAAGGACGAGAGAAGGTGTTTTTGTAAGTGTCAACGATAACTAACACTAGTTTTGATTGCTTTTAATGTATTTGACATTGATGATCATGTTTGACATATCGAATGCTGCTAGACAATGTCACTGCGACTCCGTTTGCACCAAATTACTTGAGACCTCATTCTGAGTGAGTTAGCTAGTATCGGTACACTGCCCGATGTCCATCAGATGCATATGCGGTTTGCCGGGTGTTTAGTCCGCATTTGCCGTACATGTATTTCGCTTTTCAACTAGAAATCTTTTATCTAGTTGGAGTCTGTACTTCCGTTTACCACCGCACCATAAAGCAACGCACGAGTTGAAAATATTGAACGCATGTGGTACACAGAACGCATCGCAGCCTAGTGCGGCACTCCAAACGTAGCGTTACGGGCTTCTCCATTGCAATGAATGACTAACGCCTGAAAGGAAATAATTATTTGCATCCGCATGTAACTTGAGCATATGTCTCAAAGGAAATGTAAAGAATGTTTGCTTATTTTGAACGTCCTCGTTGAAAACCAGGTTCTCTACGCTAGCATCTCAGTTTGTGGTCTCCGGAGCTAAATGTTTTACACGACGCAGTACATTTTGAGTACTACGTATTAATTGCTGCAGCGGTACCTAGTCCCGATTGTGGCGATGCTTTCAATTGCCTGTACAGCATAGTCACGCACATTTTTACTTAGACAATGTATGTTTAGTTTTAAGTCTGAATACAATTTATATTTGAACATACTCTGCCGATTGTCGGTGAGGTTGGACCCACTTCAATATGCGGGTCTCTGTGTGGTAATCAGGTCATGAGCAAACATTTTAAAGCACGTGCACAATTTGGACAGGTGAGGCATGTAGCATGCATACTGAACTATGTCTTGCAGGTGTTTTGCATGGTATTGCCCATGTCAGGTGAAAGACATTTCAACATCAGTACTGGCGCTCTAAAATGCTGGGTAGATAATGCTTTCCTGTGGCTATTGTCTCAGATTTCGACCACCTGAAGGACCAACCCGCAGAGAGCCAGTAGAGTAAGTACAAATGTAATTGTATTCAACATTCTGTCTTGTAAGTGCTTTGTTTGACTATATACCAATTACCACCAGTCTTATTTTTATTAGGCAAGCTAGCTTCCTGCATGCAGCAGGGTCACTGACATTCAGCCAAATTCCAAACAATAGTCCAGCTCAGCATGAGTGTATGATCAAACTTAGTCCTTTCCACAGTTGCAAGCAGGTATCTACAGTCTCTAGATGGTGCCAAATACTTCATTTTTGCTGTAAAATGAGCCACTCGCTGATAACCTCTCTTACCTGTCTGTCAATTCTCCTGGTTGGTGAACTCAAAAGAGACATTGTTTGGGTTGCCAAGATGGACGTGGGGAACCTGGGGATCTCTCAGTCCCAGGTGTTTCTCAACTACAGCCCGCGGGCCATCCTGTCACAGTGAGACGACACACACGCCTCAGTCTGCATGGTGTGACCACTGCCTCAGGCCTGAGTGGGCCGTATACACCACACTGTTGGGTTACGTATGCCCCAAAACCGAGTTGACTCCAAATCCTTTCAGTTCTACTCTATAGTCTCCTCTCCAGTCCTGTCCTATTCCAGCATAAGCAGCAAACGCATTAACATAAATGTACTTGGACCAGTTACGAAGTTTAGAAAGATGCACATATTTATCTGTATAGTGTTTCGGGTCTCATGTGGTCTACTTCTAATGGCAGGAATTGAGCTGGGCCCAACTGTGGTGTTTGTTGCACAGCTATCAGCACGTCTAGGTTCTGTCTGCAGCCGCCACTCTGGGCTGAGGCAAAAGGCAGTATGTTCTCTGCCCTATGGCTGAACAGTGCTTTGTGTGTTTGTGTGCTCAGTGGCTAATCACATAGGTTACTATTGTGTGTGTTGGTTTGATCTGAAGGAATGCAGTAGCCTACATCAGACTAGTGGGGCGATTGCTTCATGTTCCTGTCTCCACGGTATAGATGTTGAGAGAAATGGTGTTCCCTCTTGCTTTGGAATAACTATTTTTTTTATTTAGCCAATTTCAATGGTAAGTATCATTTAGACAACTGGTTTGTACGCTCACATTTTCACTGCATGGCTTCTATGGAGCTTTCAGGATGTGCAGTTTCCAACAGCAAGTGTGTCGTGTGGGAATGGGTGCCACTGTCAGGAGGCCATTAAACACGTGCTTTTCAGGTGGAATCCGATGTCTGTCTAGGTCATCTGAATTATGACGTGTTCTACTTGTCTAAGTGGTGTCTGACGTAACATGCTTTGTGTAGGTGGAGTCTCTCCCTGGGCACGCGGCGTGTGATGGAGGCAGTGCGGGAGGGCCCTAAGAGCACCCTGAGCTCTGGTAAAGTTGTGGCTCTGGCAGCGGGGCTGTCTGTAGGAGCGACGGTGGGATACATCGTCTACCGGCAAATCAAAAGCCCTAGCCGTGAGTCTCGCATCTCGTTGGTACTCGATAACCATCTTTTACACTATGGGTTATGGAGTGGTGTCTTCGTTTTATTTTATAGCTCCGCTGGCTAACACCGAGGAGTCCAGGATGTCAGTACCTCTGGAGGTTTACAGGACTATTACCAAGTACCAAGCCTCCTTCCTGGACCTGGTCAGTGACCTACCAGCCCGCCTGGCCCGGTTGTCTTCCTATTTCATCATGTTGTCAGGCTCTGTGTGACGGTGTGGAGGGTCTCTTCTCACCTGTCCCTCTTTCTCCCTCCATCCAGGTGATGCAGAAGTCCGGTGCCCACGTGAGGGTGCTCTCTGAGTCTTCGCAGGCAGGCGAGGGGGAGCAAAGTTCCCAGAATTCCGTGTGTTTCCTGCTGCAGGGCTCACCTCAGCAGGTGCTGCTCGCCAGGTGTTCCCTGGAGAACCTGGCCGCAGACTGTGAGACCACCACTGATGTCATGGAGGTACCCCAGACTGCCTTCGGACGCATCATAGGTAAAGAGGGTGTTCTACATGTCTGTAAAGAAACTGCCGTGTCTAGGTTAACCTTTCTGATCTCCCCATCCCGGATCCGGGATCGTGAATACAGACTCAAGCTCATTACCATAACGCAACGTTAACTATTCATGAAAATCGCAAATGAAATGAAATAAATATGCTAGCTCTCAAGCTTAGCCTTTTGTTAACAACACTCATCTCAGATTTTCAAAATATGCTTCTCAACCATTGCAAAACAAGCATTTGTGTAACAGTATTGATGGCTAACGTAGCATTTAGCGTAGCATTTAGCATTCAGCTGGCAACATTTACACAAAAAAACAAAGCATTCAAATAAAATAATTTACCTTTGAAGAACTTCAGATGTTTTCAATGAGGAGACTCTCAGATCGCAAATGTTCAGTTTTTCCTGAAAGATTATTTGTTTAGGACAAATCGCTCTGTTTTCTGCGTCACGTTTAGCTATGAAAAAAACCCTGTATCCAGGATTGTGTAAATCTATCAGCAAGCTCATTAGCATAACACAACGTTAACTATTCATGAAAATCGCAAAGGAAATAAATATGCCATCTCTCAAGCTTAGCCTTTTGTAAACAACACTGTCATCTCAGATTTTCAAAATATGCTTCTCAACCATAGGAAAACAAAAATTTGTGTAAAAGTAGCTAGCTAGCGTAGCATTTAGCGTTAGCATCCAGCACGCAACATTTCAACAAAAACATAAAAGCCTTCAAATAAAATCATTTACCTTTGAAGAACTTCAGATGTTTTCAATGAGGAGACTCTCAGTTAGATAGCAGATGCTCAGTTTTTCCAAAAAGATTCTTTGTGTATTAGAAATAGCTCCGTTTTGTACATCACATTTGGCTACCAAAAAAAACGGAAAATTCAGTCCTCAAAACGCGAACTTTTTTCCAAATTAACTCGATAATATCGACTGAAAACAACAAACGTTGTTTAGAATCAATCCTCAAGGTGTTTTTCACATATCTCTTCGATGATATATCGTTCGTGGAAGCATGGTTTCCCCTCTCAATCAAATGGAAAAATACTTGCACATGGCTTTGCGCACCAGTTTCGACGCAGGACACCAGGCGGACACTTGGAAAATGTAGTCTCTTATGGTCAATCTTCCAATGATATGCCTACAAATACGTCACAATGCTGCCGACATCTTGGGGAAACGGCAGAAGGTCTAAGCTTATTCCTGTCGCATTCACAGCCATATAAGGAGACATTAGAAAACAGAGCTTCAGAAATTCTGCTAATTTCCTGTTTGACGTATCATCTTGGTTTCGCCTGTAGAATGAGTTCTGGGGCACTTACAGACAAAATCTTTGCAGATTCTGAAACTTGAGAGTTTTCTTTCCAAAACTGTGAATATGAATATGCATAGTCGAGCATCTTTTCGTGACAAAATATCGCGCTTAAAACGGGAACGTTTTTTATCCAAAAAATGAAATAGTGCCCCTAGAGATGCAACTGGTTAAGAGGCTAGGGTGCAGTATTTTCACTTTTGGATGAAAGACGTGCCCAGAGTAAACGTCCTCCTACTCTTTCCCATTTGGGAATATATGCATAGTATTATTACTGTATAGGAAACACTCTGAATTTTCTAAAACTGTTTGAATTATGTCTGTGAGTATAACAGAACTCATGGCAGACAAAAACCTGAAGAAATCCAAACAGGAAGTGAGAACTCAATAGAAAACAGTGCCATAGGATGTCCATGTTAGATATGGATGAGCATGCACTTTCCTAGGGCTTCCACAAGATGTCACCGTCTTTAGATTCTGGTTGTATGATTCTACTATGAAGGAGGGGCTCATAATAGCTCTTTTGGTGGGTGGTCTGGTAGAAAGCCTCAGTCTCGTTGTGCGCGGTCACGAGAGTGTACTTGCGTTTCTTCAGTGATTTAATGTTTAAAACATCCTAAATATGGATTGCATACATCATTTGACTTGTTTCTACGACCTGTAACGGAACTTTTTGAGTTTGTCTGGAGGAATTGCTTGTGCTTTGAGGATTGAATGCTGGGCTGAACAAGCTAACAACAAGTGGCTAAATTAAGGGCTTTATGGAACAAATCAGTAATTTGTTGTCGAACTGGGATTCCTGGAACTGCCTTCTGATGAAGATATTCAAAGGTAAGTGAATATTTATAGTTTTTTTTTTTTTTTTTTTTTTTTTCTTGCAACTTCTGTTGATGCCAAAATGGCGCCTATTTCTTTAGGTTCTGAGCGCCGTTCTCAGACTATTCTTTTTCTGGAAAGTTAAAAAAAAAATCTGACACAGCGGTTGCATAGAGGATACATTTATCTTTAATTCTGTGAATAACACTTGCATCTTTTATCAATGTTTATTGTGAGTATTTCTGCAAAATCACCGGATGTTTTGGAATCAAAACATTTCTGCACGTAACGCGCCAATGTAAACTGAGATTTTTATATATATATATATATATATATATGCACATTATCGAACAAAACACACAATACATGTATAACATGATGTCCTATGAGTGTCATCTGATGGAGATAATCAAAGGTTAGTGATTCATTTTATCTATATTTATGCTTTTGTGACTGAAATATCGCTCAGTGTTTTTGAATTTGGAGGGCATCTAACATAAATATATGTTGAGTTTTCGCTGTAAAACATTTTTAAAAAATCAGATACGATGGGTGGATTAACAAGATGTTTATCTTACATTAACAAGTCCAATACAGCAAATGAATGAAAGTTAAATATTTCAAAATAATATTTTTATCAGCTGAATGGGAGGGTGTGTTCCCTTCAGGGAACTCCTTGTGCCCCCCCTAGCCCCAACAGGTTATTAATAGACTTGTTCCAGTTCTCACCGTTTCATAGATAGAAATCGTATGAATGATTGAATTATATTGCTGTGTGCTTCAGGTCGTGGAGGGGAGTCTCTGAAGCTCATCACCAGGACAACAGGAGCAAGAGTCCTATGTCCCAGGGAGAGGGGGCGGGGCCTAGAGAAGGGCATGGTGTCTGTCACAGGGACGAGACTGGAGGTCAGACGGGCCAAGGTAAGGGCAAGAATGTTTACGTTCTGCAGTGTTATAACCAGCTATGTACCTAACACTTAAACAATGTCATGTTAATTATTCTTATAGGAGCTCATCCTAGAGAAGGTATTTGAGGATGAGGCTGTGAGGAGGAGGATTACCCAGTCCTCGGCCCTGCGCCAGAAACGAAGACCCTTCGAGCCCCAGGGTCAAAGGTCTGAGGTAAACAAAGGTCCAACGCGTCACTTTTCTGGAGTGCAGAAGTCCTGCTATAGTAGTCATGTAGTGACCCATACGCCCTGATGCTCTAACACCTTCCTTTAATGGTTAACCTATATAGGGGTGTATTGGAGCATCTGGCTGTATGGACTCTACTCTGTTGCTACAAAGTTCAGAGGTCACTGAGATCAAACCCACACAGGAACTGAAGCTGGAGGAGGCTCCACAATCTCTCTGGATGGAGGAAGGGGGGCTGGTCCATGCTAACGGTGTCCAGACCGCAGTGGGAGCTCTTGCCCAGGCTAGAGGAGAGACCGTACAGCTGGCTACAGAGGCACGAGAGGAGGACGATCTTCTGACGCCTGACTCCCTATCAGATGTTTCTAAATTTGAAAGTAAGTTTTGATGTTCTGATTTTTGGGATAGTTGTAGCCGTTTTGAAATTGGCTGTAGAATACTGAGATGGGTACAGGTGCTCTCCCATTGACTCTGCTAATTTCCTTAATCATTGACTACGGAATGAGATTTCCTATTCTCTGCAGCACAGACTATGTAATGGTGTGCATGTTCATATTTTCTCTCATCCAGTTCCCAGCCCAGACCTGAGCTTCCAGCCAGATGAGCACCTGGAGGTGTATGTATCGGCGTCAGAGAACCCCCACCACTTCTGGATCCAGATCCTGGGGGTCCGCTCCCTCCAGCTGGACAAACTTACTGCCGAGATGAGCCGCTTCTACAGCAACGGCACCCTGCAGGTCAGTCATTGCTTGTGTTCTTTAGACACCAAACAACAGGTGAAAACGGACTGAAACAGGAAGGGACTGTTTTGTCTTGTCCATTAAGACATGCACATTTGTTTCCCATTGCCTGTCTCAATGAACACAACTGTCTAGATTCCACCTACAAAAAAACATTGAAATAGTCTGTTCTAAACAGCATTCTACATTGCAGAGATGTTTTTTTTACACTTTCTATAGGATCGTCTGTTGTGTTGAGACTTGTGTTACTCTTCCAGGAGCAGCGAGTGGAGACCATCGTGGTGGGGGACATCGTGGCAGCGCCGTACCGGGACTACGGCACCTGGAACAGGGCGAGGGTCCTGGGGGTGATGGGCTCTGGCCTGGTGGACCTCTACTACGTTGACTTCGGCGACAATGGAGAACTACCCAGGGATAGTCTCCGAAGTATGAGGTGAGGGGTCAGAAAGAGCTGGACGATAGTCTAGCATTCCTCATTGTATTAATAAATAATAGATGAAAGCTTTCTCTAGTGGCTCTTTGGCTAATGTTCTGTTTTGTCTTCTCTCATGCCCCTTCTAGAAGTGACTTTCTCAGCCTACCATTCCAGGCCATCGAGTGCAGCCTAGCTGGAGTCAACCCTGCAGGTGAGGTGTGGAGCGACCAAGCCCTGGATGACTTTGAGCGCCTGACGTATGTTGCAGAGTGGAGACCCCTGCTGGCCAAACTGTGCAGCTACACCCACTCTGAGGTCTCCTCTTGGCCAAGTGTACAGCTCTACGACAACAGCGAGGGCAAGGTCCGTAATGGACTAAGATGGAAAATGGCTGTCAACTATCACTCATTCACTCACACTTTCTCTCCCCATCAGGCTCTTATAGCCCTGTCATACTTTTTTCTTCCCCCTACGATTGTCAACATTTGAACTTCCTGGTCTGGTGGTCTCTCTGTCAGGCTGTAGATCTAGGAGAGGAGATGGTGAGTCTGGGCCATGCTGTACCTAGCCAGGATAATGGGAACGGGGGTGGCGACAGGGACGACCCTGGAACACTACAGAGGATGCTGGTAAGAACACCAGGCAGAGGAGAGGGACCATCAATTAGAGATGAAGATTTCAAGTACAGAACTATATGACTTAACTGTGTTCCTTTTAGGATGATGTGACTGGAGCCACGTCAGAGCTAAGCCTGTCCTGCATCAGCTTATCAGGTGGGTATACACTGAGGGTTCCATTCAGTAGGTCAATCAACAAAAACATTTAAATGGATTATGTTCTACCTGAGCGAGTGAAATAACTCATGTTCCTTTTCAATGCATTCATTTGCTTTGTTGAACATGACAGGGGCTGTTGCGGGGACTGTATTTGGCGGTCGCGAGTCATGAAGGCAGTCAAATTCCACATGTTATTATTCTCTAAGCTCTGCTGCTGGTCATTAGCAAGTTTGGTAGGATACTAAGTGCATGGTACTCAGCGCTCCATTGTCCCTCTAATCACTGACATCAATGCAAATGTATTTGCAAATCTAATCAAACACTTGTTGCTCAACAGTTCTATAGGCTATGCAATTGAGGGAGAAACGGTGATGGCCGCTAATAGAAAGAGGAGGATCCCATCAGCTTTCTACAGACTAGACTTACTATTTATTTCTCAAATTTCCTAATGTTAAGCACATTGCTTCTCTTTACAACTGGAGCATAGCCTACCTGGCAGGCATGAAAATGATCCACGGGGAAAGTGTCCTCCATTTGCTTTTTAAGTGCGTAGATATAGTTGAAGTCGAAGTTTACGTACTCTAAGGTTGGAGTCATTAACTCGTTTTTCAACCACTCCACAAATTTCCTATTAACTGTAGTTTTGACAAGTCGGTTAGGACATCTACTTTGTGCATGACACAAGTCATTTTCACATGACGGAGAGCCGCAGAGGGGGATTCCGCCAGGAAATTCGAGGCATTTGCAAGTGCTTGTCAAATTGTGAATGAGAGACTATTGGAGTGTGTGCGGCCTGCGCAAAAAAAACAAAGCAGAGCTCATGCCTTTTCAATTGACTTTTTTCAAATCATTAGTCTCATCGTAAGGCTGCATGAATTAAAACAGCCCAACGTTTGTATGAAGTTACATTAAACTCTAAATTAAGCGTATAGGAGTACCTATTTCTTTGTTAGCCGCATGTGCAAACCCTCAATTTGCAGCCAATATTTATATTTTATTCAGCTTTGTTTAATTGTATTCTTCATACTATAAAATAATGCCACGGAATTCTAAGCAAATCTTGTCTGCTAAATGAACTAGTGTAGCCCACAGCCATTTGGCATGGCCACATCAGGACCTAACATAAGGACAACTCGGAGTATGTTAATCTGTTCTTCTGAAATAGACTACATTTTCTTCATTATGTTTCTTTAGACCTGTCTAAAATCAATAATGAATGTATAGGCTATATTACATGGATTTATTAGTTTTTAAAGTGGGTTGTAGGTTGTGTGGAAGCCAGGAGATGCTAAATGTTTGTTAATTACCTTGAGGCCGGTAGTTATTTGCTTGACAATCACCGGCTGATGCAATTTCGTGACAGCCACAGCCCTAAACACGGCCCTAGAAAATCAAATCGTTGTCCCCAGGTGTTTTCTCTTTTCGCAGTGTGATTTGGCGGCACATGTCTTAAGTTACAGGTCATCAGAATGACGAGTGGGTGTTAAAGCTGGCCACACTGTCATTCTCAGGCTCTCTGAGCCCTCTGGAGCTGCAGCGGGCTGATGTTGATGACAGCCCCTCTGGGTTTGGCTTTGGGCTGACCCACTCCACCCCGGCCCAGCAAGCCCTGGTGGACCTGGTTTCCCACATCCTGGAGTCCCCCTGCCCCTCTGAACACCCCCTCTCCCCAGACCACCAGGTCCCGGACGAGCGCTGTCACACACTCAACCGAACCACCAACCTCTACAGCTTCTCAGTGCCCCAGCTGCAACTCACACACACACTTCCTATGTCCTCCTGTACCTCTTCGTCTACTTCCTCGTCGCCTCTGGAGGTCGTGACCTCTGTGTTGGGTTCGGTCATGCTGAGTGACAACGTCTTCCTGGAGGGCTCCAGTTATGACGGGGATGAGGAATGTGGCGTAACTTCGTCTTCCGGAGAAGTGGCGACAACTGGGGGAAACTCAACTTGGTGGTCGACTAGAGGTGACAGTCTGGAGGAGGAAGTGGATGAGGAGCAGAACAGTGAGGGGGCCATCGACATCGGTTCCACTCCTACCTTCCCCACACAGAGGCACTCGTGGCTGGAAGAGGGCAGGCATGGGGGTGGTGAAGAGAGCACTGAAAGTCCTAGTGTGGTTGTAGTTGGCAGCAGCAGTAGTAGTTTCAGTAGCAGTGGGAGTGATATTATCTATATGGGGTCAGTGGCGCCTGCTTGGGAGACGGGTCAGGCTGTGTCCTGCCCTAATGTTGATGGTGGCAACCCACAGAGGAAGAGGAAAGCAACAAGATTACCGTTCCACCTCTCTGAGGAGGCAATGGACATGAATGCCCTGGAAAGCCAAGCTGGAATGGATGAGAAGACTGAGGAACAGAGAAACCGACTGGACGAACACGAGATGGAGGAAGTGAAGAGTCCACTTGGGAAGGAGGCAGGATCTGAACACAGGAACGAACCTTCAGCGGGATTCCATTCACCAGAGGAGGTTGGGACGGAGAGTGGAAGATTGGGTATTGCAGAGTGGCCACCGCATCAGAGGAGTGGTCTGCGAACCGCCGAGCAATTCAACAAGGAGCCCAACTCCACTGAAGCAAATGACAGGAGAGCGAGCCCTCAGGAATTATGACCTATGAAGGGGTCTATCCCAAACAGAGGTAAAGCTGAATTTCAGAGGGACTCCACTTTTCACAACTAGGGTTGATTTGTCACATGGCTATTGTGTGTCTTTGGGCCTGCGTCACTCCTCTGAATCACCAAGGCACTTCCTGTCGTTCATCAGGGGTCGCGTGGAACACTGTCTGGACAATTCACAGATGTGGTGGTGAATTAAATGTGAAACCAGAATGACGATGCTTATTTATTAGTTTACCTAATGTGTTTTTTATATTCTTGTTTCAGAAGTGGCCTCAATCTCAGGAAGCGTTGATGATGTTCTAGAGGACGAGTTCGTCTGAGACCAAAGACAGACATGTCAAGTTCCGTATACCCTTCCCTGGTTTTTGTAATGTTTTTGTTAAATATGCACTGATGTAATTTATCTAATTTAATGATGAATGGATACAAATTCAAAGGATTGACTTTGTTAACATGTATTTTTATTGGACGTGTGTAGTGGGATGTGTTGTACTAAAATTGGCCTGTTAATTTTTTCCTCTCACCTTTCTTTCAGCACTGACCATCCACTCTCTGCATCAACTCCATGTTATGAAGTGGACACCTTCCCTCACCCCCACGCCACCAACCCCCTCGCCCCCACGCCACCAACCCCCTCGCCATCTTCACGAAGCCTTACTTGACTCATGCTGAATCCCAAATGAACCATTAGCCCCATACTCCTTGGCATTTTCTGTTTTATCTGAAACAATTGGATAATTTTTTTCGAAACCTCAGCGGGCAAATTTAGCCACTTACCATGTGGCCTGAACCGATCTGATCACTACTGATCTGCAGGAATGGTTAGCATCTGCAGACTGTGCAGCAGTTCTCCCAGCCAATTTCATTGAACTGTGGTCTTTCCTCGATACGGGTTGATTTGGGTTATTCCTTTATGCCTTTCATGCAGTTGTGCTTTGTGCTGCTATGTGTTTATTGTTTAAGTTGCTGAGAGGAGATGGAGGAAAAAGAAGTTGAATGCCAGTATTGTTTAAGATAAAGCACTGTGATAGGAGTCATTCGAGCCCTATATTAGGTGATTGTGGCTGTTAGAACAAAATCAATCTGTAAATTAAAATGTAAGCCTCTGTACTATTGTGCGTTAGTTTTATGTTGTGAAAATAAAGATATTACACTTAAATATGTTAAATGTCAGAATGCTTTTCTGATTTGATTTCAAAGTATAGCTGTGCCTCGTCTGTTCCACTCTACAAATGCCTTTTACAGTATATTGACTATGAACCTTTTGGCAGGTCACTTGCTCTTACTTTTACAATCGAAAATTGTGATATTAGTAAATTACATTTAATGAAAGTAGGGTGGACTATTTACACAATTGTTTTGTTTCTGTGTGTTGTCGTTCAGCACTGACCAATCACAGCAAAGTGGGTTCTGAACGCGCATGCTCATTTGATACATTGTATTTTTGTTGATACTATCCTGCTTGAGTTCCTTTCGGGGCTCTGAGTTTAGCTTTTTCAAGCTATTAAACCCCCTACTTTGGGGGGTTTACTATTCTAATTGAGCCAATAAAATACTGTACCTTTATGAAGGGCTGATGGAGAATACAAGGGATTTGGTGAGTTAATTTTCCCGATGTGGTCCGTCCGTATCCGATTTGTTGTGTAGCAAGCTTGCTAACTTTAGCCTTAGCTAGCGCCTCCCTTTCGTTATCGGATTGTAGTAACAGCTGATTGAATTCCCTAAACTACAAAATAGCAATATCAAACAGCCCTTATTTTATTGGAAAGTGAATATGTGAATACTTTATTCGGTTTTTACATGCTAAATGGCTACTAATTTAATTTATTGCAAGCGGTGTCTTGTAACTGACGCTAGGTCAGCTAGCCAAGTAACGCTAGAACTGGAATAACAGGTTTGCTAGCTAAGGCCCAGCCCATGTCTCTCACATTCATTCCGCAAAGTCCGTTTTAACAATATTAGCTAGCTACGTGTTAACGATAACATAAATAGCTAGCTAGCCAGTAACGTTAGTGTGATTAAGACGAGGGAGAAAGGATCGTTTAGGTGTTTCTCCAGACAGCTAAGTTAGCAAGCTAGCGTTAGCTACCAGCTACTATTATATGCAGAGGTGGTAAATAAATTAACACTCTTAGGCGGCTTTGTGATTATATAGCAAGGAAACTGGTATTGTATTCTATATATATACGTAAGACTCAGTTATTGCTCAGTTACATTTTGTTATCCGATGCTAGTAACTGTATTGGTATGGATGTTTCTCATCTCATCTGTAGCCATGTACATATGCGTAGCCATGGTAGTTATGTCTGCTACATATCAGCGTGGCTGTTGTATCACATTGTTTACCGTACACCGTTTCCAAGTATACCAATCTTCTTTTAGGACTAATATGTCATAAAACATGTTATTTGTGAGTATTCACTTGTTGAAAGAAAAACAAGTGTCAATAAATTATATATCCCCCTCACTGTACAATCGGTGTCAGTAGGGCGTCATGCGTTCCCTCTCTCTGCTCCTTCCAGGCTGAACGCACCCCGCGTTCGGAGCGTAAGCGCCAGGACTCGTTTGGGATGTTTGACCGGTACGACAGCTGCAGTGAGGAGAGCACCAGTAGCTCCAGCTCAGATGACAGTGAGGACGAGGTGCCCTCCATCCCCGCCAGCCTGCCAATCATCAAAAACAATGGACAGGTCTACACCTATCCCGACGGCAAGACCGGCATGGGTCAGTACAGGGAAATATTGATATAGAATCCATAGATATAAATCAGTTAAGAATCCTATGGGTCAGTCAGTGTCTCTGGGGTGATTGCACAAAACCGGTTGAGCGAGTGAATTAGGTGGCTGCCTGTGAATGACATAGATCCCAGCCTGCTACTGTCATAGTTATCCTGTCATTTCATACAATATAGTTGAGAAAAATAACTGATGAAAGAAGACTGCATTGCTTTGAATTAATTGGAATTTTCTGCTTTATTCTGAGTTTCCAGGAAATGTTTATGTGTTGCCTTGTTTTCCAGCCACGTGTGAGATGTGTGGGATGGTCGGAGTGCGAGACGCCTTCTACTCCAAGACTAAACGCTTCTGCAGCGTCTCCTGCTCTAGAAGTTACTCCTCCAACTCTAAAAAAGCCAGCATCTTGGCTCGACTCCAGGTAACCTTATAATCCCATACTATGTTCTGTATGTTATTTGTTGTAGCCAGATAGTAGAATTAGAACAACATCTTCTATTTCCTTTGGAAATGCAAGAGAACATAACCAGTAGAAAGTGTGGGCATATTTTGTTTCTTCAATCTAATCTCACTGTTAAATGTTTTGTGCTTTTTACTAAAGGGTAAACCACCTACGAAAAAGGCCAAGGTGTTACAGAAACAGCCTCTCATGGCGAAGTTGGCAGCTTACGCCCAGTACCAAGCAAGTCAACAACAACAGAACCAGGCTAAGTCAAAAGCAGGCGAGTCCACCTGTAGTTCAGTTGGTAGAGCATGGCGCTTCAAAGCCAGGATACTGGGACCGTCTATATGTAAAATGTATGCATGCATGACTAAGTCGCTTTGGTTAAAAGCTTCTGCTAAATGGCATATATTATATTATAGTCAGAACACACAATCTCTCATATTGTTGTTATGCAAAAGAATGGCCTTGAATGGAAGATGGTTTTAGTCACAAGAACACACATTCTCTGTCCTGACCCAGTATAGTGAAGTTAATGTTGACCTTGTTCCTCCTCCCCTACAGTGGTTCCTGTTGAAGGCTTTGACTGGGGACGGTACATCTGTAGCAATAACTTGGTTGGAGCACCAGTCAGCTGCTTCAAGCACGTACGTTTAAACAACAGCTAGGCGTTCAAATGGTCCTGTATTGAAGTCTATTGCAGATGCTAAGGTTCTATGTCTGTAAATCTACCTGGTTTTGATCAACACAAGTGTACCTTGTGGGATATATTATGAACTTATGTAACATTTCGTTATTTCTCGGTGTCTCAGGTCCCTATGGGTACGTGCTGGGGAGACCTAGCTGAAGGAGTGATGGTCGAGGTGCTCAACTCCGATACTAACCTCTCTACTAAAGTCTACTGGATAGCAGGGATCGTCAAACTGTCAGGTAAGAACACATCTAACCACTTGAAGGATTTTTATCCATGTAACAAAACAATTCTTAACATTTTGAAAGTATTGTTGTTGTTTTTTTTGTTGCCATAATGAGCAGACTGTTGTTAATATTTCTTTGAATAAGGCACAGTAATGGGGTTGTAAAGAAAGGCTCTTACTGTTTCTGTTCTCTTTCCCAGGGTTCAAGGCTCTGCTGCGGTACGAGGGTTTTGACAACGACACCAGCAGGGACTTCTGGTGTAACCTCTGTGTTCCAGAGATTCACCACGTCGGGTGGTGTGCATCCAGCGGGAAACCGCTCGTACCTCCCAAATGTAAACATCATTCCATAATCATGGTCATAGTAATACGCTTTCTTTTTTAACAGGCCTTTTTAACATATCTTTTTAACATGCTTTTAACAGGCCTTTTTAACAGGCCTTTTTACAGGCCTTTTAAACAGGCCTTGATCTTAACAGAAGATGGAAAACAGATTGATAGACTGATGATGGATTATGTTTCTGGTTTCTCTCTCAGCGATACAGCTAAAGTACTCTAACTGGAAAGCTTTCCTTGTGAAGCGTCTCACTGGAGCCAAAACGCTACCACCAGACTTTGCCACCAAGGTAAGATTTCATCATATTGAGCTGCAAGATGTAAACACTGGTAAGGACAATGGCTTAAACTCTCCCTAGTTCTCTAAAAGCACCCACTCTTAGCGCTTCCTTTCATTCCCCCCTCTCTACCCAGGTCCACGAGAACATGCAGTTCCCCTTTAAGAAGCTGATGCGTGTGGAGGTGGTGGATAAGACTCACCTGTGCCGGACACGAGTGGCCCTGGTGGAGCAGGTGATTGGGGGACGGCTGAGGCTCGTCTACGAGGAGGGCTCTGACGACTTCTGGTGTCACATGTACTCCCCGCTCATACACGCCATCGGATGGTCCCGGAGCATCGGGCACCGCTTCAAACGATCCGGTCAGTCAAGTTAGTTGGTTTTGGTTAAGTTGGTTGGTTTTGGTCAAGTTAGTTGGTTTTGGTTAAGTTAGTTGGTAGTTAATTTGTTAGTGAGTTAGGCCTAGGTAGGTAGTTAGTCCAATGTGTTTGTTTTCGAACTCTGCTGACAATGTTTGTTTCCCAGATGTGTCAAAGAAAATCGATGGTCAAATGGATGCCCCCGCCCAGCTGTTTGCCAAGGTAATGTAAATACACCACATGTTTACAATGCCCCAAGGCTTTGTGCCTCTGTGGTTTGTATTGATTATTTTCCAATGTACGGATCCAGAATGATGAATGAATCTGTGATATCTCCTCAGGTGAAAGACGTGGACCAGAATGGTGAATGGTTCCGGGACAGGATGAAACTAGAGGCCATCGACCCTCTAAACCTCTCAGCTATAAGTGTAGCCACTGTAAGAAAGGTAACTGTCTCACTTCTCCGCTTTCTGTGTAGCCACTGTAATAAAGGCATGGCACCAGTTTGGGTCGTTTCCATGGTAAAATTCAAGGGTCATGCTACTCTGCTGTTGGCTCCCCTGGATTGGGGTTTCCCTCTACTTACTTTCAGTCCCCGGTCACCTGTTAAGGTTTTGAGTTGTATACATCTTAGATTGATGTTTGCTGTCTGTTTCAGGTGTTGGCAGACGGGTACCTCATGATCGGCGTTGACGGGTCGGAGGTGACGGACGGCTCAGACTGGTTCTGCTACCACTCCACCTCTCCCTCCATCTTCCCTGCCGGCTTCTGTGAAATCAACAACATCGAACTCACACACCCTAGAGGTACACTTCTTACCCCATCTTTCTTTTCCTTATTTTACAGACTGCAACATTCCCTCACTCAGGTATTATTTTTTTTTTAACCGTTGTTTATTTAATTAAGGATAGTCTCATTGAGATAGTCTCTTTGTCCCAGTTGTTGAAGGTAGCTCTTGTTCCTCTTCCTCTTTGGCCTCTCTGGTCAAGGGTTATGTGTTAACCCAGCCTTACCACTGACTCTGCCCCACAGGGTACACTAAACTGCCATTTAAATGGTTTGACTACCTCAGAGAAACAAGTTCAATAGCCGCTCCTGTGAAGCTCTTTAACAAGGTAGGACTGATTCCTGACATCGTGGCTGTGTTGTTTTGTTGGTTAGCGCAGTCCTGTGGTTCTGTCTTTTTATGATCACATGAAAATTATACTTCAAATAAAAACGACTACAAGCAGGCATTACCAACAAGGCAAATTATTTATCTATTTTTCGCTTACATACGTGTTTGATGTAATACATTTGTCAAAAATTGTTATGGAAAAAACACTGTATTGACCACAAACATAAAAATGTCTCTCGTCTTTGCCTCCGCCATCTTGTTGCCCCTGCCCAGGATGTTCCAAACCACGGCTTCCGTCAGGGTATGAAGCTGGAGGCCGTGGACCTGATGGAGCCCAGGTTGGTGTGTGTTGCCACTGTGACTCGGATCGTCCACCGCCTGTTGCGCATCCACTTTGACGGCTGGGAGGACGAGTACGACCAATGGGTGGACTGTCAGTCGTCTGACCTCTACCCCGTGGGCTGGTGTCAGCTGACCGGCTACCAGCTACAGCCCCCCGCCGCACAGAGTGAGATCAAACACCACAGTTCTACCCAAATATAACACACCAACATGTAACACACCAACATGCAACACTTAACACACCAACATGTAACACACCAACATGTAACACACCAACATGTAACACACCAACATGTAACACTTAACACACCAACATGTAACACTTAACACACCAACATGTAACACACCAACATGTAACACTTAACACACCAACATGTAACACACCAACATGTAACACACCAACATGTAACACACCAACATGTAACACACCAACATGTAACACACTAACATGTAACACACCAACATGTAACACTTAACACACCAACCTGTAACACACTAACATGTAACACACCAACATGTAACACTTAACACACCAACATGTAACACACTAACATGTAACACACTAACACACCAACACTTAACACACCAACCTGTAAAACACCAACATGTAACACACCAACATGTAACACACCAACATGTAACACACCAACATGTAACACACTAACATGTAACACACTAACACACCAACACTTAACACACCAACCTGTAACACACTAACATGTAACACACCAACATGTAACACTTAACACACCAACATGTAACACACTAACATGTAACACACTAACACACCAACACTTAACAAACCAACACTTAACACACCAACATGTAACACACTAACACGTAACACACCACCATGTAACACATTAACACACCAACATGTAACACACTAACACACCGACATGTAACACACCGACATGTAACACACCAACATGTAACACACTAACATGTAACACACTAACACACCAACATGTAACACACTAACACACCAACATGTAACACACTGACACACCAACAGGTAACACACCAACATGTAACACACCAACATGTAACACACTAACATGTAACACACTAACACACCAACATGTAACACACTAACACACCAACATGTAACACACTAACATGTAACACACCAACATGCAACACTTAACACACCAACATGTAACACACCAACATGTAACACACTAACACATCATGTAACACATTAACACACCAACGTGTAACACACCAACATGTAACACACCAACATGTAACACACCAACATGTAACACACCAACATGTAACACACCAACATGTAACACACCAACATGTAACACTTAACACACCAACATGTAACACTTAACACACCAACATGTAACACTTAACACACCAACATGTAACACACCAACATGTAACACACCAACATGTAACACACCAACATGTAACACACCAACATGTAACACACCAACATGTAACACACTAACATGTAACACACCAACATGTAACACACTAACATGTAACACACTAACACACCAACACTTAACACACCAACCTGTAACACACTAACATGTAACACACCAACATGTAACACACCAACATGTAACACTTAACACACCAACATGTAACACACTAACACACCAACATGTAACACACTAACATGTAACACACTAACACACCAACATGTAACACACTAACACACCAACATGTAACACACCAACACACCGACATGTAACACACCAACATGTAACACACTAACATGTAACACACTAACACATCAAACATGTAACACACTAACACACCAACTTGTAACACACTACCATGTAACACACCAACATGTAACACACCAACATGTAACACACCAACATGTAACACACTAACATGTAACACACTAACACACCGACATGTAACACACTACCATGTAACACACTAACATGTAACACACTAACACACCAACATGTAACACACTAACACACCAACTTGTAACACACTACCATGTAACACACTAACATACCAACATGTAACACACCAACATGTAACACACTAACACACCGACATGTAACACACCAACATGTAAAACACTAACACACCAACATGTAACACACTAACACACCAACATGTAACACACCAACATGTAACACACCAACATGTAACACACCAACATGTAACACACTACCATGTAACACACTAACACACCAACATGTAACACACCAACATGTAACACACCAACATGTAACACACCAACATGTAACACACCAACATGTAACACACTAACACACCAACATGTAACACACCAACATGTAACACACTAACATGTAACACACTAACACACCGACATGTAACACACTACCATGTAACACACTACCATGTAACACACTAACATACCAACATGTAACATACCAACATGTAACACACCAACATGTAACACACTAACACACCGACATGTAACACACCGACATGTAACACACCAACATGTAACACACCAACATGTAACACACTAACACACCAACTTGTAACACACTACCATGTAACACACTAACACACCAACATGTAACACACCAACATGTAACACACCAACATGTAACACACCAACATGTAACACACCAACATGTAACACACCAACATGTAACACACCAACATGTAACACACCAACATGTAACACACTAACATGTAACACACCAACATGTAACACACTAACACACCAACATGTAACACACCAACATGTAACACACCAACATGTAACACACTAACACATCATGTAACACACTAACACACCAACATGTGACACACTAACATGTAACACACTTACACACCAACATGTAACACACCAAGATGTAACACACTAACACACCATGTAACACAGGAACATGTAACACACTAACACACCAACATGTAACACACCAACATGTAACACACTAACACACCAACATGTAACACACCAACATGTAACACACTAACACACCAACATGTAACACACTAACACACCAACATGTAACACACTAACACACTACCATGTAACACACTAACACACCAACATGTAACACACCAACATGTAACACAGGAACATGTAACACACCATGTAACACATAAACCAAACAACTACCACTTAGGCTCTCATTGATGGACTGGATTAAGTTCCAGCTAATACGTGACCAATTACCTGATAACATGCGATTGGAGTCCCAAACTAACAGGCAGAAACATTTGTGTAAAACAATAGGCCAGTGTTTATTTGCTCCTCCATTTTCTGTCATTTCAGTGGCCAGAGAAATCCCAGCAGCTGTACCTAAGCACAAGAAGAAAGCCCAACAATACAAAGGACAAAAGAAAAGTGAGTTCTCTTCTCTTTCATCATCACTCGCTTCCCTCTTCCCCTGGTCCACACCAGTGGAGGCTGGTGGGAAGATCTATAGAAGGATGGGCTCATTGTAATAATGGCTGGAATGGATTCAGTGGAATGGAGTCAAACATGGTTTCCGTGTGTTTGATACTGTTCCACTGATTCCATTCCAGCCATTGCAATGACTCTGTCCTCCCAAAGTGCCTCCCACCAGCCTCCACTGTTCCACACTCTGGTGGCGGGAAATCTATCTAGCTTAGAATTTCTGTTAATGTTTAGTTTTTTCTTTCTTGTCTGTTCTTTGGGATCTGATTGGCTGATTGGTTGGCAGTCCCATGACAGGAAGCTGCGGTACTCTGGGCGAGTGCCAAAAAGGTGGCGAGGGTGTTGTAACACTGGGTGTGATGGTCCAAACCACAGAGATAAAAAATAAGACTTATCTTTCTGTCTGTGCCATTATGGTGTCCGTGCCAACATAGGCAGTGCCATTGGGGCTCTCTCCATTTTAAAGTAGTGAATGTTATTCTGTTGTGTTTGAAAAAGCATAAAGATAATATTGTTGATTTATCGTCCCCTGCTGTGTTGGAGTCTTCTTGTGTGTTATTCATTTGTGGCCAATAAATGGCAGTGATATAGCTTAAAGCCATTTTCAAACCAATTTGAGGCAATGCTCTGATCTTTGGCTGATCACTCCCAACCCATAGGAATCCCCACCCAGTTGGCCACTGGTGGAAGGCCTCGATGGCAATGTCCATGCTGAAACTGGTTCTATCCATCTAGAGCCATCTGTCTACCTCTATGTTCCAAGCACAGCTTGTTCCACGTCTTAGGAAGTGGTTTAGCAGGGCTATGTGTAGACATGTGGTCACACACCACGATAGCTGGTTTACTTGAGTCTGGCTTACCTTGGGTGTATTCAGAACATGTTTTAGAACATTTCACAGCAGCATACCACCCTGCATACCACTGCTGGCTTGCTTCTGAAGCTAAGCAGGATTGGTCCTGGTCAGTCCCTGGATGGGAGACCAGGTGCTGCTGGAAGTGGTGTTGGAGGGCCAGTAGGAGGCACTCTTTCCTCTGGTCTAAAAAATATCCCAATACCCCAGAGCAGTGATTGGGGACACTGCCCTGTGTAGGGTGCTGTCTTTCAGATGGGACGTTAAACGAGTGTCCTGACTCTCTGAGGTCATTAAAGATCCCATGGCACTTGTCGTAAGAGTAGGAGTGTTAACCCCGGTGTCCTGGCTAAATTCCCAATCTGGCCCTCAAACCATCACGGTCACCTAATAATCCCCAGTTTACAATTGGCTTATTCATCCCCATCCTCTCCCCTGTAACTATTCCCCAGGTCGTTGCTGCAAATGAGAACGTGTTCTCAGTCAACTTACCTGGCAAAATAACGGATAAATAAATCAGAACCGTCTTCTGAACCGTTTGAAACAAGATTGGTGTATTTGAAATACTGTATTTAAACAGAATAAAATAACTTGAACATGTACAGTTGAAGGCAGAAGTTTACATACACTTAGGTTGGAGTCATTAAAACTTGTTTTTCAACCACTCCACAAATGTATTGTTAACAAACTATAGTTTTGGCAAGTCAGTTAGGACATCTACTGTGTACATGACTCAAGTCATTTTCCCAACAATTGTTTACAGATAGATTATTTCACTTATAATTCACTGTATCACAATTCCAGTGTTTCAGAAGTTTGCAAACACTAAGTTGACTGTGCCTTTAAACAGCTTGGAACATTCCAGAAAATAATGGCATGGCTTTAGAAGCTTCTGATAGGCTATTTGACATCATTTGAATCAATTGGAGGTGTACCTGTGGATGTATTTCAAGGCCTACCTTCAAACTCAGTGCCTCTTTGCTTGACATCATGGGAAAATCAAAAGAAATCAGCCAAGACCTCAGAAAATAAATTGTACAAGTCTGGTTCATCCTTGGGAGCAATTTCCAAACGCCTGAAGATGCCACGTTCATCTGTATAAAAATTAGTACGCAAGTATAAACACCAACATCTCAAGACACCAGTCAGGAAGTTAAAGCTTGGTCGCAAATGGGTCTTCCAAATGGACAATGACCCCAAGCATACTTCCAAAGTTGTACTTCCAAAACTGAAAAAGCGTGTGCGAGCAAGAAGGCCTACAAACCTGACTCAGTTACACCAGCTCTGTCAGAAAAAATGGGCCAAAATTCACCCAACTTATTGTGTGAAGCTTGTGGACGGCTATCCGAAGCGTTTGACCCAAGTTAAACAATGTAAAGGCAATGCTACCAAATACTAATTGAGTGTATGTAAACTTCTGTCCCACTGGGAATGTGATGAAACAAATAAAAGCTGAAATAAATAATTCTCTACTATTATTCTGACATTTCACATTCTTAAAATAAAGTGGTGATCCTACCTGACCTAAGACAGGGAATTTTTACTAGGATTAAATGTCAGGAATTGTGAAAAACTGATTTTAAATGTATTTGGCTAAGGTGTATGTAAACTTCTGACTTCAACTGTACATGCTATATAATTCATTACATCATGTGATTATCTAGGCCATTTACCTTTCTTTATATACACACACACACAATAGGATCTGTAATTAATTAGTTAATAAGTTAGCATTTATTTTATTATTCAAAATACATATAAAGTAACCCTATGCCACTGAACATTCAAATCTACACTGTTGGGAGCGGTAGCAACCTGAAAGCACCCTTAGTAGCTTACCTGAGTCTAACTTGGTGTCTAGAGCGGAAGGTTCCGGTTGGTCGTCGGCTCTTCAGTCAGGCAGGCAGGAGGAGGAGCCTATCAGGGGAGGACGAAGAGCAGAGTCCGCCCCCTTACTCCAACCAGGGCCCCACTCTGGCCCCCCGGTCCCGCACCCACCACCACTACCACCACCACCATCACACCCACAAACCAGGTAACACTGCCAAGAAATAACCACTGAGACCTCCACACAGACAGAGGGTGCTAACAGGGGTCAGTCCTCAGCCACTGTAGGTGCTGACCCTGCAGGGCGATCGCTGTGTGTTGGATACACCTGCATGAAAGCAAGTTCTATTCACTTGTTTCTGTGTCATGTTATTGAAGTGAAAGTACTAATGTGAGAAATGGCAATTTCTCCTCTCACCTCGTGATGCAATTCCTCCTTTGGTCGTCTTTCCTTCCCGTTCTCTGCTGCCAATGACTGGAACGAACTGCAAAAATCACTGAAGCTGGAGACTCCCTCTTCTCCCTCACTAGCTTTGTGCACCAGCTGTCAGAGCAGCTCACAGATCACTGCACCTGTACATAGCTCATCTGTAAACAGCCCATCTATCTACATACCTCATCACCATACTGTATTTATCTTGCTCCTTTGCACCCCAGTATCTCTACTTGCACATTCATCTTCTGCACATCTACCATTCCAGTGTTTAATTGCTATATTGTAATTACTTCACCACCATGGCCTATTTATTTCCTTATCTTACCTCATTTGCACTCACTGTCTATAGACTTTTTGTTTTCTTTTGTTCTACTGTATTATTGACTGTTGTTTGTATTGCACTGCTTTGCTTTATCTTGGCCAGGTCGCAGTTGCAAATTATAACTGGTTCTCAACTGGCCTACCTGGTTAAATAAAGGTGAAAAATAAATAAATAAACTAGGTGAGCAGGACGTCTGCAGGATGGAGGAAAAATGGTGATATAATATACTTTAGAAGTCTGGTTTCATTACAGGAACTACAGGCTCAGATGGAGGGCTAGGTATTAACAAGGATAGCTGTTCCTGTGCTGAAAAGTGTTTTGTGACTAAAAATGGTTGTTTACCCCCTAAGATATGTGTATATATATATATATATATATATATATATATATATATATATATATATATATATATATATATATATATATATATTTAAATGGTTGTTTAGCTATTTTCTTCTGTCTTGGTATGCTGTACAGGTTTTCGACTATTTTTTTTAAATTATTTTTTTTAAATTATGTAACCCTCTATTTTGCTAACTCTCTCTCCCTCTCTCTCTCTCTCCCTCACTCTAGAGTCTCTGTTATGTCTTAAGGAGGAACAGGCTGAGGTGGATGAGTTCACCTTCTCCCATGGCGTCTCAGACCAGGAGAGCATCGGCTCTGGCAGCTACTACATCAAACAGGAGCCCTGTTGACAGGGGGGACAGGGGACCGGGGCTAAGCCTGGGAGGGTAGGGGGATCTGGACAATAGAAACCCCTGAAATCCAACATCCAGAGAGACACTGCCTACAACCCCCCAACTTAAGACAAGACACATCCCTAAACCAAGACAAGAGCAACAGGGCAGGGAGAGCTCTAAAAAACCTTGTCCAGAAAAGATGGCCCTCTAACACTGCAATCAGGGGAGAATACTGCTGGGGGACTTGGTAACCAAAAACACTAAGTGACTACATGCCCTGAAACCCAAACCCTTACCCCACAAAATCAAGACAGGGAGCTACTTAGGTCTCCCCAAAACCATCCAGGGGAGAAGAACACTTCTGAGCAGCTACAACATCAAACCCTGGAGCCCTGATGGACAGTCACTCGTTCAGTGAGACTGACATACCATATAAACAACGGGTAACTGGACACTTCCTAAAGCCACTGGCCGGGAAGAGGGCTACGATACCTGGACAACCTGATCAGAATCCCACATCCCTGAATGATTGGATATGACCGTGGCTTTCTGTCTTCCTCCATAAATGCATCTAGGCAGGGGGCCTTGGAGCTCTGGATGCCCACTACAGAAGTCTGTTCTCTGGGTACTCTGTCTCTCCCACCACCCTGCCGTTGGCCGGGCAGGACCTCTGACACAACTCGGGGACACACACACAGACACCTGCACTAACTGTGACAGATATATAGGTCTTTGGTTTATTTCTTTCAGGTAAGAGAGCTAAGGAAGGAGGGATTTTATTTCACGCGTCTTGAAAGCGAGGAAAGGAGGGGGAGGGAAAAAGCTGTATAAAACAGGAATCTTTTTTCCAACAATTTTGCCAGGTGGACTTGCTTTGATTTGCTAATAGTACTTGAAGTTTTGTTAAAGTTTCTGTTTTTGTTAGTTTTTGTACTTTTTAAATTGGAGGGTTGTTATTTTGTCTTAAATGCTGATTTGTTATCAACAGCTCTTTGGGGGAGTGGCGTGGATATTATAGTAAGGATACATATTCATAGACGAGACCTATTCAATATAGAACTATATAGATATTAAGGAAAGTGATTTGGCCTGAGTGGGTTTTGAAACCTTGTGATAGGACTAGATGGGGGTTGTGCCCCAATAGGTTAACTGACATACTACTTAGTATTGTCTATGCATACTATGTAGTATGCTAGTGTGTGTAATGGGATACACTAGATAAACACAGTCACAGATTGCACTACAGGAGCAAACAGCCAGTCTCTTTGGCTTGTTGGAACCATCCTTACCTCTAGCATGGCAGCAGCTTTAGAATAGAAAGACCAGACTTCTCTAGTGTTTGCATCTGTTTTTTTTTAAACTAGGAAAACAACTCCAGAAACAAAGCTAAACCACATTAGATACTCGTTATTACACTCAACCATTATGTCTTATTCCTTGTCATAACCTATTTTCTTCTAAGAAAACAAGTGTAAACTCTTCATAAATCTGTCCCTTAAAAGAGAGAGAATTTCTATCAACCGAGGAAAGTATAATCCTAAAATGATGTCAATCAGAAATAAAACATTGTAGGCTACATGTCAAGAACGACATCGAGGTATGCAAAACCGCTTGATTCGGGATTCCCCCCTCTTGTTTATGGCTAATTCTTTATTTCAGAGCCAAATGGATGTGTACTGGTTAAGTATTCAACCGAGTCACTGGATAACAACGTTGTCGGTGTTAATGTCTCCGTTTATTAAACATGGCTTTGTTGATAGCCTTTTGTAAGTGTACGTTCACAAAACCAATGGGATCTGATTGGAGTAGGCTATAGCAGGAGAAAACCTTTCCCATTGGCTTCTTTATTCACCAATTAGACCGCATATATTTTTTGCTAGATTCCTGATTGGTTGGAGATCCTCCCGACTTCCTGAATCTGCTTGTGCATTGTAGCTGGTAGTTAGTGGTGACAATTGTATCTTGACTTCCTCTCTTCCCTCGCAGTGATATGTTATATTGTTGTACTACCTCCTGATGAGCTTGGCAGTCAAATAGAGACATCATAACGTGTCTCTAATCTGAGATGCAGGTTTGGGCAACTTGATATACCATATGCAAATAAAAAATAATGATACCCTCATATGTCTGACCAGACACCGAACACAGATATTTGTAACAGCACATTTTGAGGTAGTCCTCGAAATGGAATAATATGCAATAATGTTTTCTGTATTTTGCTATGTCAGATCGCTGAATTACAACACCCTGAAGTGATATTAGGGTACATGCAATATATTATACTTGCTTCAATTGACCTACATTCTATTGCATAACTATGGCAACTATGGTCTATAAACAGAATATAATAGATGTTATTTGAACCCACTATGTATACATAGAATAGTACAGAAAAGTTGTTTGAGCTCAGTTATTGTTGCAGTGGATGGGAAATGACCTACAATCTCTCTTTCTATACCAGTAAGGTTGACAATTAACTTCTCAGGAAATGTTTGCATTTTTCTCTAAGGTGTTTTCTTGGCTGCAAGGGTCAAGCAAAGTGCATTACAGTCAAAATTAAACAGAATGACATTTTGCATAAAGTTATTCAAAGGAAAGTCTTAATGGAATAACTTGCTTTACAAATGAATGTCTCTTCTTGCCCATGTCTGAATGTTGATTTCTCCCCTGTTTTTTGATATGGTTTCTTGTATTATGATTGTTCTGTTGATTTGGTGAGGTATTTTACATAAACCCTTCATGTCCTAATGATTTACAATACATTGAGAACCCCTTGATCAGTGTTCAGTTTGACGACATGCTTTGTGTAGCTAGGTTTTTACCCTCAATTATTGTTTCCATGTGTAGTTCCTTTTCCAACGGATGTACGATCAATAGTTTCTACCGTTTCCTGTCTCTGGGTTTTTAGATTGTATATAACCTTAATTAATATTAACAACTCAATGTCCAGCAGATTAATTAAATGTAGTGTGTCACTATCCTCTTATGTGAACAAGGTTTGGAGTTCAGGATTTGTTTTTTTTTGTTAACTTCAAGTAATCAGATCTGTCACAGACTATGACGAACTAGATGAGAATGAAGAAAGCGTGAAACGATTGTGGTAATCTTAACCAATTAACTGATCAAATTAAGTATCTTAGAAAAACAAAAAGACACAACTGTTTATAGACTAACTTTGCTGCTACCTTCCAAATAACCCAAATAATTCCTAATGCACAATCACATTTTGGAGAGAGAGGTTTCTTTTTCAGTGATACAATGACTCTTTATTCTTAGAAATGGATGTAGGAATGTCACCGAGATGCCCAATCCAAAATCAACACCTCTGAATCCCTCCTAAGAGACCTGAAATAACAGGATGCCATTTATAGGCTCACACCTACTTGTTCAGGTGTACAAGGGGAGATTCAGGAAGTGTGTGGAGCGAGGGGCTGATTTGGGACCGGATCAATTGAGTTAGTGCATGCAAAATTGTACGGTCTTTCTGTGGACCAACACTGAGCTTGGTTTGCTGTTATGGTCTTTAGTCGTGCTACCTACCGCTCACTCTAAAATCGACCCCTAGCCACTAATCCTATGTATCCTATAGATCCGAAAGGATTGGATAGGTATGAGAAAGATGGTACAAGCTCCATTTTGCCCTTTTGATAGGCTTAGTGGCATTTTGAGGCATATTGCTTACACCTACCTATCCAAACCTTTCGGATCTTAAATGTGTAGTGGAAGTAGGGGGCGGGGAGTCAATCTAGAATGAGGTGTCTGTTTGTTCTTTGAATACTAACACGGGTCTCTTTTTGTATGTGACAACCCCACTATATTCAACCCTTATATATCATGGTGCTATATATATATTTGATAAAGTGATTTAGTTATTTTATTGGGGAAATAATTCTCATTAACTGTAATTATGAATGGAGGGGGCTTAAGTTATGTTTTGGTGTTTTATTTTGGATACAAATAACTAAATGATTTGTTAAAAAAAATAATTATAGTATTGAAATTATAAACACTGACCCTTGTGGTAGAAATTTGGTTGCAATGTGGTTTGTACATCTCTATCTAGATACATGAGGTTCTTTCTTCTGGTCATTTTGTGCTGTGATCGAGGTTTGATAGACAATACCTTGAATTTGTAAATAAACCAAATGTTTGGGGACATAATATTGGTTGTATTATTTTTGTGTCTTTTGTTTCCGCATGGCTGTGAAAAGGTGTCTGTTAACCATTTTTGTAAGAAACATTTTTTTACGCTGATTAAAATGATACTTATAAATTACCATATTTGTCAATGCCTAAAAAAAAATTTCTTCTCTCTTTGTAGTTCTATAGGTTACTTCACCTCAATGCTGTTTCAACCAGAGGAGGCTGGTGGGAGGAACTATAGTAATGGAATAAACGGAACGGTATCAAACACATGAAAACCACGTTTGACTCTGTTCCATGCATTCCATTTCAGCCATTATTACGATGAGCCTGTCCTCCTATAGCTCCTCACACCAGCCTCCTTTGGTTTAAAACACCACAGGAAATGAAAGATGTGGTCAAAAAGTCGTATGAAGTAGAATGAGGTAATATGGTGTTCCATTATGAGTGGTGGATAAAGTTCTTAATTCTCGTTCTTAAGTAAAAGCAAAGATACCTTAATAGAAAATGACTCAAGGATAAGTGAAAGTTACCCAGTAAAATACTAGAGTAAAAGTCAAAGTATTTGGGTTTTAAATATACTTAAGTATCAAAAGTAAAAGTATGAATAACTTAAAATTCCTTATATTAAGCAAACCAGTTTATTTATGGAGAGCCAGGGGCACACTCCAACACTCAGACATAATTTAAAAACAAAGCATACAGTGCCTCGCGAAAGTATTCATAATTCTTTAGGAATGTAGTGAAATAAAAGTTGTCTAAAATATAAATAGTAAAGTACAGATACCAAAAAAAAAATCTTAAGTAGTACTTTAAAGTATTTTTACTTAAGTACTTTACACCACTGTCCATTATGAAGCACACACTTTTTAAACCACAGCTCCGCCTCAAATCATTATAAATCCATCAGAAATGGACACATGCATCAACTTGTTTGAGTCGGTTCAACAGAACGCCGAGAAGGCCATTGATGAGTCCCCGGCCGATAAGATAAGACAAAATGGTGTTTTGGACTTGTGGGCAACGTCCTGGAGATGAGAGCCAGACCTGAGGATTGGAGCTCCGAGGTCACTAGCCTGTAGTGGACACCCAGTGAGTCTCTGGAGACCCCTGCAATGAGACGGACTACAGAGATCTGCCAGATGATAAGACCCTGCTGGGCTCAGGTGTTTTCACGATAGGCATCTCAGGTCACACCTTCCCAATGACACCAGCACTATTCTTAGCATATTCTGTTCTCTGTGTGAGTGCACGTGCGTGATGCTTCCAACCTTAGTGTCATCCCAGGTCCCAACCGCTCCTCTACCATTAGGTTGACCGTTAGCTCAACTGAGCAAAGCAGCAGATCTACAGTTAATCCCAATCTGAGATTATGGAGCCGGCTAATCCCTCTTAATGTTGGCAGTGACGAGGCCTGCCTGTTAATGTTTGAAATGTCAATCTGGTCACAGCACCGAGGCACACAAGACAGGGGTGCACTATTAAACTGTCTATGTTCAAAGAAAAGTTTATGCTCATGATGTAACGTACAATAATATCTATAGAAAATGATGTGTTATAATCAACAACAAGGAAAAATAAGGGGTTGTGATTTTTTTTATTGGAAAGCTGAACAAATGACAATAAAAAACATTTCCACTATGACAACTGTACGTCCGGAGGAATGAATGGAATCAGCGATGGACCAATTACAGATGGGTACAGAAGATGAACAGGAAGTGGTGTGGTCCTCAGTGGCCAGGAAGAGATTTATATTCCCACTTTCTAATGCTGATGGTTATGGTTTATGGATGGTAAACTGATCCTAGACCTGTGCCTGTGGGCAACTTGTAGCCTTCAGCTCCTCAGTAGAGCCAGCTGCTGGAGCAGCTAGTGTAACTGCACAGCTCCTCAGGTTTGAACCACAGGTTGATCTCTTTGTTAGCACTCTCTACGGAGTCACTGCCATGGATGATGTTCCTGAAACAATAAGGAAAGAACGATTATTATAATTTAATGACATAAGGAAATATATTTATATTTAGGGACTATGGATAGAGTTTGAAAGTACTGTAGTTGTCAAAGCGATGTAAATAGTGCCTGATGGCTGATAATGCAGGAGAGCTTGTTCTGAAGGCAGCGCTGCAGTGGTCACTAGCTGGCACTAGCTGGCACAGCCACAAAGTCATACAAATCTGGTTTTTAAACCTAACCATAACCCCAGGCACAGGTCTAGGATCAGTGCCCTAAAAGTTCAAGGACCCTTGGACTAAAAACCTCCCTCTGCAACTGGATCCTGGACTTCCTATCGGGATGCCCCAAGGTGGTAAGGGTAGGTAACAACATCAGCCACACTAATCCTCAAAACTGGAGCCCCTCAGGGGTCTGTGCTCATTCCCCTCCAGCGCTCCCTGTTCACCCATGACTGCATCCCCAAGCACGATTCCAACACCATTATCAAGTTTGCCGACAACACAGCCTGATCACCGACAATGATGAGACAGCCTATAGGGAGGTCGTCAGATACCTGGCAGTGTGGTGCCAAGATAACATCCTCTCCCTCAACATGATCAAGACAAAGGAGAAGATTGTGGACTACAGGAAAAGGAGGACCATTCTCATCAATGGGGCTGTAGTGGAGCAGGTTGAGAGCTTCAAGTTCCTTGGTGTCCACATCAACAAACTATCATGGTCCAAACACACCAAGACAGTAGTGAAGAGGGCACAACAACACCTTTACCCCCTCAGGAGACTGAAGAGATTTGGCATGGGTCCTCAGATCCTCAAAAGGTTCTAAAGCTGCAACATCGAGAGCATTCTGAACGGTTGCATCACCGCCTGGTATGGAAACTGCTCGGCCTCCGACCGCAAGGTACTACAGAGGGTAGTGCGTATGGCCCAGTACATCACTGGGCCAAGCTTCCTGTCATCCAGGACCTCTATATCAGGCGGTGTTAGAGGAAGGCCCTAAAAATTGTCAAAGACTCCAGCCACCCTAGTCATAGACTGTTCTCTCTGCTACCGCACTGCAAATGGTACCGGAGCGCCAAGTCTAAGTCCAAAAGACTCCTTAACAGCTTCTACCCCAAAGCTATAAGACTCATGAACAGTTCATCAAATGGCCACCCAGACTAGTTGCTTTGTCCACACCCCCCATTTTTACACTGCTGCTACACTGTTTATTATCCATGCATAGTCACTTTCTCTACCTACATGTACATACTACCTTAATTACCTCGAATAAACAAAGCCCCCGCACATGGACTCTGTACCGGTACCCCCTGTATATAGCCTCCACATGGACTCTGTACCGGTACCCCCTGTATATAGCCTCCACATTGACTCTGTACCGGTACCCCCTGTATATAGCCTCCACATTGACTCTGTACCGGTACCCCCTGTATATAGCCTCCACATTGACTCTGTACCGGTACCCCCTGTATATAGCCTCCACATTGACTCTGTACCGGTAACCCCTGTATATAGCCTCCACATTGACTCTGTACCGGTAACCCCTGTATATAGCCTCCACATTGACTCTGTACCGGTACCCCCTGTATATAGCCTCCACATTGACTCTGTACCGGTACCCCCTGTATATAGCCTCCACATGGACTCTGTACCGGTACCCCCTGTATATAGCCTCCACATTGACTCTGTACCGGTACCCCCTGTATATAGCCTCCACATGGACTCTGTACCGGTACCCCCTGTATATAGCCTCCACATTGACTCTGTACCGGTACCCCCTGTATATAGCCTCCACATTGACTCTGTACCGGTACCCCCTGTATATAGCCTCCACATGGACTCTGTACCAGTACCCCCTGTATATAGCCTCCACATTGACTCTGTACCAGTACCCCCTGTATATAGCCTCCACATTGACTCTGTACCGGTACCCCCTGTATATAGCCTCCACATGGACTCTGTACCGGTACCCCCTGTATATAGCCTCCACATTGACTCTGTACCGGTACCCCCTGTATATAGCCTCCACATGGACTCTGTACCGGTACCCCCTGTATATAGCCTCCACATGGACTCTGTACCGGTACCCCCTGTATATACAGTGCCTTGCGAAAGTATTCGGCCCCCTTGAACTTTGCGACCTTTTGCCACATTTCAGGCTTCAAACATAAAGATATAAAACTGTATTTTTTTGTGAAGAATCAACAACAAGTGGGACACAATCATGAAGTGGAACGACATTTATTGGATATTTCAAACTTTTTTAACAAATCAAAAACTGAAAAATTGGGCGTGCAAAATTATTCAGCCCCTTTACTTTCAGTGCAGCAAACTCTCCAGAAGTTCAGTGAGGATCTCTGAATGATCCAATGTTGACCTAAATGACTAATGATGATAAATACAATCCACCTGTGTGTAATCAAGTCTCCGTATGAATGCACCTGCACTGTGATAGTCTCAGAGGTCTGTTAAAAGCGCAGAGAGCATCATGAAGAACAAGGAACACACCAGGCAGGTCCGAGATACTGTTGTGAAGAAGTTTAAAGCCGGATTTGGATACAAAAAGATTTCCCAAGCTTTAAACATCCCAAGGAGCACTGTGCAAGCGATAATATTGAAATGGAAGGAGTATCAGACCACTGCAAATCTACCAAGACCTGGCCGTCCCTCTAAACCAGGGGTGTCAAAGTCAAATGGACGGAGGGCCAAATAAAAAAATCAGCTACAAGACGAGGGCCGGACTGTTCGAATGTTCATTGAAAAATTTTTAAATGACGCATATAGTCTAGTGAACCTAATTGAACCTACTGAAAACCTAACAAATATATTACAATATGATCAGATAAATAAAGCAATATTTTCTTATGGCTCTGTCAGTAATCTTTAATTTTCAACAGACACAAAAGACAAATTTCCTTTATATAAATATCCCCATAACATGAACATTAAATGAAAGAAACCGGTATTCAAGGCACCATCAGTAGACTATATTTTCTATTTTAGCAAAAGTGGGCTAAATTTACTTCAAAGAAAAAACAATAATAGCAATTTTCTATCATCCACTCAACTGAAATATTTTTAAAATATAATTGGATTGAAATACAAAAAAATAAAGTGCAAAAATCTATTAATCAAAAACAACACTTTGTTTAAGGAGAAGTAACATGCAGTGAAAACAAATATTAAATTTTAACTTTTAAACTTGAACTGAGTAAAAACTCTAAATATGTGATTGCACAGTAATGTTCACTTGTTTGAGGTTGAGGGTGATACTTGGTGGTGTCCCATCTTTTCCACAAGTTCATCAATGTTCGGGGTAAGGCTCTGAGCTGAAGAAATCCTCAGAATTGAGTGGAGGTGTTCAGCAGTAAGTCGACTTCTGTGTGATGTTTTGTTCAGGTTCATCAAAGAAAACAGTTGTTCACACAGGTATGTGCTGCCAAACATAGACAACGTTTGAGCAGCCTGGATGCGCAGCTGGGGCATTGTGCCGGGGAGGAAACGGGCGAACTCCGCAGCACCCACTGCCGCATATTTTGCCCTCAGTGCATCATTGCATTGGAGGTCAATCAACTCCATTTGGAGGTTTGGTGGTGAGCTTTCCACGTCAACAGCAAATGGGTTACCGAGCAGTTCCAACCTGCTTTTTTGTGCTTCAAAGTCAGCAAATCGGCGTCGAAAGTCAGCGGCAAGCATACCTATTTTATCAGCCAACTGTGTGCTCGGGAACGCACTGGTAGAGAGCTTCTCTTTCATGGTCTGGCAGCTGGGAAAGTGGCTCAAATTTTCTTTCCGCATCTGCGTCTCCCACAGAGTCAGTTTGGTTTTAAATGCCTTCACTGTACTGTACATATCAGAGATGACACGATCCCGACCCTGCAGCTGCAAGTTTATTGCATTCAGATGACTCGTAATGTCACACAGAAAAGCCATTTCACACAGAAACATTTCGTCTCGGAGTTGTGTTGTGTCTTTCCCTTTGCTGTCCAAGAACAGACAAATCTCCTCACGAAGCTCGAAACATCTTTGAAGCACCTTTCCCTGGCTTAGCCATCGCACCTCTGTGTGATAAGGCAAATCACCATGCTCCGTTTCTAACTCCGTCAGAAATGCCTTGAACTGGCGGTGATTCAAACCTTTGGCTCTGATAAAGTTAACTGTGCGCGTGATGATGCTCATTACATGCTCCATTTTCAAGGCTTTACCGCACAACGCTTCCTGGTGTATGATACAATGATAAGCTGTCAGCTCACCTGTCGCGTTTTCCTCTTGCATCTTTTCCCGTATCTTCGCCACCAGTCCGCTCCTGTGTCCACACATCGCAGGTGCTCCGTCGGTTGTCAAACCCACGAGTTTTTCCCAAGGCAGCTCCATCTCATTTACACATCTTGACACCTCTTCATACAAATCATGCCCCGTAGTTGTGCCATGCATAGGACGTAAAGCCAAAAACTCCTCTGTCACGCTTAGGTTGGAGTCCACTACGCGGATGAAAATTGACAACTGGGCAATGTCAGAAATGTCGGTGCTCTCATCCACAGCCAAGGAATATGCAATAAAATCTTTTCCCTTTTTCACAAGCTGCTCTTTTAGATTGATGGACAACTGGTCTACTCTCTCGGCAATGGTGTTTCTGCTCAGACTCACATTTAAAAAGAGTTGCCTTTTTTCTGGGCAAACTTCGTCACAAACTTTAATCATGCAGTTTTTGATGAAATCCCCCTCCGTAAATGGCCGGGCTGATTTAGCGATCTCTTCTGCCAAAATAAAACTGGCCTTGACAGCAGCCTGGCCTTGTGATTTGGCTTTTTTGAACAGAGCCTGTCGAGATTTGAGGCCTCGTTTTAATTCCTCTGCCTTTTGTAGCCTTTGTTCCATGTCCATATTCTTGTTTTTGTCCGCGTGTTTCGTTTCATAATGTCGTCTCAGATTATACTCTTTCAGTACCGCCACACTTTCTCCACACAGAAGACACACAGGTTTTCCAGCTACCTTCGTGAACATATACTCCGACTCCCACCTTGTTTGAAACCCCCGGTTCTCAGTATCCACCTTCCGTTTTGCCATTTTTGATGGGTATCTGAAAGTTAATTTTACTGTGATGCTGACGACTGCTGTGCCAATAAATATTGAAATGAAGCAGCCTACTGCTCGGTGCGTCACCTTTGCATTGTGGGAAATGTAGTATTGGTGCGTGTAAAAGATCTGCGGGCTGCCGGCTTGCTGCGGGCCGGTTCTAATAATAAATCAAGATCATCCCAGGGGCCGTAAAAAACCTTCTTGCGGGCCGGATGTGGCCCGCGGGCCTTGACTCTGACATATGTGCTCTAAACTTTCAGCTCATACAAGGAGAAGACTGATCAGAGATGCAACCAAGAGGCCCATGATCACTCTGGATGAACTGCAGAGATCTACAGCTGAGGTGGGAGACTCTGTCCATAGGTCAACAATCAGTCATATATTGCACAAATCTGGCCTTTATGGAAGAGTGACAAGAAGAAAGCAATTTCTTAAAGATATCCATAAAAAGTGTCGTTTAAAGTTTGCCACAAGCCCTGTATATAGCCTCCACATGGACTCTGTACCAGTACCCCCTGTATATAGCCTCCACATGGACTCTGTACAGGTACCCCCTGTATATAGCCTCCACATGGACTCTGTACCGTAACACCCTGTATATAGCCTCCACATGGACTCTGTACCGTAACACCCTGTATATAGCCTCCACATTGACTCTGTACCGGTACCCCCTGTATATAGCCTCCACATGGACTCTGTACCGGTACCCCCTGTATATAGCCTCCACATTGACTCTGTACCGGTACCCCCTGTATATAGCCTCCACATTGACTCTGTACCGGTACCCCCTGTATATAGCCTCCACATTGACTCTGTACCGGTACCCCCTGTATATAACCTCCATATTGTACCAGTACCCCCTGTATATAGCCTCCACATTGACTCTGTACCGGTACCCCCTGTATATAGCCTCCACATTGACTCTGTACCAGTACCCCCTGTATATAGCCTCCACATTGTACCAGTACCCCCTGTATATAGCCTCCACATTGACTCTGTACCGGTACCCCCTGTATATAGCCTCCACATTGACTCTGTACCAGTACCCCCTGTATATAGCCTCCACATTGACTCTGTACCGGTAACCCCTGTATATAGCCTCCACATTGACTCTGTACCGGTAACCCCTGTATATAGCCTCCACATTGACTCTGTACCGGTAATCCCTGTATATAGCCTCCACATTGACTCTGTACCCCCTGTATATAGCCTCCACATTGACTCTGTACCGGTAACCCCTGTATATAGCCTCCACATTGACTCTGTACCGGTACCCCCTGTATATAGCCTCCACATTGACTATGTACCGGTACCCCCTGTATATAGCCTCCACATTGACTCTGTACCAGTACCCCCTGTATATAGCCTCCACATTGACTCTGTACCGGTACCCCCTGTATATAGCCTCCACATTGACTCTGTACCGGTAACCCCTGTATATAGCCTCCACATGGACTCTGTACCGGTACCCCCTGTATATAGCCTCCACATTGACTCTGTACCGGTAACCCCTGTATATAGCCTCCACATTGACTCTGTACCGGTAACCCCTGTATATAGCCTCCACATTGACTCTGTACCGGTAACCCCTGTATATAGCCTCCACATGGACTCTGTACCGGTACCCCCTGTATATAGCCTCCACATTGACTCTGTACCGGTAACCCCTGTATATAGCCTCCACATTGACTCTGTACCGGTAACCCCTGTATATAGCCTCCACATTGACTCTGTACCGGTACCCCCTGTATATAGCCTCCACATGGACTCTGTACCGGTACCCCCTGTATATAGCCTCCACATTGACTATGTACCGGTAACCCCTGTATATAGCCTCCACATGGACTCTGTACCGGTACCCCCTGTATATAGCCTCCACATTGACTATGTACCGGTAACCCCTGTATATAGCCTCCACATGGACTCTGTACCGGTACCCCCTGTATATAGCCTCCACATTGACTATGTACCGGTAACCCCTGTATATAGCCTCCACATGGACTCTGTACCGGTACCCCCTGTATATAGCCTCCACATTGACTATGTACCGGTAACCCCTGTATATAGCCTCACTACTGTTATTTTATTGTTCCTCCTTAAATTCATTTTTTTATTATTCAGTTTATTTTAGTAAATACTTTTTTTCTTAACTGCATTGTTGGTTAAGGGCTTGTAAGTAAGCATTTCACTGTAAGGTCTAACCTGTTGTATCAGCGTATGTGACAAATACAATTTGATTTGAACCCTAACCTTAACTACACTGCTAACCGTAATGCCTAACCTGACATTAAGACCAAAAAGCACATTTTTCTTTTCATAAAGGGTTTACAATATAAACAATTTTGACCTTGCAGCCAGCCTATTTAAGGAGAAATGGCTCAATTCTGCCTCCAGGAGAAGACGCATGACAATAAGCGTCAACCTGCACAGATAACGCCACCGCCCTGCAGCACAAATACTACACCGCCCTGCAGCACAAATACTACACCGCCCTGCAGCACAAATACTACACCGCCCTGCAGCACAAATACTACACCGCCCTGCAGCACAAATACTACACCCTCAGAATGGGTACGAATCCTGTCCCAGACACCGCTCTGCATCTCCCTCGCTCTCTCTGTCTCCCCTCTCACTTCAAATCTCTGTCTAAATAAAAAGTGAAAATACCCCATAAAGTGTGTGTGTGATATATATATATAACGAGTATCGCGATACTGGTATGGTCCTGGCCCTGATGATAAACCTATTATCCATCATAAAGGTTGAGGCTTCATATAATCTTTACATTATAGGATCACTGTGTTATGTCTCGTACTGCGATTGATTCTCACCTGCCCACTTGGATGCAGTAGTCTCCTCGGATGGTGCCGGGTTTGGAGTCGGCAGGGTTGGTCTCTCCCAGCATCACTCTGCCGGTCTTCACCACATTCAACCCTTCCCACACCTGGCACCCCACACACAGAGGGATAACGCTTTATTAACACAGTATTCTTTCTGATCTTCCATTTCTATGCACAGCGGTCAAATACATTTCAAGATAGAAGTACTAGTCTTAACCCTCCTGCTGCGTTCCAGACGAATTGGACCGATTTACAAGTTCTCTCTGTGAAAAATGCTGTTCATTTAATCTGATTGTCATAAGGTTCCATGACTTTGTCCACACAGGGCATCTGAACACACAAAATACATGTTGATGATTTTCATGACATTTTGGGTGTTTTATTTAACTTTTGAACACCTGTGGTGTTCCCGACCGGTCATTAGAAATGAATGGGTGAGACTAGAATTAGTGTATAAAACTGAGTTCAGCCACATGACCATTCATCAGATGGACACACTTCCTCTCCCAGACTCCCACATGCATGTGTGTTTGAGCACACACACACACTCACACCTTCTTGGCTTCCATGGCAACCCCCACGGGGAACCACACCTGCTGGCATTCTCACAAACAATCGCAACATGCGTAGTCTTTTCTGTCTTCTTGAAGGAGAAACTAGATGCTTACATCATGTCAATGAACACAACAAGGAACGTTTGTCTTACCATAGCCACCACTGGGCCGGAGGCCATGTAGCTGACGAGACCAGGGAAGAAGGGTCTGTCCTTCAGGTCGGCATAGTGCTTCTTCAGCAGAGACTCTGGGGCCTGGGTTAGTCAGACACAACAGCCACAACCGTCAATAACCCATCATAACCATAGGGACACACACAAGGCATATCACGGCAAAATACACTGGGCTATGTTGAACAATCACGTCGACAACATGCATTTCATTTTTTTTGGGGGGGGGGGGCGATTTAGCAGACGCTCTCCATACAACAAGGGTTTGGTAAAGCTACAGCCAATATCTGGAGAGCTCCAGTGTACAAAACATTAGGAACACCTTCGTAATATTGATTTGCACCCCTTTTAGCTCTCAGAAGTGCCTCAATTCATCGGGGCATGGACTCTACAAAGGGTTGAAAGCGTTCCACAGGGATGCTGCCCCAATGCTTCCCACAGTTGGGTCAAGTTGGCTGGATGTCCTTTGGGTAGTGGACCATTCTTAATACACACAGGACACTTAAGCATGAATCATTCAGCAGCAATGCAGTTCTTGACACACTTAGACTGATGCGTCTGGCACTTACTACCAAACCCTGTTCAAAAAGGCACTGACATATTTTGTCTTGCCCATTCACCTTCTGAACGGCACACATACACAATATATATCTCAGTTGTCTCAAGGCTTAAAACATCCATATTTAAGCCGTCTCCTCCCATTCATCTACACTGATTGAAGTGGATTTAACAAGCGACATCAATAAGGGATAAAAGCTTTCACCTGGATTCACATGGTCAGTCTATGTCATGGAAAGAGATCTTTATGTTTTGTACATTCACAGGAAGTCACCAGAGCTTGTAACCAGGAACCAGTTGACTGCATGCGCTTAACCCTGAAATAGCCCACCGTAAACAGAGTGACTATTATCAGTGGGCCCTCCTGATCCCTGGGTTCGGGGGTCACAGGCAGCCTTCCTGGCCACAGACCAACACACAGAGAATCAGGAGACACCACTCAATGCTAATCACACCTGTGGATAAGAACAGTCAGCAAGATCCTCTGCACTGTCCTCTACCCTACTGTACTCTACCCTACTGTACAGCACCCTACTGTACAGCATCCTAATTTAGTCTACTGTACAGAACCCTAATGTAGCCTACTGTACCCATACTGCACTGTACCCTACCGCACTCAGTGGTGGTTGGTGTCTTTTAAGATGAGGCAGGACGATCATTTTTTTTATGAGCATGGCTTTAATTCTAAATACACCATATTCAATGTAAAAATGATAGGTTTAGGCTACTACATGTTACTCTAATTGTCCCTATACCCACCACGAGGTTGCTACAACCTAGCCTATGAATGAAAGTTTACAACGTAGGTGCACTCAGGTAGAGAGAAATTTGAGTATTCGAGGTGACAGACAGTGACACATTCAATACCACCTTGCAAACTCTTGCCTGCATCTAGATAATCTAGGGTGTAATCATTAGTCCAACAGTTTAAAATAAGAGAGTTTATAATGGACAAATTCAGGTATGTTTATCCAAGTGGAGGCTACTGAGTGGAGGACGGCTCATAATGTCTAGAATGGAGTGAATGGAATAAAATATATGAAAACCATGTTTTTGATACATTCCAGCCATTATTATGAGCCGTCCTCCCCTCACCAGCCTCCACTGGTTGATCCACGTTCCGTTATGTTTGCTTCTGCTTTTGAGAAAGTTTTTCAACAGAATCAGTGGAATGAATACAGTCAGTTACACCAGAGGCCCCGGTGGCAATAAATTAATTAAACCAAAAGCTTACCTTGGAAGAGTTCCAGTGTTGGATAGCCATAGCCAGCTAGCTAACATAGCATCCCTCTCTGTTGGATAGCCATAGCCAGCTAGCTAACATAGCATCCCTCTCTGTTGGATAGCCATAGCCAGCTAGCTAACATAGCATCCCTCTCTGTTGGATAGCCATAGCCAGCTAGCTAACATAGCATCCCTCTCTGTTGGATAGCTATAGCCAGCTAGCTAACATAGCATCCCTCTCTGTTGGATAGCCATAGCCAGCTAGCTAACATAGCATCCCTCTCTGTTGGATAGCCATAGCCAGATAGCTAACATAGCATCCCTCTCTGTTGGATAGCCATAGCCAGCTAGCTAACATAGCATCCCTCTCTGTTTTAGCCAGGTGTTTGAGTAGGCTAAACTAGCTAGCTGCATTCGCTAGTTAAGTGAAAGAAAAATACAACAAAATATCTCTCTCGTTCTCCTTCATTTTTGTTCAAAACTGTTCAACTATTTTCTCCCTCCCTCTTTGGGTCAGCTTACTTAACACATTTAATGTACTGCAGTGCTAGCTAGGTGTAGCTTATACTTTCAGTACTAGATTGATTCTCTGATCCTTTGATTGGGTGAACAACATGTCAGTTCATGCTTCAAGAGCTCGGATAGGTTGGAGGACGTCCTCCGGAAGTTGTCATAATTACTGTGGAAGTATATGGAAGGGGGTGAGAACCATGAGCCTCCTAGGTTTTGTATTGAAGTCAATGTACCCAGAGGAGGACGGAACCTAGCTGCCCTCCAGCTACACCATGGTTCTACCCTACAGAGTGCTGTTGAAGCTACTGTAAACCTTTATTGCAAAACAATGTATTTTAATCAATTATCTGGTGACGTGAATATATTTTCTATAGTTACTCTAATGTACAAATGTACCCGACTTTACCCTAATGTACTATACTGTAGCCTACTGTACTCTACTGTATTGTATGTCCAATCATTGTGTATTGGCACAAGTTCTTGCTTAGATGGTATTTTATTAGGATCCCCATTAGCTGTTGCAAAAGCAGCAGCTACTCTTCCTGGGGTCCAACACAAAACATGAAACATGACATAATACAGAACATCAATAGAAAAGAACAGCACTACAAATATATTTTTAAAGGCACACGTAGACTACGTATCAATGCATACACACAAACTATAGTTGACTTTTGTCAAGGTTCAAGATACATGTTTTTTTTTTAAAGAATATCTGTCAGATAGCTGATTTACATAATGGATAGGCCTGCCATTGAGTCCTAATTACTGGTTAATAATGTCCTGAAAGTGAAAAGGATTATATAGATAACATTTGAAATAAAATAAAAGAGATTACAGTTAGTAGAATAACGTACCTGGATGAATTTCATCCCCACCAGTTTGAAGCCCTTTAGCTCAAATCTCTTGATGATATCTCCGACAAGCCTCCTCTGAACTCCATCTGGCTTAATGGCAATGAACGTCCGCTCCTCGTTTGACATGGCGCTATAAGGACAGAAGAACATGACAGTAGAAAGAGAGAGAGGTACACAGTGACGAGCAGAGAGAGGAGGGGTGGGGGGTTAAGAGAGAAAGAGGGGGTAGAGGAGAGAGGGGGTAGAGTAGAGAGGGGGTAGAGTAGAGAGGGGGTAGAGTAGAGAGGGGGTAGAGGAGAGAGGGGGTAGAGGAGAGAGGGGGTAGAGGAGAGAGGGGGTAGAGGAGGGTAAATAAGCAAATTCCACTGAATATCAGTGCAGACAACGTTACTTACGTGCATTTGGCACATTGGGTTTTGAGTCGCGGTGCCGAGGCCCTCGACCCCATCACGGGACAATCTCATGAATAGAGACAGACACTGTGCACACCGGACTCCCATTGCAAGGTAACACCTCTAACTTTGCATCTGACAACTGTCATGCTCTGTAAGGTCTTTGACTCGCTGCCAGAAGATAATCTTCCATAATCACCTGCATCAAAATCACGTTTGCGCATGACCAGAAGTGTGCCGCTCAGTATGCACGCAATCCTCTGTACGTTTAAATAGCTACCTACACCAAGAAGTAGCCACTGTAACGGGGAAAAAAAAAAACAGTTGATGTGGCCTTCAGAAAGGCACTTAACCCTAATTTGCTCCAGTGGTGCTGTAGTACTATGGCTGACCTTGTAAAACACCACATTTCACTGCACGGTGTATGACAAAAAAAACAATTACAGTCATTTTGGGGTTTTATCAACATAAAAACACTGAAACATTTTACTGCATCATACTGTAAATTATGGTGCATTTTGGGAAAATGTTGTGGGTGGGGAAAGAAATGCTGAATTTCAAATGGTACTGTAATTCCACCCCACAGAATACAGTAGTGTACCGTATTTTTGGACAGACAAAAACCTTTTGACCACTAGTGGGTGCAATGTATCGTTTTGAGGTGTGCCTTGTAAGAGGCTACATTTGTGCCAGCAGTTAGTGAGAATGAGCTACCAATTTACCCCCTGTTGTTATAGTGCCTCATCAATTTAAGGGACAGATTGGAGTGTCAGTCTTAAACTTTACTGGTTGAGCATTTTGCCCTGTCCTTTTGGTCTGTTTTGCCCTGTAGTTGCTACCAGTTTGGAAGCCTTGGTTAAGTGATATAAAGTGATATAAAACACCAAATAGTCATTGACATTGTAATGAAACAGCAGGGATGTATGATATGATGTAATGTGTAAACACATTACTTAGGATTGGTGCAAGCAGGTTGGATGCTAAGTAATTAAAGTAAAACACAGTCAAACATAAACCCTTCCCCTCAATGAATTTCCTCCCTTTATCCATTATTTAATTACAACTAGCATTATTTTATTGTTTTAAACAATAGATAAAAGGTTATTTCTTGGGTATTGTACAGTGTGCCTTTACATAGTATTTGCTGTGCCACTGTTTTTATATTAGAGTAGATGTAATGCAATATGAAGTACAGTAATTTACTGAGCTGAGCTGCCTGTAAATTACTGTCAAATTCACTCCCTCGCCTTTACAGCGCAAGCCTATACAAGTGAGAGAACTGGAGTGCCAGAATGTGCCATCTTCGCCAACGCCCAGCGTGGTGCCACGAACCAGGAAGAGCAAGAGGGCTACTTTCTGCGCACTCGCTTTATGACCTCAATATACACTACTGTAATCGGTGTTAGAGCACAATTAATGTTGAACACTTGTATAACACAACACAATGTAACATGTTTGCAAAATCCTACAAAATGGAAGTTGCAACTCATTCAAATGAGCGCAAGAGTATTTTGACTAATGTATTTGTAGTCAATGTGTCGGATCCCAGTCAAACTAAGGCGTCGGCTAATGAGATCCTAATAAATCAAAGCATCAATACACCCTGATTCGTTCCAACACACCGTTTTACAACACTGAACAAATACAATGTCATAAAAACACCAATGTATTCATATATTCTGTAGGATAATATCCCGAATGGCACCCATGTGCGTCTCCAGGTAAAACTATGTGGAAAATCACTCAGCAAATTCATTCCCGCCAGATGACATATCGCCATTCGAGAGGGTAAAGGTTGTCTGTCTAGAAGAGCTACAACTAGCCTACGACATGTTTACCGCGATATTAAACGATTATATACACGGAATATAGAAACGAATTAGGTCTGAAATATACCAGTTGAAGACATGCAATGTATTTTTGACGTTACATTGGTCGCAAGAGGTATCATATAAACTATGAAGTAGTTTTACTGTACCTTGGTGACTGAGCGTGTTCGCGACGGACAGTGAGCTAGGCGGGTTACTTCCGCTAATGCTGTGCTCCCAGTAATCCAGGCCAGATTGTACTCTTTGTTTCTTGCTTTTATACACGGAGGCGGGGACTGCCATACCGGTTTCAACGAAATACATGAGTTGGAACGAATAAATGTTGGTTTATCCGCGTTGTACCACCTCCCTCTTTATGTGGGTCGCAACAACCTAATGGGTATGGGGAGTATTGAGATTATATGAACATTATTGAAACAAGTAGCCTTCTTTTAGGTGCGCAGTCTTTAAAAATGGTGACAACTGTGGCATGCTACACGCTAAAAACAAATGTTTCTCTACTATAGTGGCTCGTAACCATAGCAGAATCCTTTGTGGTGCTATATGGAACATTTTTTTTTTCAAGGTTCTATGAATAACCATGCTCAAATGGAATCTGTACGGTGCTATAAAGAACCCTTTCCTAAAATTCTATAAATACCCATTAAAAAAGCTTATTTAGCACCAAAAAAGGGTTCCACTATTGTTAAAACCCTTTTTTAAAAGCTATATAGAACCCTTTAAAAGTTTTTTTTATAGAACCTTTATGGAGAATGGTTCTATAAAGAACCTTTCTAAATCTCAAAGGTTCTTTGTAGAAACATACATGGTTTTTTATTCTGGTTTAGTAGCCATATGTTGTTAAAATTCCATAGGTTTTATTGTGTTATATTAACAAGTTAAATCAGGTGTGCAAGCTCTGAAACAGCTGGGTCCCCAAGGAGACAGTTGAGAACTGCTGACTTATTCAGCAGTTCTCAATTAGCAGAAGGTCATACATGACTCTTTCACAAGACACTACTGGCTGTAGTCATACATAATAATTAATAGCATAACACAACAGATTAGATCAACTGGAAGGGCACTCTCACTCACGGTTGCACAAAAAGAGCTGTGAACAAACTATGACCCAAAATATTCGAATGAGTCGCCGCCCCTACATTTTAAGTCTAAATGGGATCCTTGGGACCTTATCCCATTGAAGTTGAAATTTAATATGGTTAAGGTAAGGGTTAATGTTAGGATTAGGTAAGGGTTATAGTTAAGGTTAGGGGAAGGATAGGGTTTAGGGTAGGGACATCCCAATGATCCCGGATTGCACTAACCTTTAAATTATCACTAAAATAAGAAATAACCATTGAAGGGCTCAATGGGTTCATTGAGTCAGTATGGTTCCACATAGAACCATCACCCTTTCCAATAACCTTTGAGGAACCCTAATTGTTTGTGTGTCTCGTGCGAGCCATGGTGCATTTTGGCAACACTACCAGTAAAGGCCCCCTGATGTTGATATCCAATGAATTACTTAATTTAACAGGCTAAATGTTTGACTCAATCTTTATAATGTTTTTTTACAATAGATTACACAGGTGAACAAACGGACTTGAGTCAAACATAATTGGGTGAAAATGTTGCATTAAATTAAAATGAAGGTAAAAATGAACTCTCAGGCAAGTAAAATAGGTAGGCTACAGACAGTAGGACTACTAGGCAGACTTGTATTGACCCGTAGGAGAACTCTCTGAAGAAACCCTTTTTGGTTCCGGGTAGAACCCTTTTGAGTTCCGTTTAGAACCCTTTACACAGAAGATTCTATGTCGAACCAAAATCAGTTCTACCTGGAACCAAAAAGGGTTCTACCCAGAACAAAAAGGGCTATCCTATGGAGACAGCCATAAAAACCTTTTGGAATCCTTTTTTTGTAGTGTGTAGGATCAGTTTAGCTATTTATATCATAATGAATAAGACTATATGGACAGATGGGAACCTGATCCTAGATCAGCATACCTCCTCTGAGATGCTTTGTAGATACTGGCCTAGGTCACCAACCGGGCTGTCTCAGTCTGGCAGGATGCTAATGTCTGCATCTCAATAGTCGAATGTGGCATCCTCTCCTCATCTCCTCTCCTAAGTAAAAGTACATTACAATGGTGTGAAAGAGCTGGACAGGTGAAACCAGGGAGGCCATTGTAGACTATTGAAATGGATCCCTACTAGACATCCCATGCTGTCCTGTAAGATAATGACCTCTCTGACTTCAGTCAGGTGATGGTGTGAATTTAATTACATTTATTTGGTTAAAAACATATACAGGACGACGTACATTGTATTCCCGGGGGACAGCATTTAGCAGTATTAATTAAAACACTTGTTTCCAAAGATGGTCCTCTATGATAAAAAGTAGCCTACAACACTGTTTTGACTAAAACAGACTCACCACCTGAGAATGTATACCTTTAAACATATTACATGATGTTCATCACATGTTTATTACATTTTATAACATGTTTTTAATACAGTTTAGTTTCCTATAAGGCTGTAATGCTGCATGAAATGGGTACCGCTTTTAATCTTATGGAAGTTAATCTTGTGGCATCTGACATTTCTCGCTACAGTGCAGAGACATTTAATCTATGAAGAGTTATGATGTCATTACATTTCTCATTGAATAACATTTCACTGATGGAAATCCTCATAAGCTGCCTCTTATGAAACAGTCTAATCACAGATTTGATGAGATCTACATCGAGATATAGGATCTACATTAATCTACAAACATCTCCTCTCCTTGTAACTTAAATTTAATTCTGTGGAAATGGACTGAGAATTGTCGAGAAGCTCCCCTGAGGTTTTTCAGAATAAATATATTAGATATCTCAATACTGACTCAAATCTCCCCCTTAGATGGAATCTACTTTTATTAAACATTAAGTTTTCATCCCAGCTCTTGGCTTGTATCCAAGTCAGTGATCTAATGTCTGCTAAGACCAGTCTCTCTCCCTCTCTGCAGGCTGGCTGACTGTTAAACAAGGAAGGCAGCTTCTGCAGACTGGAGTATTTATAGAGGACCTCCCTGGTGATTAGTGTGATCATTAGGCAGGTAGATAAGCTCCCTGGTGGTTAGTGTGATTATTGGACAGGCAGAGGAGCACCCTGGTGGTTAGTGGGATCATTAGACAGGTAGAGGAGCACCCTGGTGGTTAGTGTGATCATTAGGCAGGTATAGGAGCTCCCTGGTGGTTAGTGTGATCATTAGGCAGGTATAGGAGCTCCCTGGTGGTTAGTGTTATCATTAGGCAGGTATAGGAGTTCCCTGGTGGTTAGTGTTATCATTAGACAGGTAGAAGAGCTCCCTGGTGGTTAGTGTGATCATTAGGCAGGTATAGGAGCTCCCTGGTGGTTAGTGTTATCATTAGGCAGGTATAGGAGCTCCCTGGTGGTTAGTGTTATTATTAGACAGGTAGATAAGATCCCTGGTGGTTAGTGTGATCATTAGACAGGTAGAGGAGCTCCCTGGTGGTTAGTGTGATCATTAGGCAGGTAGAGGAGCTCCCTTAGGGTTATCATTAGCTAGATAGAGTAGCTCCCTTAGGGTTATCATTAGCTAGATAGAGGAGATCCCTTATTGTGATCCTTAGATAGGTAGAGGAGCTCCCTTGGTGTCATCATTAGACAGGTATAGGAGCTCTTAGTGTGATAACTAGACAGGTAGAGGAGCTCCGTTAATGTTATCATTAGACAGGTAGAGGAGCTCCCTTACTGTTATCATTAGACAGGTAGAGGAGCTCCCTTACTGTTATCATTGGACAGGTAGAGGAGCTCCCTTACTGTTATCATTAGACAGGTAGAGGAGCTCCCTTACTGTTATCATTGGACAGGTAGAGGAGCTCCCTTACTGTTATCATTAGACAGGTAGAGGATGGAGGAAGTGCAGTTATACAAAAACATGGGATGTTGCTACACAGGTTCTACACACACAAACACGCACACATGCACACTCCCCTGGAGTGACATAAAATACATCCATTCTCTACACAACTATGTGTGGAAATCTCACTAGTCACCCTCTTGTCCTCCCTCCTACTCCCTTGTCTCTCTGCATCCATAAACCATGATTCACCATCACCCTTTCAGCTTCTCTTCTCCTCCTCTTGTGCTCCCTCTCTCTCTCAGCTCATTATGTCTAATGGAATAACAAGCATTAGCTTTCCAGGCAGGCGAGGCGAGCTGAACAGAGCACCAGCAGCCAGAACCTCTCCAAGCCTTTTCTCTTACCTCTCCTTCCCAATCCACAGCGCTCACCGAGCGGCTGCACTTAGAGAACAATTGGATAGCTAATCCCTTCCCCTAATCTCCTGACTCTCTGCTTTCTGGATGACTGCTATTCCCAGTCCTATTTTTAGCAGCGTTTAAGGCCAGGATTAGGAGCCTCTTACAGCCAAGTCGTACTGTTTAATACCCATGTTTAAGTGAGGTTCTATTCCAGAGCGCCTGTTTATCGTAATCATTATTCATTCATCTCCTTAAATCTAGTTACGCTTCTCTGTGTGTGTGTGTGTGGGTGTGGGTGTGGGTGCGCGTGTGCGAACGCAGATAGTTGTTGTGTTTTATGTGGCTAGGACTACTATAAATCTCCCCTGGGGAGGTGGAGTAGGCAGACTAAGTGGTACACAGCAAATTCTCCAGTGTTAAAAAAATAAGATAAATCAACACTGAAAGTGTTCAGTCTGTGGACCCATATAGACACCGGAGCAGTGATAAAATTAACGCACTGCTTAGTGTAAAGTCTTATTCAAATATTTCCCAGAGTGCCTTGTCTTTGGAGAGAATTGTAATTAGCACAAATGGCTGTATTTGTTAGTGACAAAGACATTCATCAATTTCCAGTCCTATGGAATTTACCAAGTGAGATCCTAAGCAAATATGATTTATTTAATATAATACCATACATATTTCATAAGGCCTTATTTTGAGGGCCTAAGTGTACCCTAATAGAGGGGCCTGCAACTCATACACATCACTTTGAACCAAAACCACGTCCATCATGTGTTTGTTTCAATGTCATGTTTGTGCATATACATTGATTGATTGATTGGGGTACACAAAGATAAACAACATATCATATTTTCTAAACTAATCCAACCAGATATTTAGATTTTTTTCCACCCGTTACTGAAATTGTATGGTATCTGGTATGGCAACTCTTTTGACTCTGTCACGCCCTGACCATAGTTTACTTTGTATTTTCTATGTTTTGATTGGTCAGGGTGTGATCTGAGTGGGCATTCTATGTTACATGTCTAGTTTGTCTAGTTCTATGTTCGGCCTGATATGGTTCTCAATCAGAGGCAGGTGTTCGTCATTGTCTCTGATTGGGAACCATATTTAGGTAGCCTGGGTTTCACTGTGTGGGTGATTGTTCCTGTCTATGTGTTTTCACCAGATAGGCTGTTTAGGTTTTCGTTACGTTCATCACGTTCTTTATTTTTGTAGTGTTTGTATTGATTCGTGTTTTACGTTTGTTCATTAAAACATGGATCGCAATCTACACGCTGCATTTTGGTCCGACTCTCCTTCTCATCAAGAAAACCGTTACAGAATCACCCACCACCAACGGACCAAGCAGCGTGTCAACAGGCAGCAACAGCAGCGTAAAGAGGAATGGACATGGGAGGACGTTTTAGATGGCAAGGGCTGTTACACTTGGGAGGAGATACTGGCTGGAAGAGATCGCCTCCCATGGGAACAGGTGGAGGCACTTAGGAGAGCAGAGGCAGCCGGAGAGAGGAGCCGGCGATATGAGGGAACACGGCTGGCAAGGAAGCCCGAGAGGCAGCCCCAAAAATTTCTTGGGGGGGGGGGGGCTAACAGGGAGTATGGCTACGCCAGGTAGGAGACCTGGGCAGACTCCCTGTGCTTACCGGGGGGCTAGAGAGACCGGACAGACACCGTGTTATGCAGTGGTGCGCACGGTGTCTCCAGTGCGGGTGCATAGCCCGGTGCGGTATATTCCAGCTCCGCGTGTCTGCCGGGCTAGATTGAGCGTCGAGCCTAATGCCATGAAGCCGGCTCTACGCAGCTGGTCCCCAGTGCGTCTCCTTGGGCCGGCTTACATGGCACCAGCCTTGCGCTCGGTGTCTCCGGTTCGCCTGCATAGCCCAGTGCAGGCTATTCCACCTCGCCGCACTGGCAGGGCGACCGTGAGCATTCAACCAGGTAAGGTTGGGCAGGCTCGGTGCTCAAGAGCTCCAGTGCGCCTGCACGGTCCGGTTTTTCCAGTACCACCTCCACACCCCAGCCCTCCGGTAGCAGCTCCCCGCACCAGGCTTCCTGTGCGTGTCCTCGGCCCAGTACCACCAGTGCCAGCACCACGCATCAGGCCTACAGTGCGCCTCGCCTGTCCAGCGCTGTCGGAGCCCTCCTCCTCTCCAGCGTTGTCGGAGTCTCCCGCCTGTTTAGCGCTGTTAGAGCCTTCCTTCTCTACAGCGCTGCCGGAGTCTCCCGCCTGTTCAGAACTGCCAGTTTGCAAAGAGCTGCCAGTTAGCATAGAGCTGCCAGTTAGCATAGTACTGCCAGTTAGCATAGAGCTGCCAGTTAGCATAGAGCTGCCAGTTAGCATAGAGCTGCCAGTTAGCAAGGAGCTGCCAGTCTGCAAGGAGCCGCCAGAGCTGCCTGTCTGCAGGATGCCGCCAAAGCTGCCTGTCTGCAAGGAGCCGCCAGAGCTGCCAGTCTGCAAGGAGCCGCCAGAGCTGCCAGTTAGCATGGAGCAGCCAGGGCCGCCAGTCAGTATGGAGCAGCCAGGGCCGCCAGTCAGCATGGAGCAGCCAGGGCCGCCAGTCAGCATGGAGCAGCCAGGGCCGCCAGTCAGCATGGAGCAGCCAGTCAGCATGGAGCAGCCAGAGCAGCCAGTCAGCATGGAGCAGCCAGAGCAGCCAGTCAGCATGGAGCAGCCAGAGCAGCCAGTCAACATGGAGCAGCCAGAGCTGCCAGTCAGCATGGAGCAGCCAGTCAGCATGGAGCAGCCAGGGCCGCCAGTCAGCATGGAGCAGCCAGGGCCGCCAGTCAGCATGGAGCAGCCAGGGCCGCCAGTCAGCATGGAGCAGCCAGTCAGCATGGAGCAGCCAGTCAGCATGGAGCAGCCAGAGCAGCCAGTCAGCATGGAGCAGCCAGAGCTGCCAGTCAGCATGGAGCAGCCAGTCAGCATGGAGCAGCCAGAGCTGCCAGTCAGCATGGAGCAGCCAGTCAGCATGGAGCAGCCAGAGCTGCCAGTCATCATGGAGCAGCCAGTCAGCATGGAGCAGCCAGAGCTGCCAGTCGACCAGAATCTCCCAGATCTGCCAGTCGACCAGACTCTCCCAGATCTGCCAGTCGACCAGACTCTCCCAGATCTGCCAGTCGACCAGACTCTCCCAGATCTGCCAGTCGACCAGACTCTCCCAGATCTGCCAGTCGTCCAGACTCTTCCAGATCTGCCAGTCGTCCAGACTCTTCCAGATCTGCCAGTCGTCCAGACTCTTCCAGATCTGCCAGTCGTCCAGACTCTTCCAGATCTGCCAGTCGTCCAGACTCTTCCAGATCTGCCAGTCGTCCAGACTCTTCCAGATCTGCCAGTCGACCAGACTCTTCCAGATCTGCCAGTCGACCAGACTCTTCCAGATCTGCCAGTCGACCAGACTCTTCCAGATCTGCCAGTCGACCAGACTCTTCCAGATCTGCCAGTCGACCAGACTCTTCCAGATCTGCCAGTCGACCAGACTCTTCCAGATCTGCCAGTCGACCAGACTCTTCCAGATCTGCCAGTCGACCAGACTCTTCCAGATCTGCCAGTCGACCAGACTCTTCCAGATCTGCCAGTCGACCAGACTCTTCCAGATCTGCCAGTCGACCAGACTCTTCCAGATCTGCCAGTCGACCAGACTCTTCCAGATCTGCCAGTCGACCAGACTCTTCCAGATCTGCCAGTCGACCAGACTCTTCCAGATCTGCCAGTCGACCAGACTCTTCCAGATCTGCCAGTCGACCAGACTCTTCCAGATCTGCCAGTCGACCAGACTCTTCCAGATCTGCCAGTCGACCAGACTCTTCCAGATCCGCCAGTCGACCAGACTCTTCCAGATCCGCCAGTCGTCCAGATTCTCCCAGATCCGCCAGTCGACCAGATTCTCCCAGATCCGCCAGTCGACCAGATTCTCCCAGATCCGCCAGTCGACCAGATTCTCCCAGATCCGCCAGTCGACCAGATTCTCCCAGATCCGCCAGTCGACCAGATTCTCCCAGATCCGCCAGTCGACCAGATTCTTCCAGATCTGCTAGTCGACCAGGATCTGCTGAAACCGCCAGCCAGCCAGGTTCTGGTAGTTTCTACTACCTGCCTGGGCTTCCTCTCAGTGCTGAGCTTCCTCTCAGTGCTGAGCTACCCATCTGTCCCGAGTTACCTCTGTCCCGAGCTGTCCCTCTGTCCCATGTTATCATTGTGGTGGGTAACCTATTTAGGGACGTTTAGGAGGGGGATTAAAACTGTCATGGAGTGGGGTCCACGTCCAGCGCCAGAGCCGCCACCGCGGACAGATGCCCACCCAGACCCTCCCCTATAGGTTCAGGTTTTGCGGCCGGAGTCCGCACCTTGGGGGGGGGGGTACTGTCACGCCCTGACCATAGTTTACTTTGTATTTTCTATGTTTTGATTGGTCAGGGTGTGATCTGAGTGGGCATTCTATGTTACATGTCTAGTTTGTCTAGTTCTATGTTCGGCCTGATATGGTTCTCAATCAGAGGCAGGTGTTCGTCATTGTCTCTGATTGGGAACCATATTTAGGTAGCCTGGGTTTCACTGTGTGGGTGATTGTTCCTGTCTATGTGTTTTCACCAGATAGGCTGTTTAGGTTTTCGTTACGTTCATCACGTTCTTTATTTTTGTAGTGTTTGTATTGATTCGTGTTTTACGTTTGTTCATTAAAACATGGATCGCAATCTACAAGCTGCATTTTGGTCCGACTCTCCTTCTCATCAAGAAAACCGTTACAGACTCATCACATACACTGCTGCTACTGGTTATTATCTATCCTGTTTAGTTCCTTTACCCCTATCTATACGGTGCATTTGGGAAGTATTCAGACCCTTCGACTTTTTCCACTTTTTGTTACATTACAGCCTTATTCTAAAATGGACTAAAAATATATTTTTGTTCCTCATCAATCTACACACAATAACCCATAATGACAAAGCAAAAATAGGTTTTTAGAATTTGTGCAAATGTTTAAAAAAATATATAAATCTTATTTCCATAATTATTCAGACCCTTTGCTATGAGACTCAAAATTGATCTCAGGTGCATCCTGTTTCCCATAGATCATCCTTGAGATGTTTCTACAACTTGATTGGAGTCCACCTGTGGTAAATTCCATTGATTGGACATGATTTGGAAAGGCACACTGTCTATATAACTGTCTATATAACGAGACATTGTGTCGAGGCGCAGATATGGGGGAGGGTACAGCAAAATGTCTTTAGCATTGAATGGTCCCCGAAAACAGTGGCTTCCATCATTCTTAAATGGAATAAGTTTGGAACCACCAAGACTCTTCCTAGACCTGGCCGCCCGGCCAAACTGAGTAATCGGGGGAGAAGGGCCTTGGTCGGGGAGGTGACCACGAACCCGACGGTCACTCTGACAAAGCTCCAGAGTTCCTCTGTGGAGATGGGAGAACCTTCCAGAAGGACAACCATCTCTTCAGCACTCCACCAATCAGGCCTTTATGGTAGAGTGGCTAGTTGGAAGCCACTCCTCAGTAAAAGGCACAAGGCAGCCTGCTTGGAGTTTGCCTAAAGGCACCTAAAGGACTCTCAGACCATAATGAAACCAAGATTGAACTCTTTGACCTGAATGCCAAGCATCACATCAGGAGGAAACCTGGCACGATCCCTACAGGGAAGCATGGTGGTGGCAGCGTCATGCTGTAGGGATGTTTTTCAACAGCAGGGACTGGGAAACTAGTCAGAATTGAGGAATAGATGAACGGAGCAAAGAACAGAGAGATCCTTGAAGAAAATCTGTTCCAGAGGTCTCAGGACCTCAGACTGGGGCAAAGTTCACCTTCCAACAGGACTTGGCACACAGCCAAGACAACGCAGGAGTGGCTTAGGGACAAGTCTCTGAATGTCCTTTCGTGGCCCAGCCAGAGCTCGTACTTGAACCCGATCGAACATCTCTGGAGAGACCTGGAAATAGCTGTGCAGCGACACTCCTAATCCAACCTGATAGAGCTTGAGAGGATCTGCAGAGAAGAATGGGAGAAACTACCCAAATACAGGTGTGCCAAGCTTGTAGTGTCATGCCCAAGAAGACTCGAGGCTGTAGTCGCTGACAAAGGGTACTTAGTACTTAGTACTTCAACAAAGTACTTAGTAAAGGGTCTGAATAGTGATGTGTATGGAAGATGATTGAGGCAGTCTCCACACCTCTCTGATTCAAAGAGGTGGGGTTAAATGCGGAAGACATATTTTGGTTGAATGCATTCAGTTGTGCAACTGACGAGATATCCCCTTAACCTGTATTAGAGTAAAAATTGGACCTCAAAATAAGGCCTTATGAAATACGTATGGTATTGTGTTAAATATATATTTTTCTAATGATAAAATATTATTTTCGGATCTCACTTGGTGAAGTCCATAGGACTAGGATGATTTATTTGCAACAACCATTCTCTGTTGATTTAACACTCTGTTATTTATATATATATATATATATATATATATATATATATATATATTGATTTATTTTTTAAACTGGAGAAGTTGCTGTGTAGAGGAATTGGATGTAAATGTGTTTCACCCTGGGATTTGTATGGCTCTGTCTCTGTACGTGGAGCTCATCTTTCATTGAGCATGTGGTGCACTGTGGGAAAGCAGGAAGTTGTTTATGTTTTAATACTGTAGCCTGTAATGGTGTGGGATCATTGTATACCACAGCAGAGGCATCACTATTCATAACAGGAAGGGTGATAACAGCACACATTCACCCATAGAGAAATTGAGAGATATGGAGTTGTCGGGTGGAAAAGGTTGGCCTAATGGTTGTTGCAGATCATCTGGCAGGTCTATATGAAAAATTACAGGCAACATTTTTAAAGTGCCTGGGAAGAAGCTCTAGCTCCTCTATGTTATCTTAACAGATAGGGGGCCAGGCTCAGCCTGTGGAAGCAACCAGCGTATCCAGTTGGTCACATACATTATTCCCTGATTGAGTTGCTCAGTTTTACCACAACACTTTATGAAATCTGCATATGCAAACAACTCTGTCTATCCAAGGTGGATTATTACAAGGCCAGGAATCACTACTGTTATAGAAAGGTGACCGGCAGCCCAGGGATCATTACTGTTATAGAAAGGTGACCGGCAGCCCAGGGATCACTACTGTAAAATAGAGGTGATAGGCAGGCCAGGGATCACTACTGTAAAAGAGAGGTGATAGGCAGGCCAGGGATCACTACTGTAAAAGAGAGGTGATAGGCAAGCCAGGGATCACTACTGTAAAAGAGAGGTGACCGGCAGCCCAGGGATCACTACTGTAAAATAGAGGTGATAGGCAGGCCAGGGATCACTACTGTAAAAGAGAGGTGATAGGCAAGCCAGGGATCACTACTGTAAAAGAGAGGTGACCGGCAGCCCAGGGATCACTACTGTAAAATAGAGGTGATAGGCAGGCCAGGGATCACTACTGTAAAAGAGAGGTGATAGGCAGGCCAGGGATCACTACTGTAAAAGAGAGGTGACCGGCAGCCCAGGGATCACTACTGTAAAATAGAGGTGATAGGCAGGCCAGGGATCACTACTGTAAAAGAGAGGTGATAGGCAGGCCAGGGATCACTACTGTAAAATAGAGGTGATAGGCAGCCCAGGGATCACTACTGTAAAATAGAGGTGATAGGCAGGCCAGGGATCACTACTGTAAAAGAGAGGTGATAGGCAGGCCAGGGATCACTACTGTAAAAGAGAGGTGATAGGCAGACCAGGGATCACTACTGTAAAAGAGAGGTGATAGGCAGGCCAGGGATCACTACTGTAAAATAGAGGAGATTGCAGTGTGATCAAAATTGTGATTTGCCCCTTGTAAGCAAACTCTGTACTGTACTCTCAAATGTGCAGAACCCCCCTGTCCCCAGAAAATGCAGTGTTTTATGAATCCATCATTTAACAGATTGCTGAACAAGCTTTGTCGAGAGAGATCTGTTTTCTTGTCAGTTCAAATTAGTTTGAGTTTTTAGTGTTTTGTGCAGGGAATATTTCTCAAGCTGACTGAAGTGACCTTGTAAGCACACACGCTCAAACTCACACACGCTGACACGCACACACGCTCAAACTCACACACACTGACACTCACACACGCTCAAACTCACACACGCTGACACTCACACACGCTCAAACTCACACACGCTCAAACTCACACACGCTGACACTCACACACGCTCAAACTCACACACGCTCAAACTCACACACGCTCAAACTCACACACGCTGACACTCACACACGCTCAAACTCACACACGCTGACACTCACACACGCTGACACTCACACACGCTCACACACGCTGACACGCACACACGCTCAAACTCACACAGGCTGACACTCACACACGCACACACACACACACATACACCTACTTCGATCTGTGACTCCGACAATATCACCATAAACTGAGGGTCATAGTTTATTTTAGTTGATTAGGATAGTTAATGCACATGCAGCAGCTACTCTTCCTGGGGTTCACATAAAACGTACAAATACATTACAAAGTACAGAACAGTTATAGACAAGAACAACATAAGATATTACATGAAAAAAAGGAAAAAATTCTAAGAGTTATATATTGGAAAGACACCAAGGGACAACTACTACACAGTATCCATACATATTCATCAGTGGTGAAAAGTACTTAAGTAAAAATACTTTAAAGTACTACTTTCGGCGTATCTGTACTTGACTATTTATATTTTTTACAACTTTTACTTTTACTTTACTGTATTCCTAAATAAAATATACTCCATACATTTTTCCTGACACCCAAAAGTATTTGTTCCATTTTGACAGATACATGCTCCAATTCACACACTTATCAAGAGAACATCCCTGGTCATCCCTACTGCCTCTGATCTGGCAGACTCACTAAACACAAATATTTCATTTGTAAATTATGTCTGAATGTTGGAGAGTGCTCTTGGCTATCCGTCAATTTAAAAAAACAAGACAATTGTGCCGTCTGGTTTGATTAATATAAGGAATTTGAAATGGTTTATACGTTTACTTTTGATGCTTACAGTTGAAGTCGGAAGTTTACATACACCTTAGCCAAGTACCTTTAAACTCAGTTTTCACAATTCCTTACATTTAATCCTAGTAAAAAATCCCTGTCTTACGTCAGTTAGCATCACCACTTTATTTTAAGAATGTGAAATATTAGAGAGAATGACTTATTTCCACTTTTATTTCTTTCATCACATTCCCAGTGGGTCAGAAGTTTACATACACTCAATTAGTATTTGGTAGCATTGCCTTTAAACTGTTTAACTTCGGGTCAAATGTTTCAGGTAGCCTTCCACAAGCTTCCCACAATAAGTTGGGTGAATTTTGGCCCATTCCTCCTGACAAAGCTGGTGTAACTGAGTCAGGTTTGTAGGCCTCCTTGCTCGCACACGCTTTTTCAGTTCTGCCCACAAATGTTCTATAGGATAGAGGTCAGGGCTTTGTGATGGCTGCTCCAATACCTTGACTTTGTTGTCTTTAAGCCATTTTGCCACAACTTTGGAAGTATGCTTGGGGTCAATGTCCATTTGGAAGACCCATTTGCGACCAAGCTTCAACTTCTTGACTGATGTCTTGCGATGTTGCTTCAATATATCCAGATCATTTTCCTCCCTCATTTCCTCCCTAGTTTGTGAAGTGAACCAGTCCCTCCTGCAGCAAAGCACCCCCAAAACATGATGCTGCCACCTCCGTGCTTCACGGTTTCGGATGGTGTTCTTCGGCTTGCAAGTGCCCCCCCTTTTCCTCTAAACACAACGACGGTCATTATGGCCAAAAAGTTATATTTTTGATTCATCAGACCAGAGAACATTTCTCCTAAAAGTACAATCTTTGTAGATGACCTGGAGCCAGTGGGTTTGGTGACGAGTATGAAGCGAGGGCCAGCCAACGAGAGCATACAGGTCACAATGGTGGGTAGTATATGGGGCTTTGGTGACAAAACGGTTGGCACTGTGATAGACTGCATCCAATTTGTTGAGTAGAGTGTTGGAGGCTATTTTGTAAATGACATCGCTGAAGTCGAGGATTGGTAGGATGGTCAGTTTTCTGTTTGGCAGCATGAGTGAAGGAGGATTTGTTGTGAAATAGGAAGCCGATTCTAGATGTATTTTGGATTGGAGTTTAATGTGAGTCTAGAAGTAGAGTTTACAGTCTAACCAGACACCTAGGTATTTGTAGTTGTCCACATATTCTAAGTCAGAACCGTCCAGAGTAGTGATACTAGACGGGCGGGCAGGTGTGGGCAGCGATCGGTTGAAGAGCATGCATTTAGTTTTACTTGCATTTAAGAGCAGTTGGAAGGAGAGTTGTATGGCATTGAAAGGTGTCATCTGCATAGAGGTGGATCAAAGAATCACGAGCAGTGAGAGCGACATCATTGACGTGTACAGAGGAGAGAGTTGGCCTGAGAATTGAAACCTGTGGCACCCCCATAGAGACTGCCAGAGGTCCGGACAACAGGCCCTCCGATTTGACACACTGAACTCTATCGTAGAAGTAGTTGGTTAACCAAGCGAGGCAATCATTTGAGAAACCAAGGCTGTTGAGTCTGCCAATAAGAATGTTGTGATTGACAGAGTCGAAAGCCATGGCCAGGTCAATGAAGACGGCTGCACAGTAATGTCTCTTATCGATGGTGGTTATGATGTCGTTTAGGACCTTGAGCGTGGCTGAGGTGTACCCATGACCAGCTCTGAAACCAGATTGCATAGCGGAGAAGGTACGGTGAGAATCGAAATGGTCGGTAATCTGTTTGTTAACTTGGCTTTCAAAGACAGGGAAGAATAGATATAGGTCTGTAGCAGTTTAGGTCTAGAGTGTCTCCCCCTTTGAAGAGGGGGATGACCGCGGCAGCTTTCCAATCTTTGGGAATCTCAGATGATACGAAAGAGAGGTTGAACAGGCTAGTAATAGGGGTTGCAACAATTTCAACAGATAATTTTAGAAAGAGAGGGTCCAGATTGTCTAGCCTGGCTGATTTGTAGGGGTCCAGATTTTGCAGCTCTTTCAGAACATAAACTATCTGGATTTGGGTGAAGGAGGGGAGGTTTAGGCGAGTTGCTGTGGGGAGCGCAGGGCTGTTGATCGGGGTAGGGGTAGCCAGGTGGAAAGCATGGCCAGGCGTAGAAGAATGCTTATTTAAATTCTCAATTATTGTGGATTTATCTGTAGTGATAGTGTTTCCTAGCCTCAGTGCAGTGGGCAGCAGGGAGGAGGTGCCCTTATTCTCCATGGACTTTACAGTGTCCCAGAACTTTTTTGAGTTTGTACTACAGGATGCAAATTTCTGTTTGAAAAAGCTAGCCTAAGCTTTCCTAACTGCCTGTGTATATTGGTTCCTAACTTCCCGGAAAAGTTGCATATCACGGGGGCTATTCGATGCTAATGCAGAACACCACAGGATGTTTTTGTGCTGGTCAAGGGCAGACAGGTCTGGAGTGAACCAAGGGCTATATCTATTCCTGGTTCTATTTTTTTTTAATGGAGCATGCTTATTTAAGATTGTGACTTTTAAAGAATAACTAGGCATCCTCTACTGACGGGATGAGTTCAATGTCATTCCAGGATACCCCGGCCAGGTTGATTAGAAAGGCCTGTTCGCTGAAGTGTTTTAGGGAGCGTTTGACAGTGATGAGGGGTGGTCGTTTGACTGCAGACCCATTACGGATGCAGGCAATGAGGCAATGATTGCTGAGATCTTGGTTGAAAACAGCAGAGGTGTATTTGGAGGGCGAGTTAGTTAGGATGATATCTATGAGGGTGCCCGTGTTTACGGATTCGGGGTTGTTCCTGGTAGGTTCATTGATAATTTGTGTGAGATTGAGGGCATCAAGCTTAGATTGTTGGATGGCCGGGGTGTTAAGCATGTCCCAGTTTAGGTCACCTAGCAGCACGAGCTCAGAAGATAGATGGGGGCAATCAATTCACATATGGTGTCCAGGGCATAGCTGGGGACAGAGGGTGATCTATAGCAAGCAGCAACGGTGAGAGACTTGTTTCTGGAACGGTGAATTTTTAGAAGTAGAAGTTCGAATTGTTTTGGTACAGACCTGGAGAGTAAGATAGCCTGCAGAGTTCTATCTCTACAGTAGATTGCAACACCGCCCCCTTTGGCAGTTCTATCTTGGCGGAAAATGTTTATAGTTAGGGATAGAAATGTCAGGGTTTTTGGTGGTGATGAAGCTGGTTGAGAGAATGCCAAGAGTGGCTACTTTGAAGAATCTAAAATCTAAAATCTATATTTGGATTTGTAAAACACTTTTTTGGTTACTACATGATTCCATATGTGTTATTTCATAGTTTTGATGTCTTCACTGTTATTCTGCAATGTAGAAAACAATGTAGAAAGTCAAATTGTAGAAAGTCAAAATAAAGAAAAACCCTTGAATGAGTAGGTGTGTCCAAACTTTTGACTTGTACTGTATGTCTGAAGTGTATTCAAATAGATTAGTGGTATTTTCAACATACAAATGTTTCTTTAAAAAAGTACATTTCTCCTCAGCTCTCAACCATGAAAGACTATTGTGATGTCAGTTCTGTACGTGCAGTTTAAGGGAAAGGCGTGCTGCTCTGTTTTTAGTCCGGTGCAGCTTTGCTTGGTCTTTCTGTGCTGCACCTGACTATATTACCGGACAGTAATCAAGATGGGACAAGACCAGAGCCTGAACAAATAGTACAGTTGATTTCAGTGTCAAAAACACAGGACATATTTTTTATAACAGACATACCCCTCTCCATCTTCACAACAAGTTTGTCAATATGACTTGACCATGATAACTGACCATCCAATGTTACTCCTGGGAGTTCAACTTCTTCAACTTGTTCAATGGTCACACCCTTTATGTACAACTCCAGTTGAGGTTTATGTCTTAGAGAATGTTTTGAACCAAATACTACTATTTTAGTTTAAGACCAGTTTACTGTTAATTACCCCATTCTGACACTGTAGCTCCTTGCTAAGAGCTCACTGGCTGTAGGTGCTAATGTGTAGGGTGTGCAATCACCAGCATATGCAGTCATTTTAGCTTCCTGTAGGACAAGTGGCAAATATTTTGTAAAACTAGAGAAGAGTAACGGCCCAAGGCAATTTCCCAGAGGGACACCGCACTGTGCATTTCTGATGTTAGAGAAGCTTCCACTTGAGAACACTCTCTGAGTTCTATTGGATAAGTAACTCTCCAACCATGTGGGGGCAGGTGATGTAAAGCCATAGCAAGGGAGTTTTTTCAATGAAAAATTATGATCAATAACATCAATGACTGCTCTGAAATCATGGAGTCAAGGTCAAATCTAATGCTTAATAACTAACAGATGTAGACTGGGGTGGCAGGTAGCCTAGTGGTTAGAGCTTTGGGCCACTAACTGAAAAGTTGGTGGATTGAATCCCTGCCTTGTTCTGCCCCTGAACAAGGCATTTAACCCACTGTTCCTAGGCTGTCATTGTAAATAAGCATTTGTTCTTAACTGACCTGCCTAGTTAAATAAAGGTTCAATCTAAAAAAAATTAAAAAAGACGAACAGTGAAATCTCTCCAAACAAATAATAATAGAAAAATAATAACACATGGAATAAATCTACAATGAGTAACGATAGCATTGCTATATCCACGGTGTACCAGTACCAAGTTGATGGGTACGAGGTCATTGAGGTAGATAAATACATATAGGTAGGGATAAAGTGACTAGGCAGCAGGATATAGAATAAACAGTAACAGCAGTGTATGTGATGAGTCAAATGAGCTAGTGCAAAAAGGGTCAATAGAGATTGTCCAATAGATACCCAGACAAACTATTAGCAGTCGTGTGGCTTAGGGGTCGAAGCTGTTCAGGGTCCTGTTGGTTCCAGACTTGGTGCATCGGTACCGCTCGCCATGCAGTAGTAGAGAGAACAGTCTTGGGTGAATGGAGTCTATTTTAGGGCCATACTCTGACACCGCCTGGTAAGGATCATTCTCTAGCGTACTTAAGAATTCCATTACATTTCTACACCTCTGTGTTCATGATTTAACATTTTACCACTCCTAACCTCCTAAGACAACAGTACTGTACTAAAGAAATAGAATGGCAAGAACATAGAATGTCACATGAACTCACTTTCAAACATCTAAATAATTCAAATCTATCTGTACCCAACACTCTATTGGGATGACTCATAAAAAAAAAAAAACTGAAGATTGTTGGCGCCATCTCACATATTTAGCAGATGCTCTTATCCAGAGCAACTAGGGTTAAGTGCCTTGCTCAAGGGCACATTGACAGATTACACATAGTCAGCTTGGGGATATAAACCAGCAAACTTTTGGTTACCAGCCAAACCTCTTAACAGCTAGGCTACCAGCCAGCCCACAACAGTCTAAAGTGATTTCCACTTCTTGTCTCCTCTCCTTCATTTACAGCCATTCTAAGCAACAGGAAAGGAAACCACTCTAGACAATTATTAAGATGCACCCCAAGGAGATAACGAAGCAGATTTGGAGCTCAGCCCGTAATCAACAATACCCTGCATGCCATTATATCTACCTCCACAAGATGGCAGTGTGGCTGTTTGAATGAGTTAGAGAGGTTAGCGGAGAAAAATCTGCTATCAACATGGTGGATGTGTTCTAGTAATGTTACACCTGTGTCTTCACCCTGACATGAATGTTAATGTTGTTCCTTGGTGAGCATGTCCCTGTTGACATTCACTGAACACATCTTCAGCTGCAGAACAAAATAACATTTCACTCTCGTCTCAAACGCAGTGTCGTGGTAGATAACTGGTCTGTGAAGCACATTTTACAACTCTAGAATCTTTCATGCACTCATTCCCCCCAATTGACAGCGATTTTGCAGATTTGCGTCAGATATTTAAGTTAAATTCATCACATTATAGTACATCACCAATCAATACAAAAATGGATACAGTAAGTACACCAAACAGGTGAGATCCTAGCCAATATGGGGAGGCAGGGTAGCCTAGTGGTTAGAGCGTTGGAAGGTTGCGAGTTCAAACCCCCGAGCTGACAAGGTACAAATCTGTCGTTCTGCCCCTGAACAGGCAGTTAACCCACTGTTCCCAGGCCGTCATTGCAAATAAGAATTTGTTCTTAACTGACTTACCTGGTTAAAGGTAAAAAGGTAAAATAAAAAATATCTGCCACTACAAGAGTACCACAGTAGGAATCAAAATACCCATAAAACCTAGCGGTCAAACACGGAAATGGTTCCAATCCTGTTTCCACTATTCATTTTTCCCATAGGGGATTTTGAAACACTTCAAATAGGGGCTGTATTTTGTGTAGCCTCCCCCCTGGCATAACCTTGTAAATCTCTCTCAGACAAGATGGCTTTTATCAATATATTCACCTGCATTTACCCCCCCCCAAAAATGAAATGCTTATTAACTGCAGAACTACAAATGCCTGTCTCAAGCTTCACATCACCAAATATTATGGATATACTGACAAGATGTATCTCTCTCCGCTCTAACAATGGGAGTCGTTGTCCACAAAGCGGCACGGCTGCCTTTCTCGGTCCCACCTATCATTTCTTTGGATTGGTGGATACATCTCATTATTGTAATCCTTTTTTTAAATATTAGATGAGGGTTGTGAGGTCAACCGCCTGTATTCAATGGAGTGAAATGCTAGGCTACTAGCATCATTTCATGAATATGTGTAGCATTTTCAGTCCGATATAAAGAATACCTGCGGGATCGTCGGAGGGGTGGGACAATGTTTTGAAAATATTTCTCAACATATACTGAACAAAAATATAAGCGCAACATGCAACAATTTCAATGATTTCACTGATTTTCAGTTCATATAAGGAAAACAGTAAATTTAAATGAATTCATTAGGCCCTAATCTATGGATCCCGCAGGTGAAGAAGCCGGATGCCAGGCCCATCCACTGGGTTGTCAGGCCCAGCCAATCAGAATTCGTTTTTCCTCACAAAAGAGCTTTATTACAGACAGAAATAATCCTCAGTTTCATCATCTGTCCGGGTGGCTGATCTCAGATGATCCCGCAGGTGAAGAAGCCGGATGTGGAGGTCCTGGGCTGGCGTGGTTACTTGTGGTCTGTGGTTGTAAGGCCGGTTGGACGTACTGCCAAATTCTCTAAAACTACGTTGGAGGCAGCTTATGGTAGAGAAATTAACATTACATTAAATTAACAATCTCTCAGAACTTGAGACATCAGTGACATTGTGTTGTCTTCATATTTTAGAGTGGCCTTTTATTGTCCCCAGCACACGGTGCACCAGTGTAATGATCATGCCGTTCAATCACCGCAGGTAGCGGCAGGTGCCCTAGTGGTTATAGTGTTGGATTAATAACCGAAAGGTTACAAGATCAAATCCCTGAGCTGACAAGGTAAAAATCTATTGTTCTATCCCTGAACAAGCCAGTTAATCCACTGTTCCTAGGCTGTCATTGAAAATAGGAATTTCTTCTTAACTGACTTGCCTAGTTAAATAATGTATCTGCTTATTGATATGCCACACCTGTCAGGTGGATGTGTTATCTTGACAAAGGAGAAATGCTCTTTTGTATATATGTACAGAGTGCTTTAGAGAAATACACTTTTTGTGCATATGGGACATTTCTGGGATCTTTAATTTCAGCTCATGAAACATTACATTTTTGTTCAGTATATTTAAAATTTAGGCTGCAGTAAACACAACAAAATGTGGAAAAAGTCAAGGGGTGTGAACGCTTTCTGAAGGCACTGTAGGTTGCCTTGACGATAACTCATCAGACATGATCTGTGTGGTGTGGCTCGTCAAGTAGCTCTGGTAGCAGGGCTTGATGAGCCACGTCAGTTTGCAGTGTTGCAGGCCATCCTCCTCACCTTTTATCAGGTCCACACAAACTCCTCTCCAGATGCCTCTCTCATCCTCTGCAGGCACTCTCGACTGTGCATCTACGACCCATAGAACATAGTACCATTTGCATCAGTCTCAAGTCATCAATTTTTGTATAATTAATATAAAAAGGGGAACGTTATCCAACACACAGATTGAGATATAGTAAAGGGAAATTCTCCCATTTGACCTTCATCACTTAGCTTGAATTTGCCCCAAACACGTTTTTATATGTTGTGAAATTACTGTTTATTGGCAATATGGGACTACTGTGAAAACAATAGTTGAATTCCATCCACCTGGTTGGAAGAGGCTCCACAAGCCTTTGGCTACATACACTCAATGTATCTCCCAAAAACACCTACCCAAAGGTCATTATAATCAAACCAGCTACCAGTTTTTAATTTGATACTGTCAGTGCACAGAGCTACAGGCATGTGGACTAGAGTATTAAACAGAATTTGTGCCAAAACGTGTACCAAGCTCATGATTAATGTTATTTTCAGTGAAACAGTCCATGCAGTTACAGAAGCAATTAGTGTTTCCAACAAAGTACAGCAATCAGTGATTAATTGAACTACGGAGGTTAGCAGCCACTCAGGTGGGTGGAATTCAGGTGGGTGGAATTCAACGTCTTGTTTTCGTTCTACTCCTCTAGATTCCAATATACAGTAGAAGATCCACTTTCACCCAGGAACTCTGCTTTTCATGCAGTGTTTGTGAATGGAGTGGAAGAAGGAAAACAATCACTTTCCACCGGGATCTGGGTCAAGTGGGCGGGGCACCATAAGGTGAATACCATAAACCAACGTTCCCCAACTGGTGGCCCGGGGGCTGAATTTTAGCTTGCGGGTGATTGTATCCCCCCCCCCCCCCCCAAGTTTTATGAGCAAAATAACAGTTTATTTCATTTTTGTTTTCATTGTTGGGCATAAGAGACTGTAAAAACACCAACAAATCAGCTCCAAGTGATTTTTATTTTTGGAAATCGGTTCCAAAGTATTCCCACGCTTAATAGAGCGAGATATGTGATCCCATGCAAATGTTAGCAAGGTTTGAAATTAATATGTTTTAGTGAAATGTTATGTCTGCATGAGTTTCGTGAGGTCAATTTGCAGTCTACAAATGATTTGTAATTATGTTCAGGCCCCCTGACTATCCACACAAGAAAAATCAGCCTGCGGCTAAGTCTAGCTGATGATCCCTGGCGTAAACAATTGACCCTTCGCTAAGCCCCACCCCCCTTGGTTACTGATGCAACCTCAAAACAACTTTTTGCCCAATTCCCCATTGAACCACTGGCGAAATCCCCTCACAATGATTTCAAACTGTGTTTCTAATACACAATGGCTTGCTAATCAGGAAACTTTTGGGTATTTTGTGTGTTGTGGTGGACTGTCATTACAATTCCTTCATGGGATCCTGGTCAAATGATGTTTGTACTGTAGCTAGCTAGCCAATGAATGATGCTGAATTCACTGTCAGCATGCAGTCAAAGCTATACACACTTTTGGAGGTAACTAGTGCTCTCGAATCGTATCCTGATGTTGACAGCAGATTGGAGTTGTATTAGTAACATGGATAACTTAGGTAGCTAAAATACATTTTGAGAAAACAAGTGACATTAAGTGGCTAGCTAGCTAGCATTGGCAACGTTTGGTGGTCAATGTAAAACAATGTAACAAAAGTATAATTTGGGGTTAGAAAAATAATCCAACAGGCTCTGCATTTCAGGAATCACTGTAGCAAGTACTTCTGGTGCACTGTTCAATTATTTAGCCATTTAAACATGAATTTTTTGAAGAAAAGTCAGTTTTTGCCATAGCCCTCATTGGATTGCAAGAGAATTTGAGTATTTTTCTAATTCCAAATTATACTTTCATTACGGGTGTTGAGTTAGAGTTCCTTGGTTCTCACCTGGCTCGTTCACATGGCACCCACAGTCCTCAGTGACAGAGAGGCCTGGGTTATTGGCTGTGACGGCCACTTCTAGGAGGAAGACAAGGGGAATGATGATGGCCTGACACACACACACACACACACACACACACACACACACACACACACACACACACACACACACACACACACACACACACACACACACACACACACACACACACACACACACACACACACACACAGGGTGAGTGATGCTGTGCTGTCAGACTGTGAGGGCTGGTGGTGTCTCAGGTACATCTTTACAACGTTGTGACAGCGTTTCCTCTGTCAGCCTCTTGGCAGATGCCAATGAAGCTAATGTTCTGTTTTCCTTTACAACTATCACTCTACCTGTACCTCTGCTCTGGGCCAAGGATAGGCTGGGAGTGGAGGTGTGTGTTTTCGTGGGGTGTGTGTGTGTGTGTGTGTGTGTGTGTGTGTGTGTGTGTTTATCCGTGTGCATCCTGGAGCTGTGTGTGTGTGTGTATGTGTGTGTATGTGTGTGTGTGTGTGTGTGTATCCGTGTGCATCCTGGAGCTGTGTGTGTGTGTGTGTGTGTGTGTGTGTGTGTGTGTGTGTGTGTGTGTGTGTGTGTGTGTGTGTGTGTGTGTGTGTGTGTGTGTGTGTGTGTGTGTGTGTGTGTGTGTGCGTCTGAGTGAGAATGTGTCTTTCTGTGTGAAATATAGTATGACTACAAAATCAATTTTCCTCTATCAGTTGCAATACCTTTCCAATGCTCTCTATCTATACCATTACATTCTATCCACTGGAGAGCACAGGGACATTACTACCCACTTAGCAGAATAATACCTGAAACATTAACTTCTCAAATAGCTTTAAATCAATTAATCTCCAAGTGCATTAAACTGGTGTTGGGTAATGCATGTCGCATACAACTACTTACCCCAGGATCCACTGTCTTCAATTTATAGCTCTGCTCACCCGCTCAGAGCTCTTTAGAGCCATTTCACGGCAGACGGGAATTTACAACTCAATTCACAGGACCAGAGGGTGACTGTACCACTACAGGGAGGGAGGGAGAGATGGATAATGGGGGGGGGGGGGGGGGACTCAGTACTTCCCTTGATGCCATTGTATGTAAATAATGGACTTCTCCTTTATTGTGATACAAGAACTGAACACAACGCCAACATCCACATTCAATAACGTCATGCTGGACCACCCAGAGTGCTGAACACATATTAACATGCATTTCGATTCTGTCAGAGGATTGTTGTTTTGTGTCTGTGGTAGTAAAGTGATCGCGATACTCTCAGGGTCCTCAACTCAGCTGTTAACACTTTATTTTTTATCCTGAGGTGAAACTCAAGTTGTGTACCGAATAGCTGCCTATTCCCTATGTAGTGCACTATTTTTGACCAGATGGCCATTAGTGTAGCAGAGCATTAAAAGCATCCGATGTTGTTGGCACACTACATTCCCCTGATACAAGGCAATGGGGGTACGCTGTGCCATTTTGACATTCATTTGCCATTATGGAACCGTTACCAGTACTATTAAATGTGATGTGGAGAGACAGACAGACAGACAGACAGACAGACAGACAGACAGACAGACAGACAGACAGACAGACAGACAGACAGACAGACAGTCAGACAGACAGACAGACAGACAGACAGACAGACAGACAGACAGACAGACAGACAGTCAGACAGACAGACAGACAGACAGACAGACAGACAGACAGACAGACAGACAGACAGACAGACAGTCAGACAGACAGACAGACAGACAGACATAAATTATGTTACGCAAATGAGAGGATGCGTACAGCCACAAATGCCGCTTGTCACTGCTCTTACTAAACTCGTACATGGTGGCAAGTGCTTAGTTTGGGGCTTGTTGCGGGTCTACTGTGTAGGTGGGTGTGTGTGTGCTCTCTCATTGTGTGTGTGATTAGTGTGTGTACACTACTGTGTGTGTGTGTGTTTGTGCGCCAACCAAAACCTCATGATTTGCCAAGGACAGTAGAGGTCCCCATTAATACCATATTAGCCCCACCCCCAACCCACTCCTCCTCCCCCTAACCCAGTCCCAGCCCTAGGCTTTGTCTTCGTTAGGCCACCCTGACAAGCTCCCTACGCTTCTCAGAGAGACCCATTACTGTCCACTAACACCACAGACCCTGTGCTAACTACAAATCGCTATCTGCTGTCTCCCCTCTGCTATCAGTCTGTTCCACAGGACAGAGGCAAGGTATAAAGTGGGGGATTGATGGTTAAAATGTCTCATTAATGTTCTTTATCTCTCTTCCTACTTCTATCGTAGCCACTTAGGAGTCATTTGGCCACTTATAGTGCCGAAAGGTGTGTTCCTCTCTCTCCACAGGTTGTCCAATCAAAATGTATATTTTGACTAATTGTGGAAATAATAATTGTGCAGATACTCCTGTAATAAAACCAATAGTCCGAACCTCATGTTTCTATCATGACCCTTTCAAAATTTATTGGAGTTTTTACCCTTGTAGGATGGCCAAGATTAGGGTGACTAAATCAATGGAGGCCAGAGAAGAAAGGTGGTCAAGAATCAGGAAAATAAGATAACACCAGTAAGTCTATCTGACAGGCTCATTATTGAACTTATAATCTCCCTTCTCGATTCCATTATAGAGGTAAGATAGATATTGATTTTTAGACATGTAGTATTCATCTATTTTAGTGTACGCCACTCATATTAATGCAAAATTCATGTTATTTTTCGAAGACTTATCACAAAATCAAGCGTATCTCTGTGAAATGTCAAGGAAGCACTGAGCGCACCCAATCTTTTTTCATTTTGAAAGCCTTTTACATTTAATTCAGCTCGTGTCGTGCTAATTTTGCGACCAGCGGCAACAACTTGGAAGACGATGACCACAAAATGTGAACTCTTCAAAACTTTCAGCGATAAAGCCACGCCGCTCTGTCAACAGAAGTGTGTATTACCCAACGAAATCTGACTTTTTGGATACAATGTTAATGACATTTCTTTTAAACCATTTATTTTTAACTTGGCAGGTCAGTTAAGAACAAATTCTTATTTTCAATGACGGCCTAGGAACCTTGGGTTAAATGCCTTGTTCAGGGGCAGAGCGACAGTTTTTTACCTTGTCAGGTCGTGGATTCCATCTTGCAATCTTTCGGTTATTAGTCCAACACTCTAACCACAAGGCTGCCTGCCGCCCACTAAGAAAAAGAACATGCTAGAGAAAGATCTCGCTGAACGACTCAGAACACGAAGAATCTATATTTGTTTTGGTAACATGTATTTTGTAACATAAAGAAGGGAGAAGTCATCACCAAAGAGCGTTTTCACCCACTCTGAGCCCATCCTCCTATATCTCCTCCCACCAGCCTCCTCTGATACACTACCTACCTGAGTTTAGTAAATAAGATATTGGTGGGAGAAGATAAATCAACCGAATACAGGCATGGGGAAAGGTGAGCAGTAGCCATAGGATACCACACGTAAGGACAGGTCCTACAGTGTGACTCTAATATACTGTACTATCTGAGTGGGATTCACACAGTAGGAGGGCAATACAGACGAGCTGAATCACAAGGAGTTTTGTCGAGGGGTGAATGATGATGACAGTAACAGGACAAGAATAAAAGCCAGAACAGGAGTACAGTAGTTAGTATTCACGGCCGCTCATGTCCTTGTAACCGCATCAAGTAATTCTGCGAGAGGGAGAGAGGGAAGGAGGGAGGAGGAGAGAAGAGAGAGCGAGAGACAGAGAGAGAGAGAGCGAGAGGGGGAAAGAGGGAGGATCCAGGAAAGCAGCAGTGAGGTGAAAAAGTGGATGCTCATTTGTTAATTTATTCATGTATGAACTGGGGACTGCTGCCTGACCCACATCCACAGACCAATCACTGCTTTGACATGCATGTATGCTGCCATGCAGAAACCTTCATATGGCATAAACGTATTCGTACGTTGAGAATTCTTATTTCATCTTATGATGCAGATGAGGATCATCTGATACAAAAATGTTAATCAGGGGATTTACTGGGATGAGATTGTCATTATAAATTGTGTCCCACGGAGAACTGAAGCTGTGTGCCGAAATGTATTATAATACAAACTGTAATATATGCCAAGAGAATGCTGTGTTGTTACAGGTAGCCTAGTGGTTAGAGCGTTGGACTAGTAACCGCAAGGTTGCAAGATCAAATCCCTGAGCTGACAAGGTAAAAAAATATATAATAATCTGTCATTCTGCCCCTGAACAAGGCAGTTAACCCACTGTTCCTAGGATGTCATTGAAAATAAGTGTTTGTTCTTCACTGACTTGCCTTGTAAAATAAGACATGGCTGGGTCATCAGGGGGCAGTGTTGTTCCAGTGATGAGGTCTGGGTCTGTCTCAATAGTCTACAGTGGTCTCTTTTACTTGTCTCCTCTCCTTTGTTCGCACTGATCTGACCACAACCTTTAGGAACCTTATTTCACCTGTCTAGTTACTTAACCTCAATGTATAAGAATGTAAGGAGACAGCTGTAAACGGAAGGGGACATTTTAGGGCTCCTGAGTGGTGCAGCGGTCACGACAGACCCTGGTTCGATCACAGGCTCTATCACAACCGGCCGTGATCGGGAGTCTCATAGGGCGGTGCACACTTGGCCCAGTGTCGTCCGGGTTTGGCCGGTGTAGGTCGTCATTGTAAATAAGAATTTGTTCTTAATTGACTTGCCTAGTTAAATAAAGGTTCCGCTTAAAAAATACTGAAATTAGACCTTTCCCACTAATGTTATAAAACAGTGGCTCAGAGGAGGCTGCTGAGTGAAGGATGGCTCATAGCAATGGCCGGAACGGAGCAAATGGAATGGCATCAAACCTTGTGTTTGATGTATTTGATACCATCCCACCTATACCGCTCCACGAGCCCGTCCTCCCCCAGTTAAGGTGCCGCCAACCTCCTGTGCAGTGGCTAAAGCGTCAACTCTTCAGTGGAGCTGTTCAGTTAAGAGGAGGAACTGGAGGTCCTGTGGTGTAGCGGAGTATAGGACGTCAATTACAGCAGGACTGGAGGTGTGGTACAGAGAGGTACAGAGAGTATCAGTCTCAAGTCAGAATTAGACAGAAATTCATCAGTGGAGATTGGTGGCGCAAACTCAACCAATTTCTTATTTTTAGATGCATGCCAGCAAAGCCAGGACACAACACAACACTAAACAATGCATCCATTGCATTAGAATGGTGCCAAACGGCGCCCACAAACTGTTAGGGCTTTACATAAAGCTGTCCTGACAGGGGAGCTTTCCTTTCAGCACAATCCTTACCACAACGACATCTGGCTATCAGCCGAGCCTCGTCTGGCAGCGAAACAGGTTATTCTGCCATTTTAAGAAACACAGCTGATGTGGCAGACTTGCTTAATTAAATAAATATGGTTTCTACTAACACCTTGTGGATTTGTGTAACTCGATTACAACTGCATTCTCCTTCAAGAATAATGGAAGCCGACATGAGTTTTGGCTTCATTTGACTTTATTACATTTATGTAAATTCATAATGTACGTTCTTATATTATTAACTAAGCATAAGCAAGCAAATGAACTGCGACGAGGTAGGCCTTTGTTCAGCACTTTCAAAATGGACGCCGATAAACATTCAGATGTTAGTTCAGATAACTGGAGCAAGATGTTCAGGCCTTAACTTTACTCTTCTTTAAGTCGCCACAGAGAGAGTGAGAGAGAGACACGGTTAGCCTACCATTTCAAGTATTTTATTAGGCCTATGTGGTCTAAAAATAAAAGAAAATACAATCACAAGGATCCACTTATAGACAATATACTGACGCACAGACTGTGCATTGAGCAAACAAAACAACCCTTGCAACTGGAATTACATGGATCTATTACTGAACTCTATCACTGGCTAACATGAGCTAATTAGCACAAAACGATGAAATAATACATATGGAATCATGTAGTACCCAAAAAAAGTGTTAACCTTTCTAGCGCAGGCGTTCCGCTAGTGGAACCCCTGGACAACATTCCGCTGAAAAGGCAGTGCGCGAAATTCAAAAATATATTTTTGAAATATGTAACTTTCACACATTAACAAGTCCAATACAGCAAATGAAAGATAAACTTCTTGTTAATCTACCCATTGTGTCCGATTTCCCCCTTGCACAACCTGGCGGTGTGCTTTGGGTCATTGTCCTGTTGAAAGAAAATTATAGTCCCAGTAAGCGCAAACCAGGATGGCGTATCACTGCACAATGCTGTGGTAGCCATGCTGGTTAAGTGTGCCTTGAATTCTAAATAAGTCACAGTGTCACCAGCAAAGCACCATCACACCTCCTCCTCCTCCATGATTCACGGTGGGAACCACACATGCGGAGGTGATCCGTTCACCTACTCTTCATCTTGCAAAGACACGGTGGTTGGAACCAAAAATCTCAGATTTGGACTCATCAGACCAAAGGACAGATTTCCACCGGTCTAATGTGCATTGCTCGTGTTTCTTGGCCCAAGCAAGTCTCTTCTTACCTTTGGGCTATCTTCTGTATACCACCCCTACTTTATCAAAACACAATTAAATTATTCAAACTCATGAAGAAGAAAAGAAATTCCATAAATTAACGTTTAACAAGGCACACCTGTTAACGCCAAGAGTCTGAAAAGCTGTCATCAAGGCAGGCTAGTTACCTTGAAGAAGTTACAGGCAGTTACATTTGGGTAAATTGCACAAGTTAACTTTTAAGAAGGCACACCTGTTAATTGAAATGCATTCTAGGTGACTATCTCATGAAGTTGGTTGAGAGAATGCCAAGAGTGTGCAAAGCTGTCATCAAGGCAAAGGGTGGCTACTTTAAAGAATCTCAAATCTCAAATATATTTTGATTTGTTTAACACTTTTTTGGTTACTACATGATTCCATATGTGTTTTTTCATAGTTTTGACATCTTCACTATTATTATACAATGTAGAAAATAGTAAAAAATAAAGAAAAACCTCAGACAAAAAAAAAAAAAAAAAAAAAAAAAAACTCAGACATGAATGGATGTCGAATACTGATTTGTATCATGGATGACCTGGCTGACAGAGGTAGAGAGAGAGAGGTAGAGAGACGTAGACAAAGAGGTAGAGAGAGCGGTGGAGAGACGTAGACAAAGAGGTAGAGAGAGTGGTAGAGAGAGAGGTGGAGAGGTAGAGAGGGGTAATATGAGGTCATGTATCTGATGCAGCAGGTCACCTGACATGCTCTGTTAATCACTCCCTTGGCTACATTGATTGGAGCCGCTCTACATAGGGAACAGTTATCAACCTAGCCAAATGAAAGAGACACAGCAGCTCAATTTAGGAAGAGCCAGAGCCATATAGATTAACACAGTCTGGCAAGTTAAGTTGAAGTTTTAGAAGCTTCGAGAATGTTCTAATAAGGCAAGTAGAGAGAGAGAAATATCTGACCGATCTGCTCTCTATCTCTATCATTCTCCATTTCCCGTCCTCTCTTTCATTCACTAGCTGTAGCTCAAATTTGGTCACTCTGTCTCAGGGAAGTTACTACCATCTTGACCAAATGCTCACAAATTCCTCACTTACGGTGTCTGAAAACCCGCCATTATATTACCCACAGAATAACAGATTTCATCCACAACCCTTGTTCACCGGTTACTTTTTTAAAACTTTATGGGTTGGTTATGTATGATTCTTCTAACCCATCTCTTTCTACTACATATAATACAATGAAATCATATCTTTACAATAATATCATTTATAAGTCCAAAAATGGATGCAGCAACTACAGATTGCCCCTTTAAGTCTATTAAAAGTGTGCGAGTTTGAACATGTGTCCATTAGGCTTATTGATGTTTTTTTTATCAGCATGAATTAGATTGAGCAATAAAAGCTGGGATCCACATAGGCTTGGATCCACACTATGCAGCTGTTGCAAGAGCACATTTTTCACTGTCTGTCCACTGGTTTCAAAAACAATGATTGATAGGCATTGTTAACTTCTTGAATTCAACCATTTTGGGGTTCAAATACACATTTGACAACAACCACAATCCGCAAGGTGCAAATGGCTAAATGAGAGAGCAGCAGTGTGATTCACATCAATGCACTATGTAGATATCAATAATAAGTGATATCCGTATTGCGGTAGACTACACCACTGCTGTCATCCTTACCTCCAAGCGTTTATTCAAATTGGATAATCTTTGGATGCCGACAGCAGTCGAACCATTGGAAGACATACAGTGCCTTGCGAAAGTATTCGGCCCCCTTGAACTTTGCGATCTTTTGCCACATTTCAGGCTTCAAACATAAAGATATAAAACTGTATTTTTTTGTGAAGAATCAACAAGTGGGACACAATCATGAAGTGGAACGACATTTATTGGATATTTCAAACTTTTTTAACAAAATAAAAACTGAAAAATTGGGCGTGCAAAATTATTCAGCCCCCTTAAGTTAATACTTTGTAGCGCCACCTTTGGCTGAGATTACAGCTGTAAGTCGCTTGGGGTATGTCTCTATCAGTTTTGCACATCGAGAGACTGACATTTTTTCCCATTCCTCCTTGCAAAACAGCTCGAGCTCAGTGAGGTTGGATGGAGAGCATTTGTGAACAGCAGTTTTCAGTTCTTTCCACAGATTCTCGATTGGATTCAGGTCTGGACTTTGACTTGGCCATTCTAACACCTGGATATGTTTATTTTTGAACCATTCCATTGTAGATTTTGCTTTATGTTTTGGATCATTGTCTTGTTGGAAGACAAATCTCCGTCCCAGTCTCAGGTCTTTTGCAGACTCCATCAGGTTTTCTTCCAGAATGGTCCTGTATTTGGCTCCATCCATCTTCCCATCAATTTTAACCATATTCCCTGTCCCTGCTGAAGAAAAGCAGGCCCAAACCATGATGCTGCCACCACCATGTTTGACAGTGAGGATGGTGTGTTCAGCTGTGTTGCTTTTACGCCAAACATAACGTTTTGCATTGTTGCCAAAAAGTTCCATTTTGGTTTCATCTTCCACATGTTTGGTGTGTCTCCCAGGTGGCTTGTGGCAAACTTTAAACAACACTTTTTATGGATATCTTTAAGAAATGGCTTTCTTCTTGCCACTCTTCCATAAAGGCCAGATTTGTGCAATATCCGACTGATTGTTGTCCTATGGACAGTCTCCCACCTCAGCTGTAGATCTCTGCAGTTCATCCAGAGTGAACATGGGCCTCTTGGCTGCATCTCTGATCAGTCTTCTCCTTGTATGAGCTGAAAGGCAGCACGGCAGCGCGGCTGGAAGCCCGGGAGGCAGCCCCAAAAATGTATTGGGGGGGCACACGGGGAGTGTGGCGAAGTCAGGTAGGAGACCTGCGCCAACTTCCCGTGCTTACCGGAGAGCGAGAGGGACCGGGCAGGCACCGTGTTATGCCGTGAGGTGCACGGTGTCCCCGGTGCGTATGCATAGCCCGGTGCGGTACATTGCAGTGCCTCGTATCGGCCGGGCTAGAGTGGGCATCGAGCCAGGTGCCATAAAGCCGGCTCAGCGCATCTGGTCTCCAGTGCGTCTCCTCGGGCTGGTGTACATGGCACCAGCCTTACGCATGGTGTCCCCGGTTCGCCAGCACAGCCCAGTGTGGGCTATTCCACCTCGCCGCACTGGCCTGGCTACGGGGAGCATTCAACCAGGTAAGGTTGGGCAGGCTCGGTGCTCAAGAGCTCCAGAGCGCCTTCACGATCCGGTCTATCCGGTGCCACCTCCACGCACCAGCCCTCCGATGGCAGCACCCCGCACCAGGCTGTCTCTCTGTCTCCTCCCTACAGGTGCTCCCGCCTGTCCAGCGCTGCCAGAGCCTTCCTCCTGCCCAGCACTGCCAGTCTCCCGTCTGTCCTGAGCCGCCAGAGTCTCCCGTCTGTCCTGAGCCGCCAGAGTCTCCCATCTGTCCTGAGCCGCCAGAGTCTCCCGTCTGTCCTGAGCCGCCAGAGTCTCCCGTCTGTCCTGAGCCGCCAGAGTCTCCCGTCTGTCCTGAGCCGCCAGAGTCTCCCGTCTGTCCTGAGCCGCCAGAGTCTCCCGTCTGTCCTGAGCCGCCAGAGTCTCCCGTCTGTCCTGAGCCGCCAGAGTCTCCCGTCTGTCCTGAGCCGCCAGAGTCTCCCGTCTATCCTGAGCCGCCGGAGTCTCCCGTCTGTCCTGAGCCGCCAGAGTCTCCCGTCTGTCCTGAGCCGCCAGAGTCTCCCGTCTGTCCTGAGCCGCCAGAGTCTCCCGTCTGTCCTGAGCCGCCAGAGTCTCCCGTCTGTCCTGAGCTGCCAGAGTCTCCCGTCTGTCCTGAGCCACCAGAGTCTCCCGTCTGCCCTGAGCCGCCAGAGTCTCCCGTCTGTCCTGAGCCGCCAGAGTCTCCCGTCTGTCCTGAGCCGCCAGAGTCTCCCGTCTGTCCTGAGCCGCTCTGTCCTGAGCTGCCAGAGCCGTCAGTCAGCCAGGACCTGCCAGAGCCGTCAGTCAGCCACGAGCTGCCAGAGCCGCCTCTCACGCAGGCGATGCCGGAATCGCCCTTCACGCCGGAGCTGCCGGAGACTCCCGCCTGTCCGGCGCTGCCGGAGTCGTCCTTCACTCCGGCGCTGCCGGAATCTCCCGTTTATTCGGGACCCGTGGCAAGGGTCCCCAGTCTGAGGACGGTGGCGAGGGTCGCCGCTCTTAAGAGGCCACGGAGGCAGTTAAGGAGGCGGAGAAAGACTATGGTGGGGTCCATATCCCGCGCCAGAGCCGCCACCGCGGACAGACACCCACCCAGACCCTCCCCTATAGATTCAGGTTTTGCGGCCGGAGTCTGCACCTTTTTGTGGGGGGAGGGAGGGGGGGGGGGGTACTGTCACTTAGTTCCTTTGTTTTGTCTTTTGTTTTAGCATGGTCAGGGCGTGAGTTGGGTGGGTTGTCTATGTTAGTTTGTCTATGATTTTCTATTTCTGTGTTTGGCCTGGTATGGTTCTCAATCAGAGGCAGCTGTCAATCGTTGTCTCTGATTGAGAATCATACATAGGTAGCCTGTTTTCCATTGTGTTTTGTGGGTGGTTATTTTCTGTTTAGTGTTGTGTTGCACCTTACAGGACTGTTCGTTGGTTGTTTATTGTTTTGTTTTCAGTGTTCATTAAAATATTTAAAATATGGACACTTACCACACTGCACCTTGGTCCTCCTCTCTATCTCCAGACGACAACCGTTACAGAGGGAAACTAGAAGACACAAACAAGTATTCATTTTATTAGTGGGAATATATCAAGAGCTGTGTGGTCTTTGTTAACAGGATTCAGTACTAAAGAGCTTTCATCTACAAGGCGTTGACCCTTTTTACAACATGGTTGTGTTCCTTCATAGCAGGAACTGGAGGAACTCACTTTACATTGTTAGTTTATGTAATTATTTCTTTACAATGAGGAGATGTCTGTCACTAACCACGTTTCCATCCATAGTTTTGTTTCCACCCAAGTCATACGTTACATAAAATGGTGAGTTATTTTTGTGTTGGTAAAGTTAATTATGCGAGAAATGGCGGTGGAAGTGCGTTTATACTCAAATATTGATATAATAACCTTCATATCGAAGTAAACTTGAATTAACCTGATGATATGGTGTGCGGTCCTTCCCCTACCACTCGGGAAACCGTGCAGTTTATTAGGCTGCAGACTCAATAAGTTATGATGAATTTCACAGGGTGGTGAAAGTCAACATTGATCTTGATGTTCCTTTCCAAAAAATACAGAGGGTCTTATAATTGTGACATGATGCTTGATTACCATTTGACAAATAAAAATACTCTGTCTAATCATGTAGACTAGCCTCCCCACACAGTATCTGTCATGTAGACTAGCCTCCCCACACAGTATCTGTCATGTAGACTAGCCTCCCTACACAGTATCTGTCATGTAGACTAGCCTCCCCACACAGTATCTGTCATGTAGACTAGCCTCCCCACACAGTATCTGTCATGTAGACTAGCCTCCCCACACAGTATCTGTCATGTATAGCCTCCCCACACAGTATCTTTCATGTAGACTAGCCTCATCACACAGTATCTGTCATGTAGACTAGCCTCCCCACACAGTATCTGTCATGTAGACTAGCCTCCCCACACAGTATCTGTCATGTAGACTAGCCTCCCCACATAGTATCTGTCATGTAGACTAGCCTCCCCACACAGTATCTTTCATGTAGACTAGCCTCATCACACAGTATCTTTCATGCAGACTAGCCTCCCCACACAGTATCTGTCATGTAGACTAGCCTCCCCACACAGTATCTGTCATGTAGACTAGCCTCCCCACACAGTATCTGTCATGTAGACTAGCCTCCCCACACAGTATCTGTCATGTAGACTAGCCTCCCCACACAGTATCTGTCATGTAGACTAGCCTACCCACACAGTATCTGCCAGCTGCCAGAGTCGTCACATCTGCTTTTTAAATCAGTAGAGATGAAAATGTGATGGAAACACATTGAACTTTAGATTTTTATTCGGTACCTGAAAACGTAAGCAAAAAGGTACATTTTGTGCACTGTCATCAAGCACTGATTTGAATCTGCATCAATTCAGTTTGGTGGAAACATACCACTGGTGGGACAATGTGCATTTTTTTCTATATGCAGATTCTAGAATATATTTGCATGAAAATCTGTCGCCAATTGGATGGAAACCTAGTTTATGATTGGGACTGAGACACACATTTCTGATGATTCAATTGTCTAAGGTTTACTTACAGTTGAATTTGAAAGTGGGTAGACTGACTACTCATTGGTGTTCAATATAATGTTCAGTAATTTTTATTGCAGTGCAAAGAAAAGAGCTAAACTGTGCACAGTAGTGCATCTTGTCTTGGAAATGTCAGTACTGAGACAGACTTGGACAATAATTCAAGCAATCATCTTGAATGATTAACATCGATTAATTATTGCAATAATAAAGCCATCGACCGCACACTCTGATGTGTGTGTTACCGAGAGCTTAACTTGTACAGAAATGCAGAGTTCTTTATACAGTAGACCTAAATATGCTCAGCCATGGCTTGGTTCCACCATTTCCACGCAGACCAAGGGGAATCATCAGCCACTCTGGGTTCATCTCCTGGTTATCTGCCTCTGGTGTTATTTTGAACCCTACCTCATCTTAGTTTCCCCACATGCCAGGATAATTAGGAATACTGAGGCCCTTGTTCTGTTCCTCCAGGCTTTCTCTATCTCGGGTTAAACATACACCATTTCTTGTCTATGGAATGCAGGCTCAGTCAGACATAGACATATGCCTCACATGCACCACTAATCATAGAATGGAATGTGGCTGTTGGTTTTTATCACCAAAATATCAATCAATTGTCAGCTCAAGCTATCTCCAGTAAAACCCTACACCCAGATTAGCTGCAGGGTGCTAGAGTGGAGACCATAAAACACAGCATTCATAGGACAGAAATATCTTACTGTTTGTTGAGTAAATCATTGTTAAATATCCAACAAATGTGGTAAATATGTAATTTTTCTGTCACAGTCTAGACCCAGGTGCTGGCAGGAACAAGCAGTATGGAAAAACAAGTGTAGAAATCACAAGAGAAGACAGGCACTTATTCACATTCTGCATTAACAAACACGTTTTGTTTTCAGCGTCGTCAGGTTCGGAATTTTTATTACATTGCCGATTCTGTGTTGCTTAAACCTCCATGACTATAGTGGACTCTGATTCAGTCTTTGTAATTGACAGGAGTAATGACCAATGGGGCAGTGTTTTTACCAGCACCAAGATTAGCATGGCTGAAGTATGGATAGAGTTTCTCAGTGAATGTAGCCAATGAAAGAGTAGATATGAGCCCTGGCCTCCACATTGTAGAAGGATACCTAACCCTCCTCATAATCCACAAACACCACTACTTTCTGGGGCTTCTCAATGAATAGAGTTAGAGAAGGAGAGTTGTTGGCCTGACAACTATCCCTTTTTTAAAGTCCCACAGTCCAGAATCCATTCTCAGGGCTCAGTGACAACCCCTTCCTGTCGATGGACTCTCTGGCCACTCCTAACTCCCAGCAAGTCACCCCCTCCACCTGCAACTCATAGTAGAATCTCCCAGAGGAGAAGACCTCTTTTCCCAGGACAGAGCTATTGAAACTACCAACACTTTTTGCGGTGTTAGCGGGTGCCGCTTCTGTACACCGCTTCTCACTTGTTTCCGTCCACAGACAGGCTGAGAAAGGCATTTGCTGTATCAGGGTCCAGAGTCACATCCACTGCATACTGCTGCATCTTCTTCAGATTGATGTCAGGAAACTCCTCCATTGCTTTGTTGAATTTTTCCTCAAGCTCAGAAAATGCTCTCCTAGCAGTCTTCTCCAGCTCAGACAAAGAGCTCCTCAAAACTCTCCTCACATTCGCCACACACAGCTCACTGTGAACACTGATCTCAGACCAGTCCTTAGTATTTGGAGGGGTACACAGGGATGGGAAGCTCTGGAGGGGGTGTTCCTCAGTGTGTGAGAGCTGTTCTAACTCAGTGTGTCTCCTACGTAGGTCATTGATTTATTGCTCCAGCTCTTTAATAAACCCTTCAGCCAGATTCTCTGCTGCTTTCTGCTTCTCCTCAACCACCTCAATGAACTCAGCCTGGCTTCTCTGAATGGAATCCATCAGATCACTGAATACTTGCAGGCTGTCTGCCATCTCGCTCTGTGCATCTCTCTTGCTGAACTCTACTGAGTGTTTGTTCTGAACCTTCTCTAGTCGCTCCTGGATCATCTGCCGTATCTGTTGCTCCGTCTTCCCCAGCTGAACCTTCCTCTCTCCACACTCTTCCTCTAGAGGGACGACGTGGTGAGTCTTGTGGTCTGTCTCAATGCAGAACTGACACACACACGCCTGGTCGGTCCTACAGAACAGCTCCAGCAGTCTGTCATGCTTCTTACACATCCTGTCTTCCAGTTTCTCAACGGGGTCCATTAGACTCTCTGATGAGGCTGCAGGTGAGTCTCACAGAAAGAGGTCAGGTACTCCAGGCTGGACTTCAGGGCCTTGAGCTTTGTCCCAGTGCAGACATCACAGGACACTTCCCCAGCCTCGACAAGGGACTCATCTGTGTCTGTGTCTCTGATTCTGATCATCTTAAAATGATCTACAACATCTCTGAATGGTGTGTTGGTTTTTAGCTCTGGTCTTCGGTGGAATATTTGTTTACACATTGGACACTGGCACAGGTCAGTTGTATCCCAATATCCACTGATACAGACCTTACAGGCTCAGTGAACACTTCCAGACAGATAGGGCACTGGAACTGCTCTTCAGAACAACAGATTCTGATACTTATTTCCCACCATAATTCGCTAATAAATTCATAAAAAATCCTACAATGTGATTTTCTGAATTTTTTTTCTCATTTTGTCTGTCATAGTTGAAGTGTACCTATGATGAAAATTACAGGCCTCTCTCATCTTTTTTAAGTGGGAGAACTTGCACAATTGGTGGCTGACTAAATATTTTTTGCCCCACTGTATGTTATCAGTATTTTCCAAAAGTGGAATATGGGAAGAAAAACAGGAAGTGCAATGATTATGTCAGAATTCCACACGTCAAGGTAAATATCTCTGTTTCTCTCTTTACTCACCTGAGTGTGCTTACTCCTCTTTGTCTTGACGAAGGGTAGACTTTGTGAAACTTGTGTAAAGAGTATGAGATTTCGTTACCATATGTAATTCCTGCTCACAAGTTTTTTTTTTAAGCAAAGTGGCATGCGGCTGCTTTTCTGTTGTACCTAATAATTAATTGCACACACCTGGTGTCCCCAGTCTAAATCAAATCGAATTTTATTTGTCACATATGCCGAATACAACAGTTGTAGACCTTACCGTGAAATGCTTACTTACAAGCCCTTAACCAACAGTGCAGGTCAATAAATAGAGTCAATTAAGAAAATATTTACTAAGTAAAATATAGTGAAAATAAAAAAAGTAACACAGTAGAATTACATAACAATAGCGAGGCTATGTACAGGGGGCACCGGTACTGAGTAAATGTGCGGATGTACAGGTTATTCGAGGTAATTTGTACATGTAGGTAAGGGTAAATTGACTATGCCTAGAATATTAACAGCAAGTAGCAGCAGTGTTAAAACAAAATGTAAGTAGTCCAGGTGGCTGTTTGATTGCTTGTTCAGCAGTCTTATAGCTTGGGGGTAGAAGCTGTTCAGGAGCCTTTTGGAACTAGACTTGGTGCTCCGGTACCGCTTGCCGTTCAAGCAGTTGCCATACCAGGCGGTGATGGAACCAGTCAGGATTTTTTTAGGATTTGGGGACCCATGCCAAAATGTTCCAGTCTCCTGAGGGGGAAAGGTGTTGTCGTGCCCTCTTCATGACTGTCTTGGTGTGTTTGGACCGTGATAGTTTGTCGGTGATGTGGACACCAAGGAACTTTAAACTCTCAACACGCTCCACTTCAGCCTTGTCGATGTAAATGGTGGCCTGTTCAGCCCTCCTTTTCCTGTAGCCCACAATCATCTCCTTTTTCTTGCTCACATTGAGGGAGAGGTTGTTGGTCCCTGATTAGAGGGGGACAATAAAAAATGCAGTGGAATTGGCTTTGAGGTCCAGGGTTGAGTTTGAGGTCATATACATTAAATCCAGTAGATAGTGATAGCACATTTATGTATTCCTATGGTAAACTCCTGATGGTGCAGGAAGCCAGAGTTATTTGAATTTGAAGCACACCATATTGCTGAATTGGTCTGAATCACTGACATTTAATAGATTAGTGATTTGTTTATTAACATAACAAACGTGTGCGTAACTATGGGGCAAAACAGACGTGGTTGGCTTAGATCGTTGAAACATGTAAACTATATTTTGTCTCCAATGTTAATTGAAAACATAAATAAATTAGCAGAATGAGCCCTTGTCTCTCAAATACATCATCAGTTGTTGGTTAGCTAGAGCATTTTAGCCATATTGTCATTGACATAATCAGTCAAAACACCTCAAAATAAGACGTGGTATCAAGAACAAGATGAAACTAGCTACTTATTATTCCCCACATGGCAGTTCCTTGTCATTGTTGGTAGCTATCTGGTCATCCAGAATCCCAACAACACAGACTTCTGCCCTATTGAAGCGTGCACATTGTTGTCCTGACATTGCCATCTGAACAATCTATACGAACAGGAGACTGCCTCCAAAATGTCCACCCGTTGTTTTCAACAGAATCATTTCGACATTACATTTGAGTAATTTAGCAGACACTCTTATTCAGAGTGACTTTGTCGTGGAAATTCACACTGATAGAGACTTTGTCTTTTCGTCAAACAATTCTTTATTTAATATTGATTAATTATTGAAATAATGAGACTAGTCAGCCCAACACTTGACTGTTGGGCAAAGTAGCGTGACCTTTACAAAAAAATGCTGTTACTTACATAGCTGGTCTCTAAGAATGCTTAGTCATGGCTGGTCCCACCCCTATGGTGTTATTTGTAACCCCACCTCATCTTAGTTTCCCACATGCTAGGATAATTATGAATCCTGAGGCCTTTGTTCTGTTCTTCCAGGCTCTCTCTATCTCGGTTACACCCACCACATCTTATCTATGGAATGCCAGCCTTAGGTTTTTAGGCTCCTCTCAGTTCAAACAGACATTTAATAGAACAGAAATGTCTTACTATTAGTTAAGTATATAACTGTTAACTATTAATATCAAACAAATCAGGTAAATATGTAATTTTTCTATCACATTCCCCCATTTTGAGATTTTTCTCAACTTAAAAGAAAAATTCCAAAGTTTAAAATGACATACAAATATCATTAAGCAATTCTCATCAATCTAAGTCAGAGTACATTTTTCATCAGTACGAAACAAATCATCATGTTGATACTGAGCATTGGTCAGCATGGTAAAAAAGGCAATTTTCATCCCTATAGCACCATCTATAGAAACTAAAATGAGCATATCTGGCTGGACAAATCCATGTAGTGACTCCTTGTTTAATCTAACTGCACTGTCCAATTTACAGTAGCTATTACAGTGAAATAATACCATGCTATTGTTTGAGGAGAGTGCACAATTTTGAACATAAAAAGTTATTAATAAACAAATTAGGCACATTTAGGCAGTCTTGCTAAAACAAATTTAACAGAAATGCAATGGTTCATTGGATCAGTCTAAAACTATGCACATACACTGATTCCATCTAGTGGCCAAAATCTAAATTGCACCGGGGCTGGAATAATACATGATGGCCTTTCCCTTGCATTTCAAAGATGATGGTACAGAAAAATAATGGTTGTTTTTTTCTTTGTATTATCTTTTACCAGATCTATTGTGTTATATTCTACTACATTCCTTTCATGTTTCCATAAACGTGTGTGTCCTTTCAAATGGTACCAAGAATATGCATATCCTTGCTTCAGATTCTGAGTTACAAGCAGTTAGATTCGGGTATTTCATTTTCGGTGAAAATTGAAAAAAAGGGGCTAATCCTTAAGATGTTTTAAGTAACATTTCTTCCGTTTACTGCCCAATGAACATAACCCAGGACAAGCATCAAGAGCCCACTATTTATAAGGCAACACTTATGGCTATGCACCGTTAGCACAAACTTGCTATAATTCCTGAGTATTATCATTAAACATTTCAATTTGGTTATGGATATAAATGAAATAGGATATAGGTCAAATAGATTAGGATCAGTTTCCCTCTCAGGATCAGAGATCACCTTTCCATTCACCAAGGCATGTTGAGAATAGCATTCACATTGGTTCTATTACTCAAAATGTAAACCCTCAATTTAACACATCAACACTGGCAGAATGTACATTTATATTAACATACAAAATATTAATCTCAAAATTCTAGTTTTAACTCTCTCATCATGATTATTTACAGATCACTATCTCAATGCATTCTTAGCCTAAATTACTATACATTTAGCAGTGTGTAGACCTCCACAATCAAACTGATACCCCAAAATAAACTATTTCAGAAAAGTCTAAAATATTTACGGGCACAGTTGACCAACCCCCTCCCTTTCCCGGCATTCAATCTTCTGGCATTTTTTCTTTTTTTTTCAGATAGCTTCGCAGTTCAAAGTGGATGGCCCATGACAATGTCCCAATTTCAATGTCTCACCTGAGTCCCACCACAACTCCTATTATGTATTGTCCATTTGTCAACCAGTATACCGGCAACATAAGAGAAGTTTTGGAATGGATCTCTCTCCATGCTCACTCCTGTCACACTCCTGAGAGAAGGGCATGAGAGAAAAGGCAGTTGATAACTTCAACTGGATGCTGTACACCGGTTGCTGGCTCAGACTCAGGTCTCTTGACAGAAGTGGTGCAGGACAGGACCGAACTGAGTGCCATATCTTCAGCCGGTTAGAGGGGGTTTTGAGGTCTACACCGTTTGGTCAAATGATCCCTTCCATGCATTTAGATACCATCTGTAGTCACCATAACTTTGAGAAAGGACAATTCAGTTCAACAATTCAGTTCAGTGAACCTCTGATTCAGGAAATCCAGTCAAGCGTTTCAAGAAATCCAAACAATAATTTACCCTATGACAAATTGATACTACCAATATTCCCAATGAAAATCTCCAAAACACATGTCAAAGCGAGTAACAACACATTCTGTTGAAACAATTTTTCCAAATTGGTTTATACTCCCACTATGACACTGTCTATGACACCTCATCGCAGAGTCACCACTAATCCTTAGGGAGTAATCTCGATCATCCAGCAGACCCAATCTGGTGATATTTATCAAACAAAACATACAAACAAACAAACAAACAACAATACACTCCTTCATACATCATTCAGTACATTTCTATATATCACTCAAGGTGTGCAAACTTCAATCCAAAAACCTCAAAGGACTGGTCATTCCCTCATTTTGTCTCAACGTGATTAATGTGTAGAAACAACACTGAAAATCAAATTGGAATTAGTACCCTTAACTTCCAGCAAGTCCTCTCCTCCACCTACACCTCATAGTAGAATCTCGCTGAGGAGAAGCCCTCTCTTCATAGGACAGACTAACTTCAACGAAACCTATCTGTGTTGTCAGGGAGATTTTTTCTTCCTTTTCTCAACTGTTTCTTGTCCTTAGATTGGACGACCCTGTCATATGCTGTATCAGGGTCCAGAGTCACATCCACTGCATACTGCTGCATCTTTTTCAGATTGATGTCATGAAAGTCCTCCATTGCATTAGTGAATTTTTCAGAAAATGCTCTCCTCACTGTCTTTTCCAGCTCAGACACAAAGCTTCTCAAAACACTCCTCAAATTCCCCACACACGTCTCACTGTAAACACTGATCTCAGACCAGTCCTTGATGTTTGGAGTGGTGTACAGGGATGGGAAGATCTGGAGGAGGTGGAGGTGGTCCTCAGTGTGTGAGAGCTGTTCCAGCTCAGTGTGTCTCCTATGTAGGTCAGTGATTTCCTGCTCCAGCTCTTCAATAAACCCTTCAGCCTGATTCTCTGCTGCTTTCTGCTTCTCCTCAACCTCCTCAATGAGCTCCTTCTTGCTTTTCTCAATGGAATCCATCAGATCAGTGAAAACCTGCAGACTGTCTGCCATCACTCTCTGTGTATCTTTCTTGCTGAACTCTACTGAATGTTTGATCTTCTGAACCTTCTCTAGTCGCTCCTGGATCATCTGCCATACATGTTGCTCCGTCTTCACCAGCTGAGCCTTCCTCTCTCCAAACTCTTTCTCTAGAGGGACGGTGTGGTGAGTCTTGTGGTCTGCCTCAGTGCAGAACTGACACACACAAGTCTGGTCAGTCCTACAGAACAGCTCCAGCTGTCTGTCATGCTTCTTACACATCCTATCTTCCATGTTCTCCACGGGATCTATTAGCTTGTGCCTTTTCAGGCCGGTGACTCTCTGATGAGGCTGCAGGTGAGTCTCGCAGAAAGAGGTCTGACACTCCAGGCAGGACTTCAAGGCCTTGAGCTTAATCCTAGTGCAGATGTCACAGACCACTTCTCCAGCCTCAGCAGGGGACTTTTCTCTGTTTTTGACTCTGATCCTGTTAACATAATCTACAACATCTCGGAATGCTGTGTTGATATTGAGCTCTGGTCTTGTGTAGAATGTCCTCTTACACATTGGACACTGGCACAGGTCAGTTGTATCCCAGTATCCACTGATACAGACCTTGCAGAAGTTGTGTCCACATGGAGTGGAGACAGGCTCAGTGAACACATCCAGACAGATAGAGCACTGGAACTGCTCTTCAGACAGGAGACGGCTAGAGGACGCCATTTCTGGAACACAATAAAACAACTATTAAAATACTTCCTGGAATGAATCAACGTTAAACAGTATAGACATTCCTGTAATGAGTCATCGTTATACTGTAATTAACTTTCGGAATACTAAATGTATTGTTAGATGTAAGATCATTTTTGTAGTGATATCAAAACAATTTTGACAGTTTTGACATTGTTTTTAGAGATAGACAAAGCTTTTTATCATAAAGAGAAGGAGTTAACACGAGTGTACTGTACTCTTACCCAGGTAAATTCAATCAGCTTTCTAACTCAGCTTTCCCACTTCCTCTCTGCTTAGCTTAAGTCAAAATGAAAGTCCCTGACAAGTTTTTTGTCCACATATAGTGCACAAGCAGAACTTTTATTTTGACATGAGCTAAGCAGAGGGGAAGTGGGTCTACAACAGACCTATGTTTGGGAAGTCTGTTTAATCATACGATACTTTAGATATTTTGCCTCAAATACCCCGGTCATAATGACAAACTGTCCTGCCCGAAGATCTCGTACAATGCTGTGTACTACTCCCTTCACAGAACAGCGCAAACGGGTTCTAACCAGAATAGAAAGAGGAGTGGTAGGCCCTGTTGCACAACTGAGCAAGAGGATAAGTACAAAACACCAGTCTCAACGTCGACAGTGAAGAGGCGACTCCGGGATGCTGGCCTTCTAGGCAGAGTTCCTTTGTCCAGTGTCTTTGTTATTTTGCCCATCTTAATCTTTTCTTTTTTTTGGCTAGTCTGAGATATGGCTTTTCTTTGCAACTCTGCCTAGAAGGCCAGCATCCCGGAGTCGCCTCTTCACACTGTTGACGTTGAGACTGGTGTTTTGCGGGTACTATTTAATGAAGCTGCCAGTTGAGGACTATTGAGGCATCTGTTTCTCATACTAGACACTCTAATGTACTTGTCCTCTTGCTCAGTTGTGCACCGGGGCCTCCCACTCTTCTTTCTATTCTGGTTTGAGCCAGTTTGCGCTGTTCTGTGAAGGGAGCAGTACACAGAGTTATACGAGATCTTCAGTTTCTTGGCAATTTCTCGCATGGAATAGCCTTAATTTCCCAGAACAAGAATAGACTCACAAATGCTGATGCTCCAGATACTCAACTCATCTAAAGAAGGCCCGTTTTGTTGCTTCTTTTATCAGATAACAGTTTTCAGCTGTGTTAACATAATTGCAAAAGGGTTTTCTAATGATCAATTAGCCTTTTAAAATGATAAACTTGGATTAGCTAACACAACGTGCCATTGGAACACATGAGTGATGGTTGCTGATAATGGGCCTCTGTACGCCTATGTAGATATTCCATAAAAAATCTGCAGTTTTGAGCTACGTACAATAGTCATTTACAACATTAACAATGTCTACACTGTATTTCCGATCAATTTGATGTTATTTTAATGGACAAGAAAATGTTGCTTTTCTTTCAAAACAAGAACATTTTGAAGTGACCCCAAACTTTTGAATGGTAGTGTATATATATATATATATATATATATATATATGTATATATATATATATATATATATATATATATATATAATTAATTTATAAGTCAAAAGATGGATGTAGCAACTGCCTATTGCCCGTTTACTGTTTGGAGAAGGTGACTTATGATCTGATACTAGGCTGTCTATATGTTATCAGAATTTTCCAAAAGTGGAACACAGGAGGAAAAACAGGAAGTGCAGGGATTATGGCAGAATTCCAGGTAAATATCTATGTCTCTCTTTACTCACCTGAGTGTGCTTACTCCTCTTTGACTTGACGAAAGGTAGACCTTGTGAAACTTGTGTAAAGAGTAGGAGAGAGTTCGTAACCATATTGAATTCCTGCTCACAAGTTAACTTTCATTTCCGCAAAGTGTCATCAGCACTCAAGTCCTCCCTGCTATGCTGCTCTTAAAGGGACATCTATGCATAGTCAATTCACCCCCACCTACATGTACAAATTACTTCAAATAACCTGTACCCCCACACACTGACTCGGTACTGGTGCCCCCTGTATATAGCCTTGTTATTGTTATTCTTATTGTGTTACTTTTTATTATTACTTTTTATTTTAGTCTACTTGGTAAATATTTTCTTAACTCTTCGTGAACTGCACTGTTGGTTATTAAGGGCTTGTACATGTTTTTATTTTTTTATTTAACCAGAAAAGTCAGTTTAGAACAAATTGTTTACAGACAGATTATTTCACAATTACAGTGGATCAGAAGTAAATATACACTAAGTTGACTGTGCCTTTAAACATCTTGGAAAATTCCAGAAAATGATGTCATGGCTTTAGAAGCTACTGACAGGCTAATTGACATCATTTGAGTCAATTGGAGGTAAACCTGTGAATGTATTTCAAGGCCTACCTTCAAACTCAGGGCCTCTTTGCTTGACATCATGGGAAAATCAAAAGAAATCAGCCAAGACCGCCTGAAGATACCACGTTCATCTGTACAAACAATATTTCACAAGTATAAACACCATGGGACCATGCAGCTGTTATAGAGCTCAGGAAGGAGACGCATTCTGTCTCCTAGAGATGAATGTACTTTGGTGTGAAAAGTGCAAATCAATCCCAGAACAACAGCAAAGGACCTTGTGAAGATGCTGGGGGAAACGGGTAGAAAAGTATCTATATCCACAGTAAAACGAGTCCTATATCGGCTTAACCTGAAAGGCCGCACAGAAAGGAAGAAGCCACTGCTAGAGAAAACGCCATAAAAAGCCTGACTACGGTCTGCAACTGCACATGCAGACAAAGATTGTACTTTTTGGAGAAATATCCTCTGGTCTGATGGAACAAAAATAGAACTGTTTGGCCATAATTCCCATTGTTGTATTTGGAGGAAAAAGGGGGAGGCTTGCAAGCCGAAAAACACCATCCCAACAGTGAAGCATGGGGGTGGCAGCAACGTGTTGTGGGGGTGCTTTGCTGTAAGAGGGACTGGTTGACATAAAAAAAAAAGATGGCATCATGAGGGAGGAAAATTATCTGGATATATTGAAGCAACATCTCAAGACATCAGTCAGGAAGTTGAAGCTTGGTCACAAATGGGTCTTCCAAGTAGACAATGACCCCAAGCATACTTCCAAAGTTGTGGCAAAATGGCTTAAGGACAACAAAGTCAAGGTATTGGAGTGGCCATCAAAAAGCCCTGACCTCAATCCTATAGAAAATGTGCGGGCAGAACTGAAAAAGCATGTGCGAGCAAGGAGGCCTAAAAACCTGACTCCATTACACCAGCTCTGTCAGGAGGAATGGGCCAAAATTCCCCCAACTTATTGTGGGAAGCTTGTGGAAGGCTACCCGAAACGTTTGACTAAGTTAAACAAGTTAAAGGCAATGCTACCAAGTATTAATTGAGTGTATGTAAACCTCTGACCCACTGGGGGTACTCACCACCTCACCACTTTTTAAAATAAAGTGGTGATCCTAACTGACCTAAGACAGGGAACTTTTACTAGGATTAAATGTCAAGAATTGTGAAAAACTGAGTTTAAATGTATTTGGCTAAGGTGTATGTAAACTTCTGACTTCAACTGTAATTTTGAAAAACTAGATGATTACTTTAGGATTACTTTTAAATTCAGAAAGGATGTTTGCTCAAATAAATCTTTGACACTTCTCCGTTTTTTCAATGACATTCAAATCATCATTGAAAAAAGGCGGAAGTTTAAGTTTGTTCAATCTGAGCGAGTCTGACCACAAATCAGAGACCGCTATGATGGAACACCAAATGTGTTGGATGAATCGCGGGAAAAAAGAAGGAATAGGCTTTTGTAGGCAACAGTCCAAGCTATGTCTTCCAATGGTGTGACCTGTCGGCATCCAAAGATTATCCAATTTGAATAAACGCTTGGAGGTAAGGATGACAGCAGTGGTGTAGTCTACGGCGATACGGATATCACATATTGATATCTACATAGTGCATTGATGTTAATCACACTGCTGCTCTCTCATTTAGCTATTTGCATCTTACGTATTTAGGTTGTTGTGGATGTTGGTTCACAAATCTAAATGTGTATTTGAACCCAAAAATGGTTGAATTCAAGAAGTGAACAATGCCCATCAATCAATGTTTTTGAAACCAGTGGACAGACAGTGGACACATGCTGGACACATGGACACATGCTCAAACTCACACAATTTTGATGGACTTTAAAGGGGCAATCTGTAGTTGCTACATCCATTTTTTGACTTAGAAATGATATATATTAATGTAAAGATATCATTGCATCGTATTATTATATGTAGTATATAGCTATGGGTTTGAAGAAGACTACATAACCAACCCATAAAGTAAAATTTAACATCCATATATGGCCAGCCATGTAAACTTTAACATTGATTTATCCTGCAATAGATGTTCAATTGGTAACATACATTTTTGCCTTCTTCTTAAGGGGAAAGTAATCTAAAAGTAACTGAATGTAATCAGATTACATTACCGAGTTTGGGTATTCCAAAAGTTACATCAATGATTATAATTTTGGACAGGTAACTAGTACCGGATTACATTTAGAAAGTAACCTACCCAATTTGTCCCACAGGTGGTTTTATTCCCAAGTATTCCCCTTTAATAGAGACAAATGATCATATACAAATGTAAGCACGGTCTCATACGATTATGTTTTAGTCAAGCATTATATCTGTCTGGGCTTCTTGCCGTCAATTTGCAGACTCCAAATTATTTGTAATTATGTTCCGACCATCATCTCAACACCAAAAAACATCAGCCTGCGGCTGAATCTAGTTGATGATCCCCGCATTAGAATATCAAATATGTCATTGAGGTCAGCTCAACCCCATCAAGAACTCTTATAGGTGAATTCAACATTTGTCAACTGAATTTAGCCTGTGATTCTGTGGGTAATATAATGGCGGGTTTTCAGACACCATCAGTGTGGAATTTGTGAGCAGTTTGTCAAGATGGTAGTAACTTCCCTGAGACAGAGTGACCTACTACATTTGAGCTACAGCTAGTGAATGAAAGAGAGAGCAGGTAATGGGAGAACGAGAGGGATAGAGAGCAGACCGGTCAGATATTTCTCACACTCTACTTTCTAAGTTGCCTTATTAGAACATTCTCAAAGCTTCTAAAACCCACAAAACACATTATGAATCTTCAACTAAACTTGCCAAACTGAGTTAATCTATATGGCTCTGACTCTTCCCAAATTGAGCTGCTGTGTCTCTTTCACTTGGCTAGATTGATCAATGTTCCTTATGTAGAGCGGCTCCGATCAATTTAACCACGGGAGTGATTAACAGAGCATGTCAGGTGACCTGCTGCATCAGATACATGACCTCTCATTACCTCTCTCTCTACCTCTCCACCTCTCTCTCTACCTCTTTGTCTACGTCTCTCTACCTCTCTAACACTCTCTCTACCACTCTCTCTACCTCTTTGTCTACGTCTCTCTACCTCTCTCTCTCTACCGCTGTCAGCCAGGTCATCCATGATACAAATCAGTATTCGACATCCATCCATGTCTGAGGACGTTGTAAAATGATATGGAAACCGGACACTAGGGGCAACAGTGAGAGCTGCTACTTTCCAGTAGGTTTTTGTTTTGCTACGGCGTTGTGGACAGGGATACTGGATGTCCATAATCTGCTTTTGATTCCAAAGGTTGAAATATTGAATTCAGCGATATAGTTGTTTGATATTTTTGTCTTAAGCCTAACCCAAACTTTAACCATTCTGAGTTAACGCCAAAACTAACGAATTTGGAGTTCATGCCTAAACTTCAACTCCCAGCTGTGTTGAGCTCCATGTTTAACCAAATAAATAAATAAATAAATTTATATCATGTAGACTAGCCTTCCCACACAGTATCTGTCATGTAGACTAGCCTCCCTACACAGTATCTGTCATGTAGACTAGCCTCCCTACACAGTATCTGTCATGTAGACTAGCCTCACCACACAGTATCTGTCATGTAGACTAGCCTCCCCACACAGTATCTGTCATGTAGACTAGCCTCCCTACACAGTATCTGTCATGTAGACTAGCCTCACCACACAGTATCTGTCATGTAGACTAGCCTCCCCACACAGTATCTGTCATGTAGACTAGCCTCCCCACACAGTATCTGTCATGTAGACTAGCCTCACCACACAGTATCTGTCATGTAGACTAGCCTCCCTACACAGTATCTGTCATGTACACTAGCCTCCCTACACAGTATCTGTCATGTAGACTAGCCTCACCACACAGTATCTGTCATGTAGACTAGCCTCCCTACACAGTATCTGTCATGTACACTAGCCTCCCTACACAGTATCTGTCATGTAGACTAGCCTCCCTACACAGTATCTGTCATGTAGACTAGCCTCCCCACACAGTATCTGTCATGTAGACTAGCCTCACCACACAGTATCTGTCATGTAGACTAGCCTCCCTACACAGTATCTGTCATGTAGACTAGCCTCCCTACACAGTATCTGTCATGTAGACTAGCCTCCCTACACAGTATCTGTCATGTAGACTAGCCTCCCCACACAGTATCTGTCATGTACACTAGCCTCCCTACACAGTATCTGTCATGTAGACTAGCCTCCCCACACAGTATCTGTCATGTAGACTAGCCTCCCCACACAGTATCTGTCATGTAGACTAGCCTCACCACACAGTATCTGTCATGTAGACTAGCCTCCCTACACAGTATCTGTCATGTAGACTAGCCTCACCACACAGTATCTGTCATGTAGACTAGCCTCCCCACACAGTATCTGTCATGTAGACTAGCCTCCCCACACAGTATCTGTCATGTAGACTAGCCTCACCACACAGTATCTGTCATGTAGACTAGCCTCCCTACACAGTATCTGTCATGTACACTAGCCTCCCTACACAGTATCTGTCATGTAGACTAGCCTCACCACACAGTATCTGTCATGTAGACTAGCCTCCCTACACAGTATCTGTCATGTACACTAGCCTCCCTACACAGTATCTGTCATGTAGACTAGCCTCCCTACACAGTATCTGTCATGTAGACTAGCCTCCCCACACAGTATCTGTCATGTAGACTAGCCTCACCACACAGTATCTGTCATGTAGACTAGCCTCCCTACACAGTATCTGTCATGTAGACTAGCCTCCCTACACAGTATCTGTCATGTAGACTAGCCTCCCTACACAGTATCTGTCATGTAGACTAGCCTCCCCACACAGTATCTGTCATGTACACTAGCCTCCCTACACAGTATCTGTCATGTAGACTAGCCTCCCTACACAGTATCTGTCATGTAGACTAGCCTCACCACACAGTATCTGTCATGTACACTAGCCTCCCTACACAGTATCTGTCATGTAGACTAGCCTCCCTACACTGTATCTGTCATGTAGACTAGCCTCACCACACAGTATCTGTCATGTAGACTAGCCTCCCTACACAGTATCTGTCATGTAGACTAGCCTCACCACACAGTATCTGTCATGTAGACTAGCCTCCCCACACAGTATCTGTCATGTAGACTAGCCTCCCCACACAGTATCTGTCATGTAGACTAGCCTCCCCACACAGTATCTGTCATGTAGACTAGCCTCCCTACACTGTATCTGTCATGTAGACTAGCCTCACCACACAGTATCTGTCATGTAGACTAGCCTCCCTACACAGTATCTGTCATGTAGACTAGCCTCACCACACAGTATCTGTCATGTAGACTAGCCTCCCTACACAGTATCTGTCATGTAGACTAGCCTCCCCACACAGTATCTGTCATGTAGACTAGCCTCCCTACACAGTATCTGTCATGTAGACTAGCCTCCCTACACAGTATCTGTCATGTAGACTAGCCTCACCACACAGTATCTGTCATGTAGACTAGCCTCCCTACACAGTATCTGTCATGTACACTAGCCTCCCTACACAGTATCTGTCATGTAGACTAGCCTCCCTACACTGTATCTGTCATGTAGACTAGCCTCCCTACACTGTATCTGTCATGTAGACTAGCCTCACCACACAGTATCTGTCATGTAGACTAGCCTCCCTACACAGTATCTGTCATGTAGACTAGCCTCCCTACACTGTATCTGTCATGTAGACTAGCCTCCCCACACAGTATCTGTCATGTAGACTAGCCTCCCTACACAGTATCTGTCATGTAGACTAGCCTCACCACACAGTATCTGTCATGTAGACTAGCCTCCCCACACAGTATCTGTCATGTAGACTAGCCTCCCTACACAGTATCTGTCATGTAGACTAGCCTCACCACACAGTATCTGTCATGTAGACTAGCCTCCCCACACAGTATCTGTCATGTAGACTAGCCTCACCACACAGTATCTGTCATGTAGACTAGCCTCCCTACACAGTATCTGTCATGTAGACTAGCCTCACCACACAGTATCTGTCATGTAGACTAGCCTTCCCACACAGTATCTGTCATGTAGACTAGCCTCACCACACAGTATCTGTCATGTAGACTAGCCTTCCCACACAGTATCTGTCATGTAGACTAGCCTCACCACACAGTATCTGTCATGTAGACTAGCCTCACCACACAGTATCTGTCATGTAGACTAGCCTCACCACACAGTATCTGTCATGTAGACTAGCCTCACCACACAGTATCTGTCATGTAGACTAGCCTCCCTACACAGTATCTGTCATGTAGACTAGCCTCCCTACACAGTATCTGTCATGTAGACTAGCCTCACCACACAGTATCTGTCATGTAGACTAGCCTCACCACACAGTATCTGTCATGTAGACTAGCCTCCCTACACAGTATCTGTCATGTAGACTAGCCTCCCCACACAGTATCTGTCATGTAGACTAGCCTTCCCACACAGTATCTGTCATGTAGACTAGCCTCCCTACACAGTATCTGTCATGTAGACTAGCCTCCCTACACAGTATCTGTCATGTAGACTAGCCTCCCTACACAGTATCTGTCATGTAGACTAGCCTCACCACACAGTATCTGTCATGTAGACTAGCCTCACCACACAGTATCTGTCATGTAGACTAGCCTTCCTACACAGTATCTGTCATGTAGACTAGCCTCACCACACAGTATCTGTCATGTAGACTAGCCTCCCTACACTGTATCTGTCATGTAGACTAGCCTCACCACACAGTATCTGTCATGTAGACTAGCCTCACCACACAGTATCTGTCATGTAGACTAGCCTCCCTACACAGTATCTGTCATGTAGACTAGCCTCCCTACACAGTATCTGTCATGTAGACTAGCCTCACCACACAGTATCTGTCATGTAGACTAGCCTCACCACACAGTATCTGTCATGTAGACTAGCCTCCCTACACAGTATCTGTCATGTAGACTAGCCTCCCCACACAGTATCTGTCATGTAGACTAGCCTTCCCACACAGTATCTGTCATGTAGACTAGCCTCCCTACACAGTATCTGTCATGTAGACTAGCCTCCCTACACAGTATCTGTCATGTAGACTAGCCTCACCACACAGTATCTGTCATGTAGACTAGCCTCACCACACAGTATCTGTCATGTAGACTAGCCTTCCTACACAGTATCTGTCATGTAGACTAGCCTTCCTACACAGTATCTGTCATGTAGACTAGCCTCCCTACACAGTATCTGTCATGTAGACTAGCCTCCCTACACAGTATCTGTCATGTAGACTAGCCTCCCTACACAGTATCTGTCATGTAGACTAGCCTCCCTACACAGTATCTGTCATGTAGACTAGCCTCCCTACACAGTATCTGTCATGTAGACTAGCCTCCCTACACAGTATCTGTCATGTAGACTAGCCTCCCTACACAGTATCTGTCATGTAGACTAGCCTCCCCACACAGTATCTGTCATGTAGACTAGCCTCCCCACACAGTATCTGTCATGTAGACTAGCCTCCCCACACAGTATCTGTCATGTAGACTAGCCTCCCTACACAGTATCTGTCATGTAGACTAGCCTCCCTACACAGTATCTGTCATGTAGACTAGCCTCCCCACACAGTATCTGTCATGTAGACTAGCCTCCCTACACAGTATCTGTCATGTAGACTAGCCTCCCTACACAGTATCTGTCATGTAGACTAGCCTCCCTACACAGTATCTGTCATGTAGACTAGCCTCCCTACACAGTATCTGTCATGTAGACTAGCCTCACCACACAGTATCTGTCATGTAGACTAGCCTCCCCACACAGTATCTGTCATGTAGACTAGCCTCCCCACACAGTATCTGTCATGTAGACTAGCCTCCCCACACAGTATCTGTCATGTAGACTAGCCTCACCACACAGTATCTGTCATGTAGACTAGCCTCACCACACAGTATCTGTCATGTAGACTAGCCTCACCACACAGTATCTGTCATGTAGACTAGCCTCCCTACACAGTATCTGTCATGTAGACTAGCCTCACCACACAGTATCTGTCATGTAGACTAGCCTCCCCACACAGTATCTGTCATGTAGACTAGCCTCCCCACACAGTATCTGTCATGTAGACTAGCCTCCCCACACAGTATCTGTCATGTAGACTAGCCTCCCTACACAGTATCTGTCATGTAGACTAGCCTCCCTACACAGTATCTGTCATGTAGACTAGCCTCCCCACACAGTATCTGTCATGTAGACTAGCCTCCCCACACAGTATCTGTCATGTAGACTAGCCTCACCACACAGTATCTGTCATGTAGACTAGCCTCCCTACACAGTATCTGTCATGTAGACTAGCCTCCCCACACAGTATCTGTCATGTAGACTAGCCTACCCACACAGTATCTGTCATGTAGACTAGCCTCACCACACAGTATCTGTCATGTAGACTAGCCTCCCTACACAGTATCTGTCATGTAGACTAGCCTCCCTACACAGTATCTGTCATGTAGACTAGCCTCACCACACAGTATCTGTCATGTAGACTAGCCTCCCTACACAGTATCTGTCATGTAGACTAGCCTCACCACACAGTATCTGTCATGTAGACTAGCCTCACCACACAGTATCTGTCATGTAGACTAGCCTCCCTACACAGTATCTGTCATGTAGACTAGCCTCCCCACACAGTATCTGTCATGTAGACTAGCCTCCCTACACAGTATCTGTCATGTAGACTAGCCTCCCTACACAGTATCTGTCATGTAGACTAGCCTCCCTACACAGTATCTGTCATGTAGACTAGCCTCCCTACACAGTATCTGTCATGTAGACTAGCCTCCCTACACAGTATCTGTCATGTAGACTAGCCTCCCTACACAGTATCTGTCATGTAGACTAGCCTCCCTACACAGTATCTGTCATGTAGACTAGCCTCCCTACACAGTATCTGTCATGTAGACTAGCCTCCCTACACAGTATCTGTCATGTAGACTAGCCTCCCTACACAGTATCTGTCATGTAGACTAGCCTCCCCACACAGTATCTGTCATGTAGACTAGCCTCCCTACACAGTATCTGTCATGTAGACTAGCCTCACCACACAGTATCTGTCATGTAGACTAGCCTCCCTACACAGTATCTGTCATGTAGACTAGCCTCCCTACACAGTATCTGTCATGTAGACTAGCCTCCCTACACAGTATCTGTCATGTAGACTAGCCTCCCTACACAGTATCTGTCATGTAGACTAGCCTCCCTACACAGTATCTGTCATGTAGACTAGCCTCCCCACACAGTATCTGTCATGTAGACTAGCCTCCCCACACAGTATCTGTCATGTAGACTAGCCTCCCTACACAGTATCTGTCATGTAGACTAGCCTCCCTACACAGTATCTGTCATGTAGACTAGCCTCCCTACACAGTATCTGTCATGTAGACTAGCCTCCCCACACAGTATCTGTCATGTAGACTAGCCTCCCCACACAGTATCTGTCATGTAGACTAGCCTCACCACACAGTATCTGTCATGTAGACTAGCCTCACCACACAGTATCTGTCATGTAGACTAGCCTCCCTACACAGTATCTGTCATGTAGACTAGCCTCCCTACACAGTATCTGTCATGTAGACTAGCCTCACCACACAGTATCTGTCATGTAGACTAGCCTCCCTACACAGTATCTGTCATGTAGACTAGCCTCACCACACAGTATCTGTCATGTAGACTAGCCTCACCACACAGTATCTGTCATGTAGACTAGCCTCACCACACAGTATCTGTCATGTAGACTAGCCTCCCCACACAGTATCTGTCATGTAGACTAGCCTCACCACACAGTATCTGTCATGTAGACTAGCCTCCCTACACAGTATCTGTCATGTAGACTAGCCTCCCCACACAGTATCTGTCATGTAGACTAGCCTCCCTACACAGTATCTGTCATGTAGACTAGCCTCCCTACACAGTATCTGTCATGTAGACTAGCCTCACCACACAGTATCTGTCATGTAGACTAGCCTCCCTACACAGTATCTGTCATGTAGACTAGCCTCCCTACACAGTATCTGTCATGTAGACTAGCCTCCCTACACAGTATCTGTCATGTAGACTAGCCTCCCTACACAGTATCTGTCATGTAGACTAGCCTCACCACACAGTATCTGTCATGTAGACTAGCCTCACCACACAGTATCTGTCATGTAGACTAGCCTCCCCACACAGTATCTGTCATGTAGACTAGCCTCACCACACAGTATCTGTCATGTAGACTAGCCTCACCACATAGTATCTGTCATGTAGACTAGCCTCACCACACAGTATCTGTCATGTAGACTAGCCTCCCCACACAGTATCTGTCATGTAGACTAGCCTCCCCACACAGTATCTGTCATGTAGACTAGCCTCCCTACACAGTATCTGTCATGTAGACTAGCCTCACCACACAGTATCTGTCATGTAGACTAGCCTCCCTACACAGTATCTGTCATGTAGACTAGCCTCCCTACACAGTATCTGTCATGTACACTAGCCTCACCACACAGTATCTGTCATGTAGACTAGCCTCCCTACACAGTATCTGTCATGTACACTAGCCTCCCCACACAGTATCTGTCATGTAGACTAGCCTCCCCACACAGTATCTGTCATGTAGACTAGCCTCCCCACACAGTATCTGTCATGTAGACTAGCCTCACCACACAGTATCTGTCATGTAGACTAGCCTCCCTACACAGTATCTGTCATGTAGACTAGCCTCCCCACACAGTATCTGTCATGTAGACTAGCCTCACCACACAGTATCTGTCATGTAGACTAGCCTCCCCACACAGTATCTGTCATGTAGACTAGCCTCACCACACAGTATCTGTCATGTAGACTAGCCTCCCTACACAGTATCTGTCATGTAGACTAGCCTCCCTACACAGTATCTGTCATGTAGACTAGCCTCACCACACAGTATCTGTCATGTAGACTAGCCTCACCACACAGTATCTGTCATGTAGACTAGCCTCCCTACACAGTATCTGTCATGTAGACTAGCCTCACCACACAGTATCTGTCATGTAGACTAGCCTCCCTACACAGTATCTGTCATGTAGACTAGCCTCACCACACAGTATCTGTCATGTAGACTAGCCTCACCACACAGTATCTGTCATGTAGACTAGCCTCCCTACACAGTATCTGTCATGTAGACTAGCCTCCCTACACAGTATCTGTCATGTACACTAGCCTCACCACACAGTATCTGTCATGTAGACTAGCCTCCCTACACAGTATCTGTCATGTACACTAGCCTCCCCACACAGTATCTGTCATGTAGACTAGCCTCCCCACACAGTATCTGTCATGTAGACTAGCCTCCCCACACAGTATCTGTCATGTAGACTAGCCTCACCACACAGTATCTGTCATGTAGACTAGCCTCCCTACACAGTATCTGTCATGTAGACTAGCCTCCCCACACAGTATCTGTCATGTAGACTAGCCTCACCACACAGTATCTGTCATGTAGACTAGCCTCCCCACACAGTATCTGTCATGTAGACTAGCCTCACCACACAGTATCTGTCATGTAGACTAGCCTCCCTACACAGTATCTGTCATGTAGACTAGCCTCCCTACACAGTATCTGTCATGTAGACTAGCCTCACCACACAGTATCTGTCATGTAGACTAGCCTCACCACACAGTATCTGTCATGTAGACTAGCCTCCCTACACAGTATCTGTCATGTAGACTAGCCTCACCACACAGTATCTGTCATGTAGACTAGCCTCCCTACACAGTATCTGTCATGTAGACTAGCCTCACCACACAGTATCTGTCATGTAGACTAGCCTCACCACACAGTATCTGTCATGTAGACTAGCCTCCCTACACAGTATCTGTCATGTAGACTAGCCTCACCACACAGTATCTGTCATGTAGACTAGCCTCACCACACAGTATCTGTCATGTAGACTAGCCTCACCACACAGTATCTGTCATGTAGACTAGCCTCACCACACAGTATCTGTCATGTAGACTAGCCTCACCACACAGTATCTGTCATGTAGACTAGCCTCACCACACAGTATCTGTCATGTAGACTAGCCTCACCACACAGTATCTGTCATGTAGACTAGCCTCACCACACAGTATCTGTCATGTAGACTAGCCTCCCTACACAGTATCTGTCATGTAGACTAGCCTCACCACACAGTATCTGTCATGTAGACTAGCCTCACCACACAGTATCTGTCATGTAGACTAGCCTCCCTACACAGTATCTGTCATGTAGACTAGCCTCACCACACAGTATCTGTCATGTAGACTAGCCTCACCACACAGTATCTGTCATGTAGACTAGCCTCCCTACACAGTATCTGTCATGTAGACTAGCCTCCCCACACAGTATCTGTCATGTAGACTAGCCTCCCTACACAGTATCTGTCATGTAGACTAGCCTCCCCACACAGTATCTGTCATGTAGACTAGCCTCCCTACACAGTATCTGTCATGTAGACTAGCCTCCCTACACTGTATCTGTCATGTAGACTAGCCTCCCCACACAGTATCTGTCATGTAGACTAGCCTCACCACACTGTATCTGTCATGTAGACTAGCCTCCCCACACAGTATCTGTCATGTAGACTAGCCTTCCCACACAGTATCTGTCATGTAGACTAGCCTCACCACACAGTATCTGTCATGTAGACTAGCCTCCCTACACAGTATCTGTCATGTAGACTAGCCTCCCCACACAGTATCTGTCATGTAGACTAGCCTCACCACACAGTATCTGTCATGTAGACTAGCCTCCCTACACAGTATCTGTCATGTAGACTAGCCTCACCACACAGTATCTGTCATGTAGACTAGCCTCACCACACAGTATCTGTCATGTAGACTAGCCTCCCTACACTGTATCTGTCATGTAGACTAGCCTCACCACACAGTATCTGTCATGTAGACTAGCCTCCCTACACAGTATCTGTCATGTAGACTAGCCTCCCCACACAGTATCTGTCATGTAGACTAGCCTCACCACACAGTATCTGTCATGTAGACTAGCCTCCCCACACAGTATCTGTCATGTAGACTAGCCTCACCACACAGTATCTGTCATGTAGACTAGCCTCACCACACAGTATCTGTCATGTAGACTAGCCTCCCTACACAGTATCTGTCATGTAGACTAGCCTCACCACACAGTATCTGTCATGTAGACTAGCCTCCCTACACAGTATCTGTCATGTAGACTAGCCTCCCTACACAGTATCTGTCATGTAGACTAGCCTCCCTACACAGTATCTGTCATGTAGACTAGCCTCCCTACACAGTATCTGTCATGTAGACTAGCCTCCCTACACAGTATCTGTCATGTAGACTAGCCTCCCCACACAGTATCTGTCATGTAGACTAGCCTCCCCACACAGTATCTGTCATGTAGACTAGCCTCCCTACACAGTATCTGTCATGTAGACTAGCCTCCCTACACAGTATCTGTCATGTAGACTAGCCTCCCTACACAGTATCTGTCATGTAGACTAGCCTCCCCACACAGTATCTGTCATGTAGACTAGCCTCCCCACACAGTATCTGTCATGTAGACTAGCCTCACCACACAGTATCTGTCATGTAGACTAGCCTCACCACACAGTATCTGTCATGTAGACTAGCCTCCCTACACAGTATCTGTCATGTAGACTAGCCTCCCTACACAGTATCTGTCATGTAGACTAGCCTCACCACACAGTATCTGTCATGTAGACTAGCCTCCCTACACAGTATCTGTCATGTAGACTAGCCTCACCACACAGTATCTGTCATGTAGACTAGCCTCACCACACAGTATCTGTCATGTAGACTAGCCTCACCACACAGTATCTGTCATGTAGACTAGCCTCCCCACACAGTATCTGTCATGTAGACTAGCCTCACCACACAGTATCTGTCATGTAGACTAGCCTCCCTACACAGTATCTGTCATGTAGACTAGCCTCCCCACACAGTATCTGTCATGTAGACTAGCCTCCCTACACAGTATCTGTCATGTAGACTAGCCTCCCTACACAGTATCTGTCATGTAGACTAGCCTCACCACACAGTATCTGTCATGTAGACTAGCCTCCCTACACAGTATCTGTCATGTAGACTAGCCTCCCTACACAGTATCTGTCATGTAGACTAGCCTCCCTACACAGTATCTGTCATGTAGACTAGCCTCCCTACACAGTATCTGTCATGTAGACTAGCCTCACCACACAGTATCTGTCATGTAGACTAGCCTCACCACACAGTATCTGTCATGTAGACTAGCCTCCCCACACAGTATCTGTCATGTAGACTAGCCTCACCACACAGTATCTGTCATGTAGACTAGCCTCCCTACACAGTATCTGTCATGTAGACTAGCCTACCCACACAGTATCTGTCATGTAGACTAGCCTCCCTACACAGTATCTGTCATGTAGACTAGCCTACCCACACAGTATCTGTCATGTAGACTAGCCTCCCTACACAGTATCTGTCATGTAGACTAGCCTCACCACACAGTATCTGTCATGTAGACTAGCCTCACCACATAGTATCTGTCATGTAGACTAGCCTCACCACACAGTATCTGTCATGTAGACTAGCCTCCCCACACAGTATCTGTCATGTAGACTAGCCTCCCCACACAGTATCTGTCATGTAGACTAGCCTCCCTACACAGTATCTGTCATGTAGACTAGCCTCACCACACAGTATCTGTCATGTAGACTAGCCTCCCTACACAGTATCTGTCATGTAGACTAGCCTCCCTACACAGTATCTGTCATGTACACTAGCCTCACCACACAGTATCTGTCATGTAGACTAGCCTCCCTACACAGTATCTGTCATGTACACTAGCCTCCCCACACAGTATCTGTCATGTAGACTAGCCTCCCCACACAGTATCTGTCATGTAGACTAGCCTCCCCACACAGTATCTGTCATGTAGACTAGCCTCACCACACAGTATCTGTCATGTAGACTAGCCTCCCTACACAGTATCTGTCATGTAGACTAGCCTCCCCACACAGTATCTGTCATGTAGACTAGCCTCACCACACAGTATCTGTCATGTAGACTAGCCTCCCCACACAGTATCTGTCATGTAGACTAGCCTCACCACACAGTATCTGTCATGTAGACTAGCCTCCCTACACAGTATCTGTCATGTAGACTAGCCTCCCTACACAGTATCTGTCATGTAGACTAGCCTCACCACACAGTATCTGTCATGTAGACTAGCCTCACCACACAGTATCTGTCATGTAGACTAGCCTCCCTACACAGTATCTGTCATGTAGACTAGCCTCACCACACAGTATCTGTCATGTAGACTAGCCTCCCTACACAGTATCTGTCATGTAGACTAGCCTCACCACACAGTATCTGTCATGTAGACTAGCCTCACCACACAGTATCTGTCATGTAGACTAGCCTCCCTACACAGTATCTGTCATGTAGACTAGCCTCCCTACACAGTATCTGTCATGTACACTAGCCTCACCACACAGTATCTGTCATGTAGACTAGCCTCCCTACACAGTATCTGTCATGTACACTAGCCTCCCCACACAGTATCTGTCATGTAGACTAGCCTCCCCACACAGTATCTGTCATGTAGACTAGCCTCCCCACACAGTATCTGTCATGTAGACTAGCCTCACCACACAGTATCTGTCATGTAGACTAGCCTCCCTACACAGTATCTGTCATGTAGACTAGCCTCCCCACACAGTATCTGTCATGTAGACTAGCCTCACCACACAGTATCTGTCATGTAGACTAGCCTCCCCACACAGTATCTGTCATGTAGACTAGCCTCACCACACAGTATCTGTCATGTAGACTAGCCTCCCTACACAGTATCTGTCATGTAGACTAGCCTCCCTACACAGTATCTGTCATGTAGACTAGCCTCACCACACAGTATCTGTCATGTAGACTAGCCTCACCACACAGTATCTGTCATGTAGACTAGCCTCCCTACACAGTATCTGTCATGTAGACTAGCCTCACCACACAGTATCTGTCATGTAGACTAGCCTCCCTACACAGTATCTGTCATGTAGACTAGCCTCACCACACAGTATCTGTCATGTAGACTAGCCTCACCACACAGTATCTGTCATGTAGACTAGCCTCCCTACACAGTATCTGTCATGTAGACTAGCCTCACCACACAGTATCTGTCATGTAGACTAGCCTCACCACACAGTATCTGTCATGTAGACTAGCCTCACCACACAGTATCTGTCATGTAGACTAGCCTCACCACACAGTATCTGTCATGTAGACTAGCCTCACCACACAGTATCTGTCATGTAGACTAGCCTCACCACACAGTATCTGTCATGTAGACTAGCCTCACCACACAGTATCTGTCATGTAGACTAGCCTCACCACACAGTATCTGTCATGTAGACTAGCCTCCCTACACAGTATCTGTCATGTAGACTAGCCTCACCACACAGTATCTGTCATGTAGACTAGCCTCACCACACAGTATCTGTCATGTAGACTAGCCTCCCTACACAGTATCTGTCATGTAGACTAGCCTCACCACACAGTATCTGTCATGTAGACTAGCCTCACCACACAGTATCTGTCATGTAGACTAGCCTCCCTACACAGTATCTGTCATGTAGACTAGCCTCCCCACACAGTATCTGTCATGTAGACTAGCCTCCCTACACAGTATCTGTCATGTAGACTAGCCTCCCCACACAGTATCTGTCATGTAGACTAGCCTCCCTACACAGTATCTGTCATGTAGACTAGCCTCCCTACACTGTATCTGTCATGTAGACTAGCCTCCCCACACAGTATCTGTCATGTAGACTAGCCTCACCACACTGTATCTGTCATGTAGACTAGCCTCCCCACACAGTATCTGTCATGTAGACTAGCCTTCCCACACAGTATCTGTCATGTAGACTAGCCTCACCACACAGTATCTGTCATGTAGACTAGCCTCCCTACACAGTATCTGTCATGTAGACTAGCCTCCCCACACAGTATCTGTCATGTAGACTAGCCTCACCACACAGTATCTGTCATGTAGACTAGCCTCCCTACACAGTATCTGTCATGTAGACTAGCCTCACCACACAGTATCTGTCATGTAGACTAGCCTCACCACACAGTATCTGTCATGTAGACTAGCCTCCCTACACTGTATCTGTCATGTAGACTAGCCTCACCACACAGTATCTGTCATGTAGACTAGCCTCACCACACAGTATCTGTCATGTAGACTAGCCTCCCTACACAGTATCTGTCATGTAGACTAGCCTCCCCACACAGTATCTGTCATGTAGACTAGCCTCCCTACACAGTATCTGTCATGTAGACTAGCCTCACCACACAGTATCTGTCATGTAGACTAGCCTCCCTACACAGTATCTGTCATGTAGACTAGCCTCCCTACACAGTATCTGTCATGTAGACTAGCCTCCCTACACAGTATCTGTCATGTAGACTAGCCTCACCACACAGTATCTGTCATGTAGACTAGCCTCCCTACACTGTATCTGTCATGTAGACTAGCCTACAAACACAGTATCTGTCATGTAGACTAGCCTCCCCACACAGTATCTGTCATGTAGACTAGCCTACCCACACAGTATCTGTCATGTAGACTAGCATCCCCACACAGTATCTGTCATGTACACTAGCCTCCCCACACAGTATCTGTCATGTAGACTAGCCTCCCCACACAGTATCTGTCATGTAGACTAGCCTACCCACACAGTATCTGAGACAAAACTCGCCAGTTATAGAATATTGTGTTGTAGGACAGTTGAGCTGACTGAAGACTGGGTTTTCAACTCATAGTTGTTGAGATCGTTTCCACGGTAACATGTCTTTACATGACGCAATGACGCAAATATCAGGTTTTCAATGGGAGGAGTGCATTGGGTAAGGGCCTAGTGTTGTGCTGTACTGTCCGTCAACCAATTGAAAACAGAGAGCAGTGTTTTTACTAATCATTTCTCCCCAGTAGTTGCCGTCACACCGCAACGCTGCATTTCATGGGTTTTGCTTTGAAGCCACCCTTAATCTTTCAATCTGTCTAAGGCTACAACTACACAGAGATTTTGTGTCCAAACTGTAGTAGGATGTCCCTTGGGGGTATCCGTACCTATGTAGGACATGGGAGGGTTAGGTTAATAAACAGGCTGGAGCTAGAACCTCGTTGTCGCGCGTCTTTATTTTAGATCATACTACATGGTGTCAGAAGTGGTTTTAAAATTCACATAAACGTGAAGGAGGTACCAAGTAAATCATACATTCAGGCTGTTTCAAAGCAAGGAGGGCACAGTGTTGGAGATAAAACAGCGCATATCATTATTTTGTTAGCTAACGAAAAAGGACTAAGCTACAGCTAAGCAACATGTTGCAAGAGGAAGAAGCTGGCGGGATTTCAGGGGTTGCGACTCCAAGTTCAACGGGCTCTGGCGCAAACACGAACAGGCCAGTGGCTAGTGCTGACGGATTTCGCATTAGTCCCCGGGAGAATTTTGTTTGTATGGACATTCAAAACTGGCCGAAATGGATCAGGCACTTTGAAAGGTACAGGGTAGCATCAGGCTTAAATGTGAAAAATGAGGCATTTCAATTTAATACACTGATCTACTCTATGGGTGATGAAGTCGAGGATATATTAAATGCTTCAACGTTGACCGAGGAAGAGAAACTTAACTACAGTGCCGTTAAAGACTGTTTTGAAATGCATTTTGTAGGGAGACAAACATTATTTTTTAGAGAGCTAGGTTTAATATGCGCAAACAGGAGCAGGGTGAAACCACCAACAGTTTTATCACAGCTGTTCACAAACTAGCAGAACATTGTCAGTTTGGCGCGCTCAGGGAAGAGCTGATCCGAGATCGGACCCCAAAATTGCCCTTGCTAGAAGAATGTGTTTCAGACATAAGGAAGTGGATGGCTGCAAACGTTCTACTTTTAAACTCGGACAAAACAGAGATGCTTGTTCTAGGTCCCAAGAAACAAAGAGATCTTCTGTTGAATCTGACAATTAATCTTAATGGTTGTACAGTCGTCTCAAATAAAACTGTGAAGGACCTCGGCGTTACTCTGGACCCTGATCTCACTTTTGAAGAACATATCAAGACCATTTCAAGGACAGCTTTTTTCCATCTACGTAACATTGCAAAAATCAGAAACTTTCTGTCCAAAAATGATGCAGAAAAATTAATCCATGCTTTTGTCACTTCCAGGTTAGACTACTGCAATGCTCTACTTTCCGGCTACCCGGATAAAGCACTAAATAAACTTCAGTTAGTGCTAAATACGGCTGCTAGAATCCTGACTAGAACCAAAAAATTTGATCATATTACTCCAGTGCTAGCCTCTCTACACTGGCTTCCTGTCAAAGCAAGGGCTGATTTCAAGGTTTTACTGCTAACCTACAAAGCATTACATGGGCTTGCTCCTACCTATCTCTCTGATTTGGTCCTGCCGTACATACCTACACGTACACTACGGTCACAAGACGCAGGCCTCCTAATTGTCCCTAGAATTTTTAAGCAAACAGCTGGAGGCAGGGCTTTCTCCTATAGAGCTCCATTTTTATGGAACGGTCTGCCTACCCATGTCAGAGACGCAAACTCGGTCTCAACCTTTAAGTCTCTACTGAAGACTCATCTCTTCAGTGGGTCATATGATTGAGTGTAGTCTGGCCCAGGAGTGGGAGGGTGAACGGAAAGGCTCTGGAGCAACGAACCGCCCTTGCTGTCTCTGCCTGGCCGGTTCCCCTCTTTCCACTGGGATTCTCTGCCTCTAACCCTATTACAGGGGCTGAGTCACAACTCCCCCTTGGGTTGTGCCGTGGCGGAGGTCTTTGTGGGCTATACTCAGCCTTGTCTCAGGATGGTAAGTTGGTGGTTGAAGATATCCCTCTAGTGGTGTGGGGGCTGTGCTTTGGCAAAGTGGGTGGGGTTATATCCTTCCTGTTTGGCCCTGTCCGGGGGTGTCCTCGGATGGGGCCACAGTGTCTCCTGACCCCTCCTGTCTCAGCCTCCAGTATTTATGCTGCAGTAGTTTATGTGTTGGGGGGCTAGGGTCAGTTTGTTATATCTGGAGTACTTCTCCTGTCCTATTCGGTGTCCTGTGTGAATCTAAGTGTGCGTTCTCTAATTCTCTCCTTCTCTCTTTCTCTCTCTCGGAGGACCTGAGCCCTAGGACCATGCCCCAGGACTACCTGACATGATGACTCCTTGCTGTCCCCAGTCCACCTGGCTGTGCTGCTGCTCCAGTTTCAACTGTTCTGCCTTATTATTATTCGACCATGCTGGTCATTTATGAACATTTGAACATCTTGGCCATGTTCTGTTATAATCTCCACCCGGCACAGCCAGAAGAGGACTGGCCATCCCACATATGCTCTCTCTAATTCTCTCTTTCTTTCTCTCTCTCGGAGGACCTGAGCCATAGGACCATGCCCCAGGAATACCTGACATGATGACTCCTTGCTGTCCCCAGTCCACCTGACTGTGCTGCTGCTCCAGTTTCAACTATTCTGCCTTATTATTATTCGACCATGCTGGTCATTTATGAACATTTGAACATCTTGACCATGTTTTGTTATAATCTCCACCCGGCACAGCCAGAAGAGGACTGGCCACCCCACATAGCCTGGTTCCTCTCTAGGTTTCTTCCTAGGTTTTGGCCTTTCTAGGGAGTTTTTCCTAGCCACCGTGCTTCTACACCTGCATTGCTTGCTGTTTGGGGTTTTAGGCTGGGTTTCTGTACAGCACTTTGAGATATCAGCTGATGTACGAAGGGCTATATAAATAAATTTGATTTGATTTGATTGTAGTCGGAATAAGAAATATATCACTTTCTGAAAAGTTACAGTTGGATTCCCAGCTTACCTTGTCCAAAGCTGTGAACCAGGTTAGGCAGAGTGAGACAGTAAAAAGACAGCAGACGATACTGCGCGACAGCAGCTCCTTGCAGAACGAAGAGAGTGAGGAAATACATGCATTTTCATACAGAGCTAAAACAACGGAGGGGAACACAGAACAGAGACAGACGTGGAGAAAACAATCACAGACAGCACCAGTAGCTAGTTCAAATGTTAGTCGCAAATGTGGGAAATCCCCTTTCCACAGATGGAAAGATTTCCCAGCAAAGGATGTGGAATGCAGGAAATGTCACAGGAGAGGACACTTTTCAGCTGTCTGTCGATTAAAGCAAATGCATGAGGTTTCAGAGGAGGTACAGCAGGACAGCATCTTTCTGGGAGAAGTAAAGGGAAACAATACTGGCTGGCATTCAGACATTAAACTCAATGGGGAGGTTGTGTCATTTAAACTAGACACTGGGGCATCAGTGACAGCTATTCCAACTAGGCTGTACAGTATAGCTATAGCAGAGATGGCACTTTGCTCTCTACAAACAAGAAAATGTATGGGCCCAGTAATAACATTTTACCAGTGGTAGGGCACATGGTGATTAAACTGGAGAGTAAAGACAAAAGTGCCATCCAGCCTGTCTTCGTCATTGACTCTCTAGCCAGACCGTTGCTGGCGCTGCCAGCAATTGAAGCATTGCAACTCATTGAGAGAGTGAGCGAAATGGAGGAGCAAGGTGAGGTTTTCAAAAATAAATTCCCAAAAGTGTTTTCTGGTCTAGGAAGGATAGAAGGTGACTACAAAATCTGCCTGAAAGAAGATGCTGTCCCCTATGCCCTTACCACCCCCCGCCGTGTGCCTATCCCTTTATTGGCCAGAGTAAAGGAAGAGTTGGGGAGGATGGAAGAAATTGGAGCGGTGTCTAAAATAGAGAGTCCCACAGACTGGTGTGCAGGGATGGTGGTGGTCCCAAAAGCCAATGGGGAAATAAGGATCTGTGTGGACATGACTAAATTGAATGAAGCACTCTGCAGAGAGAGACATATCTTACCATCAGTGGAGCAGTCTCTGGCTCAGTTGGATGGCTCACAAGTCTTCACAAAGCTGGATGCCCGCTCAGGTTTCTGGCAGATACAGTACCGCTGTCATCAGAGAGTAGGGCACTCACAACGTTTATAACACCGTTTGGCCGTTACTGTTTTAATGTTTTGCCATTTGGAATCGCTTCCGGTCCTGAGCATTTCCAAAGACCCATGTCCCAGCTGTTGGATGGGCTGAGTGGCATCATAGTCCACGCGGACGATGTGCTCGTGTGCGGAAGGGACAGAGCAGAACATGATGTAAGGCTCACAGCAGTTCTGACCCGACTCCAGGAGACTGGCCTGACACTCAATGAAAAATGCACTTTTGCACAATCAGAGGTCTTGTTCTTGGGACACAAAATCAGTGCCGGACCCAGAGAAGATCAGCACCATCACAGATATGCCCAGACCCCAGAATGTGGCTGAAGTCAGGACCTTCTTAGGCATGGCCACATATGTGGGTAAGTTCCTCCCACAGTTCTCAGATACAACCAAACCTCTGAGAGACTTACTAGCCAAAGAGAATGACTGGTCATGGGGTCACATGCAACAGGTAGCGTTTGACAAAATCAAAGGAGATCTGGCCTCACAGAGTGCTGGCCCAGTACCGTCCCCACGCTAAGACAAAAGTATCAGCAGATGCATCATCCTTTGGGCTAGGGGCGGTCCTCACACAGATGCAGGACAACATGGAGTGGCGTCCAATAGCATACATCTCCCGAAGCTTATCCGACACAGAGCAAAGATATGCTCAAGTGGAGAAGGAGGCATTGGCTATCACATGGGCATGTGAAAGGCTCAGCAAATACCTTATTGGCCTGCAGTTTACAGCAGAGACTGACCACAAACCACTGTTGGCTCTGTTAGGGACAAAAGCACTGGATGACTTGCCTCCCAGAGTTCTGCGCTTCCGCCTCAGATTACTGAGGTTCACCTACAAGATGGTGTATGTGCCAGGGAAGGCACTGATCACAGCAGATGCACTCTCAATTAAACGTCCATTATCAGAGGAGGAGCAATGTCTAGAGGGTGAGGTACAGGTGTCCATTAATGCAATAAGGGACAGTCTACCTGCATCTCAGACCAAACTGCAGCAGATTGCAGAGGAGCAACAACGAGACCCCATCTGCCAAGAGATAGTGCAGCAGTGCAAAAAGGGCAGGAGGAACTGCCTCAACTGCTGAAGCCCTATTGGGTGCACCAAAGTGACTTCCACTGTAATGGAGACCTTCTCATGAAAGGACAACGGATAGTTATCCCAGAGACTCTACAACCAGAATAACTAGACAGAGTGCATGATGGACACATGGGGATAACCAAATGCAGACTGAGGGCTCAACAGTCAGTGTGGTGGCTTGGTCTGAGTACTCAGATTGCCAAGCTAGTGGCCCAGTGTGAGGTCTGTACAAAATGTCAACCTTGTCATCCGGAGCCAATGATGGCAACGGAGCTGCCAAAACGGCCATGGCAAAAGGTAGGGGCGGCTATGTTCTATTGGAAAAATGACCCTTATCTGCTAGTTGTAGATTACTACTCAAGATACATTGAAATTGCAAAGACACCCATAACCACAGCAGCTAGTGTTATCAATGGATTAAAGTAAAAAAAATTCCAGGCAAGGGGTCGCTGAGGTCCTGGTCACAGATAACGCTCCACAGTTCTCTGCAAGCTCCTTTTCTGCTTTTGCCGCAGAATATGACTTCATACATGTGACCAGTAGCCCCTACCATGCACAGAGTAATGGTGAGGCAGAGAGAGCAGTCAAGGGATTGCTGAAAAAGAACAAGGATCCATACAGGGCTCTGTTAGCTTACAGAGTTACACCACTGCATCATGGGCCGTCGCCTGCCGAGCTCCTGATGGGCAGGAGGCTGCGTTCCCCATTGCCTGTCTCGCCGGCTCAGCTTAAACTCCGATGGCCTAACAGAAAGGCCTTCGCTGAGAGGGACAAACGTCTGAAACAAACGCAAACTGGAGACTTTAATCGGAGACACCTTGCTAAGGAGAGGCCAGAGCTGACCAAAGGTCAACGTGTGTGGATTACAAACTCAAAGACACCAGCAATAGTGCTGAGGAAAGCAGATGCCCCAAGCTCCTATGTGGTGGACACAGGCTCAGAAGAGGTACGAAGGAACAAAACACACCTCAGAGTTCTTCCAGATCTACCTGCCACACAGACCGAGGCCACAGAAAATGCACAAAAAGAGGGTGAAGGAGAGAGAATGCTCACAGAGCCACAAGCGCGCCCAAAAAGGGATGTGAAGCCACCAGAGCAGCTGGAAGACTATGTTACATGAAGAGAAAACATACTGCTGAGGAACATACCCAGCAAAAAGAGACTGTACCTAAGTTAATGTTTATACTGTGTGATTGAATGCTTTCATACGGTTTCAGGATGGGAAGTAGCATGTTAGAGAATAATACTGGTTTCCAAATTGCATTTCAGTTATGCTTCAGTGGTTATGCATGTTGAGTTCTTGTTCATGGGAGAGGGGAAGATGTAGTAGGATGTCCCTTGGGGGTATCCGTACCTATGTAGGACATGCGAGGGTTAGGTTAATAAACAGGCTGGAGCTAGAACCTCGTTGTCGCGCGTCTTTATTTTAGATCATACTACACAAACATTACGGACTGAGCTAATGGTTTTTGCAATGGGTGTCATGGCGGATGATTGACAATGGAGATTGACAAAACGGCATCACCATCACTCATCTTCATCAAACCCTTCATCTTCCTACTCTCCTCCAATAGGTTTGTGTGTTTAGAGCCTGTCTGTTTTTCTCTCTTATGGCTCTGAATGTTTAGGGCATGTCTGTCTCTCTCTCACTCTCTCTCTCAGAGCTCTGAATGTTTAGGACATGTCTGTCTCTCTCTCACTCTCTCTCTCAGAGCTCTGACTGTTTAGGACATGTCTGTCTCTCTCTCACTCTCTCTCTCTCAGAGCTCTGAATGTTTAGGACATGTCTGTCTCTCTCCCAGAGCTCTGAATGTTTAGAGCCGGTCTCTCTCTCACTCTCTCTCTCAGAGCTCTGAATGTGTAGAACATGTCTGTCTCTCTCTCACTCTCTCTCTCAGAGCTCTGAATGTGTAGAGCAGGTCTCTCTCTCACTCTCTCTCTCAGAGCTCTGAATGTTTAGAGCCGGTCACTCTCTCACTCTCTCTCCCAGAGCTCTGAATGTTTAGAGCCGGTCTCTCTCTCACTCTCTCTCTCAGAGCTCTGAATGTGTAGAACATGTCTGTCTCTCTCTCAGAGCTCTGAATGTGTAGAGCAGGTCTCTCTCTCACTCTCTCTCTCAGAGCTCTGAATATTTAGAGCCTGTCTGTCTGTCTCTCAGAGCTCTGAGTGTGTACAACCTGTCTCTTTGTCTCTCAGATCTCTGAGTGTTTAAAGCTTACCATGAATTAATGATGACATGCTAATACACAACAACTCAGCACAGGAGATGGCTCTGCAGGAGAGAAAGAGGCAGACAGACAGACAGAAACCAGGGTATTAAAATGCAATAAAAGTCAATCAGGTCAAGCCCTTACTGCCTGTGTTATTTTAACGAGACAGAGTGAGGGAGAGGAATGAAAGGGGAGGGGGGCAAACATAGAGGAGGCGATAGGGAAGGGGGAGTGTGAGTAGAGGGAACAAGAGACAGTGAGGGAGAGGAGACAGGGAAAGAGAGGGTCGAGGAGAAAGATAAATAAGGGCAGGGAGTTGAAGAGAGAAGTTGGGTCTGGGAGGAGATTACATTGCCGCAGTGATAGGGAGGTGTTTGGAGGGAGGGGAGAGAAGGAAGGGAGGCGGCTCCCAAAATCATGCCCTGAGTGACTGAGGAGCTCTAGGGTGGTGGGAAGGAGAGAGAGGAAAAAGAGAGGAGGGTATGGAGGAGAAGAGATGTTGAGAGAGGGGAGGAATGGCGCTGACTGAGAATATACAGTAGGAGGAGAGAGAGAGAGATAAAAAGAGAGGAGAGCGACTCACTCAGTGCACAGTAACCTAACATCTTTCATACGTCCTCATCCCCTCGTGGGTCGGAGCCAGATCCCACACTGCGACTGGATAGCCCACGGATACGTCTGAGCCTCTCTATACTACTGAAAGGGTGAGACATGCCAAGAGGGCTGGAATCAAAGATCCCAAGTCGGCGTCGCTGTCGCCTCTCTTCTAAGTTTTCCAAATGAGCTGCATCACTACTGTCTCTTGTCTTTCTGGAGTTCCAAATGAGCTGCATCACTACTGTCTCTTGTCTTTCTGGAGTTCCAAATGAGCTGCATCACTACTGTCTCTTGTCTTTCTGGAGTTCCAAATGAGCTGCATCACTACTGTCTTTTGTCTTTCTGGAGTTCCAAATGAGCTGCATCACTACTGTCTCTTGTCTTTCTGGAGTTCCAAATGAGCTGCATCACTACTGTCTCTTGTCTTTCTGGAGTTCCAAATGAGCTGCATCACTACTGTCTCTTGTCTTTCTGGAGTTCCAAATGAGCTGCATCACTACTATCTCTTGTCTTTCTGGAGTTCCAAATGAGCTGCATCACTACTATCTCTTGTTTTTCTGGAGTTCCAAATGAGCTGCATCACTACTGTCTTTCTGGAGTTCCAAATGAGCTGCATCACTACTGTCTTTCTGGAGTTCCAAATGAGCTGCATCACTACTGTCTCTTGTCTTTCTGGAGTTCCAAATGAGCTGCATCACTACTGTCTTTCTGGAGTTCCAAATGAGCTGCATCACTACTATCTCTTGTTTTTCTGGAGTTCCAAATGAGCTGCATCACTACTGTCTTTCTGGAGTTCCAAATGAGCTGCATCACTACTATCTCTTGTCTTTCTGGAGTTCCAAATGAGCTGCATCACTACTGTCTCTTGTCTTTCTGGAGTTCCAAATGAGCTGCATCACTACTATCTCTTGTCTTTCTGGAGTTCCAAATGAGCTGCATCACTACTATCTCTTGTCTTTCTGGAGTTCCAAATGAGCTGCATCACTACTGTCTTTCTGGAGTTCCAAATGAGCTGCATCACTACTGTCTTTCTGGAGTTCCAAATGAGCTGCATCACTACTGTCTCTTGTCTTTCTGGAGTTCCAAATGAGCTGCATCACTACTATCTCTTGTCTTTCTGGAGTTCCAAATGAGCTGCATCACTACTGTCTCTTGTCTTTCTGGAGTTCCAAATGAGCTGCATCACTACTGTCTCTTGTCTTTCTGGAGTTCCAAATGAGCTGCATCACTACTATCTCTTGTCTTTCTGGAGTTCCAAATGAGCTGCATCACTACTGTCTTTCTGGAGTTCCAAATGAGCTGCATCACTACTGTCTCTTGTCTTTCTGGAGTTCCAAATGAGCTGCATCACTACTATCTCTTGTCTTTCTGGAGTTCCAAATGAGCTGCATCACTACTGTCTCTTGTCTTTCTGGAGTTCCAAATGAGCTGCATCACTACTGTCTCTTGTCTTTCTGGAGTTCCAAATGACCTGCATCACTACTATCTCTTGTCTTTCTGGAGTTCCAAATGAGCTGCATCACTACTATTTATTGTCTTTCTGGAGTTCCAAATGAGCTGCATCACTACTATCTCTTGTCTTTCTGGAGTTCCAAATGAGCTGCATCACTACTGTCTCTTGTCCTTCTGGAGTTCCAAATGACCTGCATCACTACTATCTCTTGTCTTTCTGGAGTTCCAAATGAGCTGCATCACTACTATCTCTTGTCTTTCTGGAGTTCCAAATGAGCTGCATCACTACTGTCTTTCTGGAGTTCCAAATGAGCTGCATCACTACTGTCTTTCTGGAGTTCCAAATGAGCTGCATCACTACTGTCTCTTGTCTTTCTGGAGTTCCAAATGAGCTGCATCACTACTATCTCTTGTCTTCCTGGAGTTCCAAATGAGCTGCATCACTACTGTCTCTTGTCTTTCTGGAGTTCCAAATGAGCTGCATCACTACTGTCTCTTGTCTTTCTGGAGTTCCAAATGAGCTGCATCACTACTATCTCTTGTCTTTCTGGAGTTCCAAATGAGCTGCATCACTACTATCTCTTGTCTTTCTGAAGTTCCAAATGAGCTGCATCACTACTGTCTCTTGTCTTTCTGGAGTTCCAAATGAGCTGCATCACTACTGTCTTTCTGGAGTTCCAAATGAGCTGCATCACTACTGTCTCTTGTCTTTCTGGAGTTCCAAATGAGCTGCATCACTACTATCTCTTGTCTTTCTGAAGTTCCAAATGAGCTGCATCACTACTGTCTCTTGTCTTTCTGGAGTTCCAAATGAGCTGCATCACTACTGTCTCTTGTCTTTCTGGAGTTCCAAATGACCTGCATCACTACTATCTCTTGTCTTTCTGGAGTTCCAAATGAGCTGCATCACTACTGTCTCTTGTCTTTCTGGAGTTCCAAATGAGCTGCATCACTACTATCTCTTGTCTTTCTGGAGTTCCAAATGAGCTGCATCACTACTATCTCTTGTTTTTCTGGAGTTCCAAATGAGCTGCATCACTACTGTCTTTCTGGAGTTCCAAATGAGCTGCATCACTACTGTCTTTCTGGAGTTCCAAATGAGCTGCATCACTACTGTCTCTTGTCTTTCTGGAGTTCCAAATGAGCTGCATCACTACTGTCTTTCTGGAGTTCCAAATGAGCTGCATCACTACTATCTCTTGTTTTTCTGGAGTTCCAAATGAGCTGCATCACTACTGTCTTTCTGGAGTTCCAAATGAGCTGCATCACTACTATCTCTTGTCTTTCTGGAGTTCCAAATGAGCTGCATCACTACTGTCTCTTGTCTTTCTGGAGTTCCAAATGAGCTGCATCACTACTATCTCTTGTCTTTCTGGAGTTCCAAATGAGCTGCATCACTACTATCTCTTGTCTTTCTGGAGTTCCAAATGAGCTGCATCACTACTGTCTTTCTGGAGTTCCAAATGAGCTGCATCACTACTGTCTTTCTGGAGTTCCAAATGAGCTGCATCACTACTGTCTCTTGTCTTTCTGGAGTTCCAAATGAGCTGCATCACTACTATCTCTTGTCTTTCTGGAGTTCCAAATGAGCTGCATCACTACTGTCTCTTGTCTTTCTGGAGTTCCAAATGAGCTGCATCACTACTGTCTCTTGTCTTTCTGGAGTTCCAAATGAGCTGCATCACTACTATCTCTTGTCTTTCTGGAGTTCCAAATGAGCTGCATCACTACTGTCTTTCTGGAGTTCCAAATGAGCTGCATCACTACTGTCTCTTGTCTTTCTGGAGTTCCAAATGAGCTGCATCACTACTATCTCTTGTCTTTCTGGAGTTCCAAATGAGCTGCATCACTACTGTCTCTTGTCTTTCTGGAGTTCCAAATGAGCTGCATCACTACTGTCTCTTGTCTTTCTGGAGTTCCAAATGACCTGCATCACTACTATCTCTTGTCTTTCTGGAGTTCCAAATGAGCTGCATCACTACTATTTATTGTCTTTCTGGAGTTCCAAATGAGCTGCATCACTACTATCTCTTGTCTTTCTGGAGTTCCAAATGAGCTGCATCACTACTGTCTCTTGTCCTTCTGGAGTTCCAAATGACCTGCATCACTACTATCTCTTGTCTTTCTGGAGTTCCAAATGAGCTGCATCACTACTATCTCTTGTCTTTCTGGAGTTCCAAATGAGCTGCATCACTACTGTCTTTCTGGAGTTCCAAATGAGCTGCATCACTACTGTCTTTCTGGAGTTCCAAATGAGCTGCATCACTACTGTCTCTTGTCTTTCTGGAGTTCCAAATGAGCTGCATCACTACTATCTCTTGTCTTCCTGGAGTTCCAAATGAGCTGCATCACTACTGTCTCTTGTCTTTCTGGAGTTCCAAATGAGCTGCATCACTACTGTCTCTTGTCTTTCTGGAGTTCCAAATGAGCTGCATCACTACTATCTCTTGTCTTTCTGGAGTTCCAAATGAGCTGCATCACTACTATCTCTTGTCTTTCTGAAGTTCCAAATGAGCTGCATCACTACTGTCTCTTGTCTTTCTGGAGTTCCAAATGAGCTGCATCACTACTGTCTTTCTGGAGTTCCAAATGAGCTGCATCACTACTGTCTCTTGTCTTTCTGGAGTTCCAAATGAGCTGCATCACTACTATCTCTTGTCTTTCTGAAGTTCCAAATGAGCTGCATCACTACTGTCTCTTGTCTTTCTGGAGTTCCAAATGAGCTGCATCACTACTGTCTCTTGTCTTTCTGGAGTTCCAAATGACCTGCATCACTACTATCTCTTGTCTTTCTGGAGTTCCAAATGAGCTGCATCACTACTATTTCTTGTCTTTCTGGAGTTCCAAATGAGCTGCATCACTACTATCTCTTGTCTTTCTGGAGTTCCAAATGAGCTGCATCACTACTGTATCTTGTCTTTCTGGAGTTCCAAATGACCTGCATCACTACTATCTCTTGTCTTTCTGGAGTTCCAAATGAGCTGCATCACTACTATCTCTTGTCTTTCTGGAGTTCCAAATGAGCTGCATCACTACTATCTCTTGTCTTTCTGGAGTTCCAAATGAGCTGCATCACTACTGTCCTTCTGGAGTTCCAAATGAGCTGCATCACTACTATCTCTTGTCTTTCTGGAGTTCCAAATGAGCTGCATCACTACTGTCTTTCTGGAGTTCCAAATGAGCTGCATCACTACTGTCTCTTGTCTTTCTGGAGTTCCAAATGAGCTGCATCACTACTGTCTCTTGTCTTTCTGGAGTTCCAAATGACCTGCATCACTACTGTCTTTCTGGAGTTCCAAATGAGCTGCATCACTACTATCTCTTGTCTTTCTGGAGTTCCAAATGAGCTGCATCACTACTGTCTCTTCACGCAGTCTCCTCTGAACAGTTGATGTTGAGATGTGTCTGTTACTTGAACTCTGAAGCGTTTATTTGGGCTGCAATTTCTGAGGCTGGTAACTGTAATGAACTTAATTCTGTTCAGCAGAGGTAACTCTGGGTCTTCCTTTCCTGTGGCGGTCCTCATAAGAGCCAGTTTCATCATAGCGCTTGATGGTTTTTGCAACTGCACTTAAAGAAACTTTCAAAGTTCTTGAAATGTTCCGCATTTACTGACCTTCATGTCTTAAAGTAATGATGGACTGTTGTTTCTCTTTGTTTAATTGGCATGTTCTTGACATAATATGGACTTGGTATTTTACCAAATAGGGCTATCTTCTGTATAGCCCCGTACCTTGTCACAACACAACTGATTGTCTCAAACGCATTAAGGAAAGAAATTCCACAAATACATTTTTAACAAGGCACACCTGTTAATTGAAATGCATAATCTCAAATCTTAAATATATTTTGAATTGTTTAAAACTTTTTTGGTTACAACATGATTCCATATCTGTTATTTCATAGTTTTGATGTCTTCACTATTATTCTACAATGTAGAAAATAGTAAAAATAAAGAAAGACCCTTGAATGAATTGGTGTGTCCAAACTTTTGACTGGTACTGTAAATATACTTTTGGATGTGTGTGTAATTGAGAGGAAAGGTAGGAGGTAGCCTCTATTAGCCCCCTCCCCCCTGTCTAGTAGAGAGATATCCAGCCTCTATTAGCCCCCCCGTCTAGTAGAGAGATACCCAGCCTCTATTAGCCCCCCCGTCTAGTAGAGAGATATCCAGCCTCTACTAGCCCCCCTGTCTAGTAGAGAGATACCCAGCCTCTATTAGCCCCCCCGTCTAGTAGAGAGATATCCAGCCTCTATTAGCCCCCCCGTCTAGTAGAGAGATACCCAGCCTCTATTAGCCCCCCCGTCTAGTAGAGAGATATCCAGCCTCTATTAGCCCCCCTGTCTAGTAGAGAGATACCCAGCCTCTATTAGCCCCCCCGTCTAGTAGAGAGATATCCAGCCTCTATTAGCCCCCCCGTCTAGTAGAGAGACACTCAGCCTCTATTAGCCCCCCCGTCTAGTAGAGAGACACTCAGTCTCTATTAGCCCCCCCGTCTAGTAGAGAGATACTCAGCCTCTATTAGCCCCACCCCCGTCTAGTAGAGAGATATTCAGCCTCTATTAGCCCCCCCGTCTAGTAGAGAGATACTCAGCCTCTATTAGCCCCCCCGTCTAGTAGAGAGACACTCAGCCTCTATTAGCCCCCCCGTCTAGTAGAGAGACACTCAGTCTCTATTAGCCCCCCCGTCTAGTAGAGAGATACTCAGCCTCTATTAGCCCCACCCCCGTCTAGTAGAGAGATATTCAGCCTCTATTAGCCCCCCCGTCTAGTAGAGAGATACTCAGCCTCTATTTGCCCCCCCGTCTAGTAGAGAGACACTCAGCCTCTATTAGCCCCCCCGTCTAGTAGAGAGATACTCAGCCTCTATTTGTCCCCCCGTCTAGTAGAGAGATACTCAGCCTCTATTAGCCCCCCCCCGTCTAGTAGAGAGACACTCAGCCTCTATTTGCCCCCCGTCTAGTAGAGAGATACTCAGCCTCTATTAGCCCCCCCGTCTAGTAGAGAGATATCCAGGCTCTATTAGCCCCCCCGTCTAGTAGAGAGATACTCAGCCTCTATTAGCCCCCCCGTCTAGTAGAGAGACACTCAGCCTCTATTAGCCCCCCCGTCTAGTAGAGAGACACTCAGTCTCTATTAGCCCCCCCGTCTAGTAGAGAGATACTCAGCCTCTATTAGCCCCACCCCCGTCTAGTAGAGAGATATTCAGCCTCTATTAGCCCCCCCGTCTAGTAGAGAGATACTCAGCCTCTATTTGCCCCCCCGTCTAGTAGAGAGACACTCAGCCTCTATTAGCCCCCCCGTCTAGTAGAGAGATACTCAGCCTCTATTTGTCCCCCCGTCTAGTAGAGAGATACTCAGCCTCTATTAGCCCCCCCCCGTCTAGTAGAGAGACACTCAGCCTCTATTTGCCCCCCGTCTAGTAGAGAGATACTCAGCCTCTATTAGCCCCCCCGTCTAGTAGAGAGATATCCAGGCTCTATTAGCCCCCCCGTCTAGTAGAGAGATACTCAGCCTCTATTAGCCCCCCCGTCTAGTAAAGAGATACTCAGCCTCTATTAGCCCCACCCCCGTCTAGTAGAGAGATACCCAGCCTCTATTAGCCCCCCCGTCTAGTAGAGAGATACTCAGCCTCTATTACCCCCCCCTGTCTAGTAGAGAGATATTCAGGCTCTATTAGCCCCATCCCCGCCTAGTAGAGGGATACCTAGTCTCTATTAGCCCCACCCCGGTCTAGTAGAGACATTCCTAGTCTCTATTAGCCCAACACCCGTCTAGTAGAGAGATACCTAGCCTCTATTAGCCCCACCCCCATCTAGTAGAGAGATACATAGTCTCTATTAGCCCCATCCCCATCTAGTAGAGAGATACCTAGCCTCTATTAGCCCCCCCTGTCTATTCCTGCTACATACAAGATGGGGCTGTTACACTTCCAATGCACCCTCCCTCTCTTTTCTTCATCCTTTCATCCCTTCTTACCTTTGTATCCTCACTCAGATAATTGATTTCAATCCATGGCAGCCCAACAGGCAATTAAGGTGTCCTTTCACCAATGAAGAAGAGATTAGCAGGGTTAACTCTCTCTGTGTTTGCTAAGCTGTGTCACTATCACCCTAATGTAAATGCCACGATCACATTTAACTTACGTCACCTTCAGCTGGGGAATTAAATGGCTGTAATTTAGGTGGGAGAGAAAGATCTGGGTTCCTCAATCTATTGGCTATAGCTGTTCTCTGCATGTCGATATTGTGTAATTTGACGTTTGCAGTATTGTCCTTGCAGAGATATCTGTTATTAGTGGACTTACTGTCCCGTTATCATCAGGTATAAGTGAATCTCATACACCATCTCTTACCTCTCTCTATTTCTCTCTCTCTAATTTGTCATTTTAAATGTCATATTATGTCTATATAGTGTTGTAACGATATGCAAATTGTTAAAGTACAAAAGGAAACAAATAAACATAAATATGGGTTGTTTTCAAATTCTTTGTGGATCTGTGTAATCTGAGGGAAGTCTGTGTCTCTAATATGGTAATATATTTGGCAGGAGGTTAGGAAGAGCAGCTCAGTTTCCACCTCATTTTGTAGGCAGTGAGCACATAGCCTGATTTTTCTTGAGAGCCAGGTCTGCCTACGTCGGCCTTTCTTAATAGCAAGGCTATGCTCACTGAGTCTGTACATAGTCAAAGCTTTCCTTAAGTTCAGGTCAATCACAGTGGTCAGGTATTCTGCCGCTGTGTACTCTCTGTTTAGGGCCAAATAGCATTCTAGTTTGCTCTGTTTTTTGTTAACTCTTTCCAATGTGTCCAGTAAATATATTTTAGTTTTCTCATGATTTGGTTGGGTCTAATTGTGTTGCTGTCCTGGAGCTCTGTGGGGTCTGTTTGTAAACTGACCCTTAAATTCTACAACCACCTAAAAGGAAGCGATTCCCAAACCTTCCATAACAAAGTTGTCACCTACAGAGATATGAACCTGGAGAAGAGTCCCCTATTCAACGGCTCTATATAACCTGGTATCTATAACCGGTAACTCTGCTCTGCATGCATTATTTGGTGTTTTGTGTTGTACAAAGAGGATATTTTTGCAGAATTATGCATGCAGAGTCTCAATTTGGTGTTTGTCCCATTTTATGAATCCTTGCTTGGTGAGCGGACCCCAGACATCACAACCATAAAGGGCAATGGGTTCTATAACTGATTCAAGTATTTTTCGCCAGATCCTAATTGGTATATAAAATGTTCTGTTCCTTTTGATGGCATAGAAAGCCCTTGCCTTTTCTATCAGATCGTTCACAGCTTTGTGGAAGTTACCTGAGGCACTAATGTTTAGGCCGAGGTGTGTCTACTTTTTTGTGTGCAACAGTGTCTAGATGGAATTTGTATTTGTGGTCCTGGAAACTGGAACTTTTTTGGAACACCATTATTTTTGTCTTACTTGGATTTACTGTCAGGGCTCATGTCTGACTGAATCTGTGCAGAAGATTAGGTGCTGCTGTAGGCCCTCCTTGGTTGGTGACAGAAGCACAAGATCATCAGCAAATAGTAGACATTTGACTTCAGATTCTAGTAGGGTGAGGCCGGGTGGTGCAGACTGTTCTAGTGCCCATGCCAATTCATTGATATACAGTGCATTTGGAAAGTTTACAGACCCCTTGACCTTTTCCACATTTTGCTACATACAGTCTTCTTGCGGATCAGTGGTACGCTAGCATCCCACCTCGCCAACATCCGGTGAAATTGCAGAGCGCGAAATTCAAAATACAACATTTGTGATATTAAATATTCATGAAAATACAAGTGTCTTACATCGTTTAAAAGCTTAACTTCTTGTTAATCACGCCGCTTTGTCAGATTTCAAAAAGGCTTTACGATGAAAGCATACCATGCGATTATCTGAGGACAGCGCTCCGCATACAAAAGTATTACAAACATTTTCCAAACAAGCAGCAGCATCACGAAAGTCAGAAATAGCGATAAAAGAAATCACTTACCTTTGAAGATCTTCCTCTGTTTGCAATCCCAAGGGTCCCAGCTATTTAATAACAAATGGTAGTTTTTTTCCGATAAAGTCCTTCTTTTTATCCCAAAAAAGTACGTTTATTTTGCAAGCTTGATTCAGTAATCCACCGTTTTCCCTCATTAAAAATGCATATAAATGAATCCTAAAAGTTACCAATAAACTTTGTCCAAACAAGTGAAACAGAGTTTCTAATCAATCCTCAGGTACCCTGATATGTAAATAAATGATACTTTTCTCTGTCTTAAATTGTATGTTCACTACCGGAGATAAATAGCTAAGTGCAAGCCCTCATCCACACGAGGGTTTTCGCCTGCCATATCAGTTCTGTCATACTCACAGACATCATTTTAACAGTTTTGGAGACTTTAGAGTTTTCTATCCTATACAACCAATTATATGCATATCCTAGCTTCTGGACCTGAGTAACAGGCAGTTTACATTGGGCACCTTATTCATCCAAACTTCCGAATACTGCCCCCTATCCCGAAGAAGTTTATAACAGCCTTATTCTAAAAACATTTTTAATTTTTGATTCCCTCAACAATTTATACACAATACCCTATAATGGGAAAGCGAAAACAGGTTTTTAGAAATGTTGGCAAATGTATAAAAAATAAAAAACAGAAATACCTTCTTCACATAAGTATTCGGACCCTTTGCAATGAGGCTCGAAATTGACCTCCGGTGTATTCTGTTTCCATTGATCATCCTTGAGATATTTCTACAACTTGATTGTAGTCCACCTGTAGTAAATTAAATTGATTGGACATGCTTAGGAAAGGCACACACCTGTCTATATAAGGTCCCACATTTGATGGTGCATGTCAGAGCAAAACCAAGCCATGAAGTCGAAGGAATTGTCTGTAGAGCTACAAGACAGGATTGTGTCGAGGCACAGATCTGGGGAAGCTTTCCAAAAAAATGTCTGCAGCATTGAAGCTCCCCAAGAACACAGTGGCCTCCATCATTCTTAAATGGAAGTAGTTTGGAACCACCAAGACTCTTCCTATAGCTGGCCGCCCGGCCAAACTGAGCAATCGGGGGAGAAGGACCTTGGTCAGGGAGGTGTCCAAGAACCCAATGCTCACTCTGACAGAACTCCAGAGTTCTTCCAGAAGGACAACCCCCTCTGCAGCACTCCACCGATCAGGTATTTATGGTAGAGTGGCCAGACGGAAGCCATTCCTCAGTAAAAGGCACATGACAGCCCTCTTGGTGTTTGCCAAAAGGTATCTAAAGACTCTCAAGACCATGAGAAACAAGATTATCTGGTCTGATGAAACCAAGATCAAACTCTTTGGCCTGAATGCCAAATGTCACATTTGGAGGAATCCTGGCACCATCCCTACGGTGAAGCATGGTGGTGGCAGCATCATGCTGTGGGGATGTTTTTCAGTTGCAGGGATTGGGAGACTAGTCAGACTCGAGGAAAAGATGAACAGAGCAAAGTACGGAGAGAACCTTGATGAAAACCTGCTCCAGAGCATTCAGGATTCACCTTCCAACAGGACAACGACCCTAAGCACACAGCCAAGACAATGAAATGGTTTTTGTGTCTGAATGTCCTTGAGTGGCCCAGCCAGAGCCCGGATTTGAACCCGATGGAGAGACCTGGACATCCAACCTGACAGAGCTTGAGAGGATCAGCATAGAAAAATAGGAGAAACTCCCCAGATACAGGAGTGCCAAGCTTGCAGTGACCCAAGAAGACACAAGGTTGTAATCGCTGCCAAAGATGTTTCAACAAAGTAACTGAGGAAAGTTTTTATAACCTGTTTTTGTGTAGATTGATAAGTCTGAAAAAAACTGTTTAATACATTTTGAATAAGGCTGTAAGGTAACAAAATGTTTAAAAAATTAAAAGGGTCTGAATACTTTCCGATTGCTCTGTATCTGTAGAGTGAGGCTTAAGCTCTCTCTCTCTCTCTCTCTCTCTCTCTCTCTCTCTCTCTCTCTCTCTCTCTCACTACCCCCTCTCAATCCCTCTCACGGCGCTGTTTGAACAGTGAGACATTCTACTCCTGGTGCCCGTCTCCTCCTGGGGCCCGTCTCCTCCTGGTGCTCGTCTCCTCCTGGGGCCCGTCTCCTCCTGGGGCCGTCTCCTCCTCATGCCCGTCTCCTCCTGGTGCCCATCTCCTCCTGTGGCCCGTCTCCTCCTCATGCCTGTCTCCTCCTGGGCATTCTACCCATACTACATCCTCTCTGTCTGTTAGTGGTGTTATTCAAGAACAGTCTGCACCACCTGGCCTCACAATACTAGAATCTGAAGTCAAATGTATACTGTTGGCTGATGATCTGGTGCTTCTGTCACCAACCAAGGAGGGCCTATAGCAGCACCTAATCTTCTGCACAGATTCAGTCAGACATGGGCCCTGACAGTAATGTTAACTCTGATGTGATTCGATTTCCACCTCTTCTAGACAAATACAGAACGTCTACAGATTCTATGACAGCCTACTCAACTGCCCTAGCAGTGCGTCAACATGACGGTAATGATAGTGTAGGAGTGATGTCATACAGACCTGATGTGGTCCTACGGGTGTATAGACAGTTAAGAACGTGTAGGCCTTATGCAGTGTGATGCAGATATTCTTATCCGGGTGATGCCAGTGGAGACAGTATGAATATGGGAAGTTGAATGTGCCTAACTTTCGGCACAAGACTATGGGACATAGTAAATCATGGGAACATAGACAGTGATGTAAGTTCTGTATCACTGTCTCAGTAGTTACTTAAAGTTGGCAATGATAGCTACAGTTTGAATGTTTATGTCACGTGTGCTCCCTCTCCGGCCTCTAGGTCATCGTTATGGCGCACACCTGTCACCATCGTTACGCGCACCTGCGAGTCATCAGACTCACCTGGACTCCATCACCTCCTTGATTACCTGCCCTATTTATGTCCCTCCCTTTGGTTCCTTCCCCAGGTGTCCTTTTTTCTGTTTCTTGTCTGTGCGTTGTTCGTGTTTCTTGTTTTGTTCATTTGTTTGTTAATTATGCACTCCCTGAACTTGCTTCCCGACTCCCAGCGCACGTTGTTACAGTCTTACTAGAATATTACTGTATGTTGTGGGCTAATGTTTGGCGCTGGTGCTGCATAAATTGATAATATGCACATTAAAGTTATGTATACTAGCCGCTTGCTGAAATAAATGGTAATGAATGTAATGTGTGGGCTGCAGTGTTACCACATATTGATGTATTAAGCACAAAAAGAGTGGGTTTCAGAATAATGAATATGTAATAATAATACGTTTATTTGAGGACTCGAGTAGAAATAACTAAGAGTTTTTTTTACTATTAAATAGGATGCTGGTAGTTATCTCTCTCTCTCTCTCTCTCTCTCTCTCGCTCATCCTTCTTTCTCCCTCTTCCTTTCTTCTCATTCTCCCTGTTCTCTATTTCTCACACGCATGCAGTGAACAAACACATACCAAAGATTTTGATATAATAATGAGATACTTATGTCTCCGTTCAAACAATGGGATTAGTTGTCCACAGAATGGACTCTCACATTGACCTCCATACAAAAACCTCCATACAAAAAAGTATCTTTACATGTCCTCTCTCCTCTGTTTCCCTGTCCTCTCTCTTCTCTGTCCCTCCTCTCTTTACCTCTCCTCTCTCTCTCCTCTCTTTACCTCTCCTCTCTCTCTCCTCTCTTTACCTCTCCTCTCTCTCTCCTCTCTTTACCTGTCCTCTCCCTCTCTCCTCTTTACCTGTCCTCTCCTCTCTCTCTCCTCTCTTTACCTCTCCTCTCTCTCTCCTCTCTTTACCTCTCCTCTCTCTCTCCTCTCTTTACCTGTCCTCTCCCTCTCTCCTCTTTACCTGTCCTCTCTTCTCTCTCTCTCCTCTCTTTACCTGTCCTCTCTCTCCTCTGTCCCTCCTCTCTTTACCTCTCCTCTCTCTCTCCTCTCTTTACCTGTCCTCTCCCTCTCTCCTCTCTTTACCTGTCCTCTCTCTTCTCTGTCCCTCCTCTCTTTACCTCTCCTCTCTCTCTCCTCTCTTTACCTCTCCTCTCTCTCTCTCCTCTCTTTACCTCTCCTCTCTCTCTCCTCTCTTTACCTGTCCTCTCCCTCTCTCCTCTTTACTTGTCCTCTCTTCTCTCTCTCTCCTCTCTTTACCTGTCCTCTCTCTCCTCTGTCCCTCCTCTCTTTACCTCTCCTCTCTCTCTCCTCTCTTTACCTGTCCTCTCCCTCTCTCCTCTCTTTACCTGTCCTCTCTTCTCTCTCTCTCTCCTCTGTTTACCTGTCCTCTCTCCTCTGTTTCCCTGTCCTCTCTCTCCTTTGTCCCTCCTCTCTTTACCTCTCCTCTCCTCTCTCTCTCCTCTCTTTACCTGTCCTCTCACTCTCCTCTCTCTCTCCCCTCTTTACCTCTCCTCTCTTTCTCCTCTCTTTACCTGTCCTTTCCCTCTCTCCTCTTTACCTGTCCTCTCTTCTCTCTCGCTCCTCTCTTTACCTGTCCTCTCTTCTCTCTCTCTCCTCTCTTTACCTGTCCTTTCCCTCTCTCCTCTTTACCTGTCCTCTCTTCTCTCTCTCTCTCCTCTCTTTACCTGTCCTCTCTCTCTTCTCTCTCTCTCTTCTCTCCTCTCTTTACCTGTCCTCTCACTCTCCTCTCTCTCTTCTCTTTACCTCTCCTCTCTCTCTCCTCTTTACCTGTCCTCTCCCTCTCTCCTCTTTACCTGTCCTCTCTCTCTTCTCTCTCTCTTCTCTCCTCTCTACCTGTCCTCTTACTCTCCTCTCTCTCTCCTCTTTACCTCTCATCTCTCTCTCCTCTCTTTACCTGTCCTCTCTCTCTTCTCTCTCTCCTCTCTCTCTCTCCTCTTCACCTGTCCTCTCTCTCTTCTCTCTCTCCTCTCTTTACCTGTCCTCTCTCTCTCCTCTTTACCTCTCCTCTCTCTCCTCTCTTTACCTGTCCTCTCTCTCTTCTCTCTCTCCTCTCTTTACCTGTCCTCTCTCTCTCCTCTCTTTACCTTTCCCTTCTCTCCTCCTGTCCTCTTTCTCTTCTCTCTCTCCTCTCTTTACCTGTCCTCTCTCTCTTCTCTCTCTCTCCTCTCTTTACCTGTCCTCTCTCTCACCTCTTTACCTCTCCTCTCTCTCCTCTCTTTACCTGTCCTCTCTCACTTCTCTCTCTCCTCTCCTTTCCCTTCTCTCCTCCTGTCCTCTCTCTCTTTCTCTCTTTTAAAACCACTAGTTCTCCTGCTAATGTTCTGACTGGGAGAATAGAAGATGTAAAGCTAATTGAGCACCTTTTATAACCACCACCTCTACGAGGGACCTGGTGGTAAACACATAACAGCTCTGTGGAATAGATGAATAAAAATCTATCAATATCGTCCCTGCTGGAGTCCCCAAAGCACTCCCCATGCATTATTGAAAAGGTTCAAGCGTTCTTAGTTGGCTTGCTAATATTTTCAGGTTCATGAGCAAATACTTTCGGAAACGATCACACGGAGAGCTGCTTTCTAATGGAATATTTTAATGAGACGCAGGTATTTAGAATGCCCCGTTCAGCCCTGAAAGCCATGCAATCAGTCAGTTAGATTGAAGTCAATAGTAAAATGAAAGACATTTAAAATTTGCATGAAAACCATTGGAATCAGCCCCCCAAAAACTTTTTAATAACATGTTTTCCCCATGAATATTAAGAGTTTTTGTAGTTATCGCTGCATAGTTGAATATAAAAAATGCAACACTGCTTGTTCTTTTTCATACATTACATGAACAATGTATATTAAGCCAGTTTATCCAGGAGTGTATTGGACGCCCTCGACTCCAAGAGGGACAAAGATAATATCATAGTCTACACTGAACAAAATTATGAACATAACATGTAAAGTGTTGGTCCCATGTTTCATGAGCTGAAATAAAAGATCCCAGAATTGTTTCATAACCACAAAAAGCTTATTTCTATCAAATGTTTTCCTCAAATTTGTTTTACATCCCTGTTAGTGAGCATTTCTCCTTTGCCAAGACCATCCATCCACCTGACAAGTGTGACATATCAACAAGCTGATTACACAGCATGATCATTACACAGGTGCACCTAGTGCTGGGGACAATAAAAAAGCCACTCTAAAATGTGCAGTTTGGTCACACAACACAATTTTGAGGGAGTGTGCAATTGGCATGCTGATTGCAGGAATGTCCACCAGAGCTGTTGCCAGAGAATTGAATGTTAATTTCTCTAGCATTAGCCGCCTCCAACGTCGTTTTAGAGAATATCACAGTACGTCCAACCGGCCTCACAATTGCAGACCACGTGTATGGCGTCGTGTGGGCGAGCAGTTTGCTGATGTCAACATTGTGAACTGAGTGCCCCATGGTGGCGGTGGGGTTATGGTATGGGCAGGCATAAGCTATGTACAACAAACACAATTGCATTTTATCGATGGCAATTGGAATGCACAGAGATACTTTAACGAGATCCTGAGGCCCATTGTCGTGCCATTCATCCGCCGCCATCACTTCATGTTTCAGCATGATAATGCACAGCCCCATGGCACAAGGATATGTACACAATTCCTAGAAGCTGAAAATGTCAAAGTTCTTCTATGGTCTGAATACTCACCAGACATGTCACCCATTGAGCATGTTTGGGATGCTCTGGATCGATGTGTATGACAGCAGGTTCCAGTTCCCGCCAATATCCTGCAACTTTGCACAGCCATTGAAGAGGAGTGGGACAACATTCCACAGGCCACAATCAACAGCCTGACCAACTCTATGCATGGGAGATGTGTCGCACTGCATGAGGTAAATGGTGGTCACACCAGATACGCATTGGTTTTCAGACCCATGCAACCTAACTTTTTTTTAAAGGTACAGTATCTGTGACCAACAGATGCATATTTGTATTCCCAGTCATGTGAAATCCATAGATTAGTAAATGTATTTAAATTGACTGATTTCCTTATATGAACTGTAACTCAGTAAAATCTTTGAAATGGTTGCATGTTGCATTTATATATTTGTTCAGTATATTTATTTATGTACACACTAAAATCAAATGGTTCTATATATTCTATATATATATATTCTATATATATATTCTATATATTCTATATTCTACATAATCATATGGGAACCCTTTTTGGTGCTATATGGAACATCTTTATTAAATGTCCTGTAAAGAACCATGCTCATAAGGTTTTAAATGGAACGTGCCATAAAGAACCCTTTCCTTATGAACTTCTTGAATCTACTTGAGACGCACATGTCCCAAGTAGGCACCTGGAAATGCAAATGCGCTACGCTAAATGCTAAATGTACTCGTTAAAACTCAAACCTTGATCAAAATTCACAAGCAGGGTATTAAATTAAAGCTACACTCGTTGTGAACCTAGCCAGCAAGTCAGATTTTTAAAATGCTTTTCGGCGAAAGCATCAGAAGCTATTATCTGATAGCATGCACCCCCCAAAATGCCAGCTCGACACGTAAACAACAGATTTTGCGATAGACGGCGCTACCCAAAACGCAGAAATAAAATATAAAACATTCATTACCTTAGACGAGCTTCTTTCTTGGCACTCCTATATGCCCCATAAACATCACTATTGGGTCTTTTTTTCGTTTAAATCGGTCCATATATACCCAAAATAGCTTTGTATTGAAGTAGTGTCATTCAGAAAAATTCATCGTTTTTAAACGCTGCGTAATTTTTTAAAATTAAAAAAGTCGACGATAAACTTTCACAAAACACTTCGAAATCCTTTTGTAATCCAACTTTAGGTATTAGTAAACGTTTATAATCTATCAAAACGATTACAGGGCGATGTCTCTTCAATAGGTCCTCACTTCAAAAACAATGCAATCTGATCTCTCCTTGAACTGCATCCGGGTGAAGACTGGAAAACTTGGGGTCAGACAGATGGATTTTCCAACAATTAATTCGATTGAAAATTAGTACAATGGCGCCATCGTGCGGAATTTGTATGAAGTGCAGGCAAATTTCCATTAAATTCTGTTCTCCTTTAACAACTGGTGGAAGTGACTTATGGAAATTATTTTTTGCTTTCAGAGAGCAGTTTTTCTTGCGTTTTTCAATGAAACACACGCTCTGTTATAGTCACAGCCGTGATTTAACCAGTTTTATAAACTTCAGAGTGTTTTCTATCCACACATACTAATCATATGCATATACTATATTCCTGGCATGAGTAGCAGGACGCTGAAAAGTTGCGCGATTTTTAACAGAATTTTCAAAAAAGGTGGGGGTAGATTTAACAGGTTAAAGAACATTTTAAAAAGGGTTCTATATACAGTAGCACCAAAAACGGTTTATAACCCTTTTATATGGTTCTTTATGGAACCTTTACAGAGAATTCATGGTTCTATAAAGAACCTTCCCCAATCCCTATTTTGAAATACAAAGAACCATTAAAGGGCTCAAAGCGTTTTTTTGAGTTAGTTTGGTTCCAGATAGAACCGTCACCCTTCCCAAAGAACCTTTGAGGAACCTTAATTATTTTGTGTGTATTATTGGGGATGTTATGTCTGTCTGTTGGCTGTATATTTTGTTATTTGTGAAGAATGTCAATATCCATATTGTAATGTGGCGATACCTTTCCTAGTTGCTACTAAAGACTTAACTGTGTCATGTGTACTTTGTGTGCAGAACCTTACAAATGCATAATGAGTTTTATTTTTCAACTAGGCAAGTCCGTTAAGAACAAATTATTTTTTTACAATGACGGTCTACCTATGTTCGGTGGTAAAAAAAAACTTTAAATGGTGTGTGTGTTATGTATTGTATGACGTGCTATTTGTCGTACTGTATGTTGTTATGGTTTACTGTACGTTGTTATGGTTTACTGTACGTTGTTATGGTTTACTGTACGTTGTTATGGTTTACAACAGTGTGCTGCTTTATGGATGAATGGGTTGTCAGAATGATTGGCAGATGTCAGTAACGAGAGAGTGATGTACAATGTGAAACTGTACAGGTGTGCATTCTTTGACAGCTAAGCTAGGTATAACATTGGCGACGAAGATGGCTGAATTCAGCTTACCACCACCAGCATCATTCCTCTCCGTGCATGGCGAACCATGGAATAACTGTCTGAAAAGTTTTAAAACTTATCTCGAAGCTATGGACTTTTCTAGAATCTCCGACAAGCGGAGGACAGCGCTGCTCCATCACTGCCTCGGTACAGAGGGACAGAGGATTTTCAGAGCGCTTGGATCGGCTCCTACATTCACCACTGCAGTTAGCCTCCTACAGAACCACTTCTCCAGGAGAGCGCGAGTGCTCCTCCGACACTACCGGCTACGGAAAAGACACCAACGCCCGGGTGAGTCCATTCAACGTTATGTGGCAAATCTGAGGGATTTGGCTAGCTCTTGTAACTACGGGACACTTCAGGGCGAGATCATAAGGGATCCGCTGATAGAGGGGACATTATGTGAAAAGACAAGGGAGAAACTACTTTTGGAATCAGATCATTTACAACTTGATGGAGCTATTAAAATAGCACTCCAGGTTGAAGTGGCTTTGGAATGCTCTACTGGGCTAACAGACAGCTCTGCAGCATACGCTCGGCCCCCAGCCATTCTCACACAGCAGCTTCAGCCTGAGCAGGCGCACTACAACAATCATGTGCTGTTCACGCCCTCCCACGTCGATAGCTGCATGGACACAGACACACAGCCCGCCAACAGGCACACAGACAAACAAACAGCAGTAGCTGTGGCAACTGTCGGGCTAGCTCTCACAATTCAAGGGCTTCAAACTGCCCAGCTCGTGGAACGATATGCAAGAGCTGTTCAAAATACAATCCCTTTGCTAAAGTGTGTCGTTCTGTCCCAGATACTAGCTACACCCAGAACAGGCCCTTATTTTCATCTCACTCTCAACAGGAAACACGCTGAAATCCGAACCATCTCCACCAACCATGTGTCATTCAAGACATGCACTGTGCAGCTGGGCGAGGTGGGTTTGCCTTTGCTACTAAATACTGGCGCTGTGGTATCGTTGCTCAACTTTGCCACTTACTTCAAGTTTTTCAGTCACCTACCACTCCAACAGCCCTCCACTGCACTGTGTGGGTATGGTAGAGCCAATATAGACATTGCAGGCACCGCCCACATCCCAGTGCACTACTGCACCAAGCATCTGCCATCATTCACATTTCACGTTGCAAATGGGGTGCCATCCTCCTGGGCCTTGACCTCTTCATAGGCTTGGGGTTCAAACTGAGAGATGACAGTGGGTCAGCTATCCACCAAGTTACCTGCACATGGCAACAGAACTGGCCAACTCTGTTTGACTGACCAGGCTGCCTTAGTTTTACTCACAGGCCACTAGTGAACCTGGATGTGAACGCAGTCATGCAGCCTCTGCAGCACATCCCCTTTGCACTGCGTGATGACGTCACAAAAGATCTCCAGTCACAGTTGGAGGCAGGTATCATTGAGCCTGTCAATGCTGCCCCCTGGATTTCAAACTTGGTCATCGCAACCAAAAAGTCAGGTGCAATCCGGACCTGTGTGGATCGCCATGCTGTAAACAAGGCTGTCCCGGATAAGTTCCCCTTGCCTACAGTTGAGGAGCTGCCGCACAATTCCATGGCTCCACGGGCTTCACAAAGCTCGACCTGCGTCAGGGTTATCTTCAGGTGCCCCTCCACCCAGCCAGCAGAGACTTCACGGCCTTTGTCACACATGCCGGTGTGTTCAGATATACACGCATGCTTTTTGGCTCCGGCCTCAGCTGCTTCCAGAAGGTGATGAGCACCATCTTCGCTGGAGTACCCAGGGTGGCAGTCTATCTGGACAACAGTGTGGTCCACGACCCTGACCTCCACATCCATCACCCATCAACTCCACAGAGTATTCCGTGCTCTACTGCGGAACAACTTGAACCTGAACGGTGGAAAGTGCACATTTGCAGCTCTAGCCGTCAAGTTTGTGGGGTTCCGCTTGTCGGTAAAACGCATTGCCCCACTCATGTCGAATATTGAAGCCGTCCTCCATGTCCCGAAATCGACCTCAGCCTCTCAGGTGGCCTCATTCTTGGGCATGACAGCCTACTACCTCCGGTTTCTTCCCCACTACTCTCTGACCACAGCGCCCCTTCACCAGCTCCTCAAGAAGGACGAGCCATGGGCCTGGACGGCATCCTGCTCAGACGTGGTCCGCTCACTGAAGAGCCAGCTCACCACAGCCCCAGTCTTGGCTCACTTTGACCCTGTCTGCTCCACCATTGTCACCTGTGACGCCTCAGCTGGAGCTCTAGGAGTTGTCCTCTCACAGCTGCAGAAAGGCATTGAGAGGCCCGTCGCCTTCGCCTTAAGGGCCCTGAGCCCCACTGAACAATGGTACACTGTAATCAGTGAAGCAAGCATCGGAACAGGATCCCACTCTGTCTACCCTCCGCGTATACATACATACTGGATGGCCAGCATGTGTACCAGAAGAGCTGCCAACTTTCGCCAGGGTGAAGCACAAACTTTCTTGCTGGGAAGAAGTCTGTGTCTCTCGAGGGTTTTGTACTGGGGTCCTGAGTGGCCTGCGTGCATGTGTTCTATCAATGGCACACAAGGGTCACTTGGGCAGAGTGAAAGTCAAGCAGCGATGTTGAGACCTTGTGTGGCAGAGGTGTGGACTCGAGTCTGACTCGAGTCCAGGTCATGTGACCCTTGTCACAAATATGATGACTTTTAACTCGACTTTGACTTTAACACCAACGACTAGTGACTTAACTTGGACTTGAGCCTTTTGACTCGAACTGACTTGATACCCTCCCCAAGCCCAAATATAAAAAATGATGCTAGAAAAGTGTGCAGCGCATCAACTCTTAATTTAATGGATTACAGTTTGACAGCAGCCAATCGGACAGCAGGCAATCAAATTGTGCCAGCTGAGAAAAAGTTGCGCGTGGCAGTGCAGAGGAAAGTCGGCGAGTGAATTCAGATGGAGCCCATGGTAGATGATACCCAAAATCATTATTTTCGGAAAGAAAGACTACGCTGTATCAACAAAAAACTGATTGCAACTTGCAAAACATGCGGGAAGAAAATAACAGACGGAGGAGCAACAACCAACTTTGTTCGCCATTTGAAGCTGCAAAAAAAACCAATAACGGTAAGTCAGGGTCGGGGCGGCAGGGTAGCCTAGTGGTTAGAGCGTTGGACTAGTAACCGGAAGGTTGCGAGTTCAAACCCCCGAGCTGACAAGGTACAAATCTGTCGTTCTGCCCCTGAACAGGCAGTTAACCCACTGTTCCCAGGCCGTCATTGAAAATAAGAATTTGTTCTTAACTGACTTGCCTGGTTAAATAAAGGTAAAAATAAAAAAAATAAAAAAAGTCGTGGCTAATATAGCCGACAGCATTCATAACTTTGCCAGTGTAGCATGTTGGCTAACATAACGTTAAATCAACGAGCCTCCACAAAGTCATTCAGTGCTGGAACGTGATCATTGCACCCAAGATTGAGCCACAACTGGCTAGGCAGTTGGTAGCCTAAATCCTGCCTGATGTTACTGCTGTTCCTAAAGCCATTGACATATGTTAGCCTACTGTAGCCACACACACAGTGTGTGTGTGTGTGTGTGTGTGTTAAGGTTGGGCGATTGTGTACAAGCCTACATTGCCTGAGTGAGCGCCCCATAGCGATCCTCGATAGTCAATCGCTTTTGGTGGGGGGTCTTTCTTATGGCTACACATTATTTGGAAAGTAATACGTATATTTTTAAAAGCATTCATGATTTGCGTAAATGTAATAAACTAACTATTACTAAATATCCAAATGTGCAATATGATTCAACAGTGAAAAAACATCACCAAATGGGCATGATGAAATCAACACAACGAGCGATGGAGAGGAACCCCTATCACTGCCCGGCCATCCCGAGTTCATCAGGCCAGTCAATTTCGCGTTCCTGCAGGATTTTTGAGCATGCCAAATTCGTGATGGTAAATGCCCATTGAAACATATTGCAAATGCACGTGAATTTTTTTAAGGGGTGATACGTTTTTGAAAAAAAGTTCACATTTTCGACTTTTGACTTCCTATGAAATAATATTGAAAATGGACAAAACTTATGCACAAGTAAAAAAAAAAAAAATTGATGATGATAATAAAATATGACTAAAGTATGTTGATACAGTTCTTACAAGTGTAATTAACAGAAAAAATTTAACGAATTTCGAAAAACGGCCCAGAAAGCACTTTTTTAAGGGGGTGATAAGTTTTTGAAAAAAATTTAAGTTTTTCAACATTTTACTTTTGGATGTTGACATTTTGCAATATGAAAAATCACGGTGGAGCGCACTCGCCATCTGTTGGATTTTCAAAGTGTTACACTTGGCATTTGACATATGGCATTTGCAATCAACTTTGAATGACACGACGCCGAATTGAGTGGTATTGGACACCGTGCATATGGTTTGTCCAGTGCCAATGACTTCCAATTTATTTTTGTACATTTCAGGGGGGTGTTCCCTTACAAACACTAGCAGCCAAGTAGATTGGTCACGAAAGTCAGAAAAGCAATAGATGAAACCGCTTACCTTTGATGATCTTCGGATGTTTGCACTCACGAGACTCCCAGTTACACAATAAATGTCCTTTTTTTTCCATAAAGAATATTTTTATATCCAAAATACCTCCAAATGTTTGGCGCGTTATGTTCAGAAATCCAAAGGCTCGAGCGGTCACGACATCGCAGACGAAAATTCCAAATAGTATCCGTAATGTCCACAGAAACATGTCAAACGTTTTTTATAATCAATCCTCAGGTTGTTTTTAAAATATATATACCGGGACTGTCGCTTTTTCAATAGGAGAGGGAGAGACAATGGCTGCCCCACTCTGTTGCGCAAGCAAAACTCTGCGAATACACAGCTATCCACTGACGCAATGTTATCTTTCTCGCTCATTTTTTCAAAATAAAAGCCTGAAACTATGTCTAAAGACTGTTGACACCTCGAGGAAGCCATAGGAAAAGGAATCTGGTTGATATCCCTTTAAATGGAGGCAAGGCATCCAAAGGAACAGAGAACTTTCAGGAAAAACAGCACTTCCTGGTTTGATTTTCCTCAGGTTTTCGCCTGCAATATCAGTTCTGTTATACTCACAGACAATATTTTGACAGTTTTGGAAACGTTAGTGTTTTCTGTCCTAATCTGACAATTATATGCACATTCTAGTTTCTGGGCCTGAGAAATAGGCAGTTTCAAATGGGTACGTTTTTTAGACAAAAACGAAAATCCTGCCCTCTACACTAAATTAACCTCCTTTCATTCTTAGTCTCCGTTAGGTGTCTTAGTTACCTCCAGGTTAATGGACTGAACTAGCTAGTTTGGTGAATCGTTATTTACCTCTTCCGTTTAAGGGTTAATGTTTCTTTCTTACAGGTATCACTCTAGGTTCTTGGCCTATGGACATGTTTATAAATGTACCAGAGCCTGGTTTTTGAAAGGGGGGGGGATGTTATATATGGTACGACGTGCTGTTCGCCGTACTGTACGTTGTTATGGTTTACGACATTGTGCTGCTTTACGGATTCATGGGTTGTCAGAATGAGTGGCACGTGTCATTAAACGAGAGGGATGTACAATGTGAAACTGTGCAGTTGTGCATTCTTTGACAGCTAAACTAGATATAGCAGTGTGTACATGCATGTAGATTATGTTTGTATACGTGTGAATGAAAAAAAGACTTTGTATGTTTTCCTCTTTCTAGTTGTAGTGTAGTGGACATGAGTCAGGCTAACGGTGTTGTGCTGATGCATTTCGCTACACCCACATTGACATCTGCTAAATATGTGTATGTGACCAATAGTATTTGATTTGATGTAGCCCTGCCTGAGACTTTCAAATCAGTTTTACCCTCTTTGTTTATTTGTCAAGAAGTTGGTTTCTCCCGTGGAAGACCTGGGTTCTGCCTGTGACACTAATATGACTCACAGACAGTTGTTGCTGTACAAAATCAGAACCTATTAGCAGCCTATTTGCAAATATAAGCTACTCTACATTGTTGTTAAGGTCCATAGAAAGTATTCAGGTTTGTGGTTCACGGGTCTCCATAGCAACTGATCAAAACAACAGTAACACAAATGAATCCACTATATATAACTTTTTCATCGACTGGTCCTCACCTCACAAATGAAGGAGGCTTTTAAAAGTAGAGAGAGACAGAGAGTGAGAGAGACAGAGAGTGAGAGAGACAGCGAGCGAGTGATACAGAGAGCGAGAGATACAGAGAGCGAGAGATACAGAGAGCGAGAGATACAGAGAGCAAGAGATACAGAGAGAGGTGAGAATAGAATCAAAGGGAGTCAAGAATATATTTGTATAGCAGCGTCTTGGCAGTGTTCCCGTTGTCTGACTCGCTTTCACAGATGCTGACAAAGATACAGGCATTTGGAAGTCCGGGCTCTTTTTTTATTTTTATTTTTTGGTGTATTCCCCTGTTTTTTGGCGGCAATTTAGCAGAACGAATAAAAGGCACAAAAGCATGCACATCAGTATAGGCTTCTCACCGAGTCTGACTGACGTTAACATCATATGATGTAGTTGGTATATTGGGCAAGTTCATTATTTCCCTCCCTCTCTCAAAATAATTTATTTGAATTGCACAACTTTATTAGCCCCGTCATAAATAGACAAAGGAAAACGAACCGTCAGTAGGCATATAATCTCCCACGGGAGATGAATTCAGTCCCTTACCATGAAATGCATTACCTCAACGCTTAACTTTACATTTCTATTGAGGAATCTGTACTGTTTCAGCAAGAATATAGCCCTAAATTAATCTAGCCATTATTTACACGATTTTGTTTCATAAATCGGTATGAAAGTAATTAACCACTGAAAACACTATGAATATTTATATTTAGTTAAACTGGCTATATTGAAACAATACGTACTGTATCAATGTAGAAATTAGACAAACAGTCTGTTTGGTTTCCTTAGTTGAATTAGAATAGGTTTACCCACAGCCCAGTGAACTAATTTCTCCAGAGATGTTCGGTCGCGTTCAAGCCCTGGCTCTGGCTGGGCCTCTCAAGGACATTGAGACTTGTCCCGAAGCCACTTCTGCATTTTGTTGGCAGTGTGCTTAGAGTCGTTGTCCTGTTGAAAGGTGAACCTTCGCACCAGTCTGAGGTCCTGAGCACTCTGTAGCAGATTTTCATCAAGAATCTCTCTGTACATTGCTCCGTTCATCTTTCCCTCGATCCTGACTAGTCTCCCAGTCCCTGCCGCTGAAAAACATCCCCACAGCATGATGCTGCCACCTCCATGCATCACTGTAGGGATGGTGATTGAGACATTTTTGCAAATGTATTCAAAATAAAAAACAGAAATACCTTATTTACATAAGTATTCAGACCCTTCGCTATGAGACTCATACTTCAGGTCAGGTGCATCCTTTTTCCATTGATCATCCTTGAGATGTTTCTACAACTTGATTGGAGTCCACCTGTGGTAAATTCAATTGATTGGACATGATTTGGAAAGGCACACGCTTGTCTATATGAGGTCCCACAGATGACAGTGATTGTCAGAGCAAAAACCAAGCCATGAGGTCCAAGGAATTGTCCGTAAAGTTCCAAGGCAGGATTGTGTTGAGGCACAGATCTGGGGAAGGGTACCAAAACATTTCAGGAGCATTGAAGGTCCCCAAGAATGCAGTGGCCCCGATCATTCTTTATTGGAAGTAGTTTGGAACCACAAAGACTCTTTCTAGAGCTGACCGCCCAGCCAAACTGAGCAATCTGGGGGAAAGGGCCTTCGTCAGGGAGGTGACCAAGGACCCAATGGTCACTCTGACAGAGCGCCAGAGTTCCTCTGTGGAGATGCTAGAACCTTCCAGAAGGACCACCATGTGATGGTACGCGTACCGTTATCATTGTGGACAAACTCTTTATAGATGGACAGCTATTCCGAGACATCTCCATAACACCGTGGCTGAAGTCAATTCTACAGGGACTTCAGGTTACAAAAAAAAAGAAGGTATGGGAAGTGTAAAAATATCTGAACATGGGCCTCCCGGGTGGCGCAGTGGTTAAGGGCGCTGTACTGCAGCGCCAGCTGTGCCATCAGAGTCCCTGGGTTTGCGCCCAGGCTCTGTCGTAACCGGCCGCGACCGGGAGGTCCGTGGGGTGACGCACAATTGGCCTAGCGTCGTCCGGGTTAGGGAGGGCTTGGTCGGTAGGAATGTCCTTGTCTCATCGCGCACCAGCGACTCCTGTGGCGGACCGGGCGCAGTGTGCGCTAACCAAGGTTGCCAGGTGCACGGCGTATCCTCCGACACATTGGTGCGGCTGGCTTCTGGGTTGGAGGCGCGCTGTGTTAATTAAGAAGCAGTGCGGCTGGTTGGGTTGTGTATCGGAGGACGCATGACTTTCAACCTTCGTTTCTCCCGAGCCCGTACGGGAGTTGTAGCGATGAGACAAGATAGTAGCTACTACAACAATTGGATACCACGAAATTGGGGAGAAAAAAGGGGTAAAATTAAAAAAATAAATATCTGAACATTACGAAGTGGATATGAACACACACGTATTCAATTACATACAGACTTATATATATATACACATATACACACACACCTGATCTTACTTCTCTCTTTTCTCTTGTCTTCTCTCCCTCTCTCTATTGTCGAGAAATGTTTTCTAATTTAATGTGTTTATTGTTTGTCTATCTTTTTAATGTATTTGCTTACAACAAGCAAGGGGAATATATCAGAATAGGCTGCATTGGGGAATAACAACATATTGTACGGAATACATTTGTACTGTAGTGAAGCTGTCTCTAGGGTAATGCAAGGTCGGTTTCATGATCCTGTGAAACATCAATTGCTATGGAAATGCTGGGATGTGTTTTTCAATTATGTAAAGGTAATTATGATGCAACTCTGATGGTGATACGATATGGATTACAATTATCATCATGCACATTCAGGCTATACGCACTACATGTTACACACATAGACACTCAACCATGCAAATTGGCAGAGTTATTATTTATTTGGACATCACACAGTCTTACTCTTAAACTGACATCGCACCAACTCTCACTATATCACATCCAATATCATTCACATCAACCTACTCAGATTTGCTACACACATAATATCTTGTCTCAATTTTCTAACATCTGTGGCATTGGCTCACAGGCAAACAGGCAAGGGAATAAAACAAATATTGCTAGAACCTATTTCTTGAATTCTAAATATCAGACATTTGAAAGCTCTAATTTTGACCGTCATAGTACCTCTGATGGTAGGAACTTTACAAGCACTAATTATGGTCAATTTAGCCTGAGAATAGTATCTAGTTATGGTAAGGGGTGAAATAAATATGGCCAGTTATAATTGTAACGGTTTGGCAGATTATAAAAAAAGAAGATCATTCTTTACATGGCTAAAAGAAAAGGAATATAACATATACTTTTTACAGGAAACCCGCTCTACATCCTTATGATGAAGTTGCGTGGAAAAAGGAATGGGGTGGTGAAATAATTTTCTGTCATGGACAAAGGAACTCAAAGGGTGTGATAATAATAATTAACAAAAAATTCAATCTGAATGTGCAAATTGTTTGAAAGTGGACAAAAAAGAGATTTGGCTCATTAATCTATATGATCTAAATCAGGATGATCCACACTTCTTTGAAAACATTTGTACGAATTTATTGAACTTACAGGCAACAAATGATCTAATCATTATGGAAGGAGACTATAACACAGTGCTAAAATCTCTGTGGGCTAGGGGGCGGAATTTTCACGTCTGGATGAAAAGTGTGCGCAAAGTAAACTGCCTGCTATTCAGGCCCAGAAGTTAGGATATGCCTAGATTTGGATAGAAAACATTCTAAAGTTTCTAAAACTGTTAAAATTATGTCTGTTAGTACAACATAACTTATTTGGAAGGCGAAACCCCGAGGACAAACCATCCAGGATTTTTGTTTTGGTGTGGCAGTGTTTTCAATGAATTTTCTATGTGGATCTAGATTTCTAAGACACTTGCTTGCAGTTCCTATCGCTTCCACTGGATGTCAACAGTCTTTAGAAATTGGTTGATGTTTTTCCTTTGAGAAATGAAGAAGTAGCCATTTCCTATCTGGGTGGATAGCCAAGTGTACTGTTGTGGTTGGGGCGCACGACATGAAAGCTCGCTCCACTTTGTTTTTATCTGCTATTGAACGCAGTTTATCCCGTCTTAAATTTGATCGATTATTTACGTTAAAAATACCTAAAGTTGTATTAGAAAAGTTGTTTGAAATGTTTTGACCAAGATTACAGGTAATTGTATTAGATATTTTGTAGTCATTTTGCTCGAGTTGGAAGCTGTGTTTTTCTGAATCAAATGCACCAAATAAATGGACATTTTGGAGATATAACGACAGAATTTATTGAACAAAAGGAGCATTTATGATGTTTATGAGACATATTGGAGTGCCAACAGAAAAAGATCTTCAAAGGTAAGGCATGAATTACATCGTTTTTTTATATCGAGTTTTGTGTCGCGCTTGGCGGTTTGAATTATGATTGTCATGTGTTTGTTTGAAGGGGTGCTGTACTCAGATAATAGCATGGTTTGCTTTCGCCGTAAAGCCTTTTTAAAATCTGACACGGTGGCTAGATTAACAAGAAGTTAAGCTGTATTTTGGTGTATTGCACTTGTGGTTGTATAGAAGTGAAATATTTCCACCCCAAAAAAATTGAGCTCTGCAATTTCACCGGATGTTGTCGAAACGTTCCGATAGCGGAATCCCTAGTGGTAAAATTAAGTACCTCAATGGACCGTTAAGGTAATCACTCTACAAACTATTATCACCGTGCCCTTAAGGAAATTATGGACACAATAGAAATAGTGGATATTTGGAGACTAAAAACCCTGACCTAGTGAGATATACACTTAACTCAGGCCTAGTGAGATAGAGACTAAATTAAGCTAGTCGTCTTGACTACATTCTTGTCTCTTTCTCTCTTGCATCGAAGGTTAAAAAAGTTTTAATAGGAGACCATCATCTAATTGCCATTCACATAACTCTTATTGATTTTCCACATGGACGGGGATATTGGAAATTTAATCAAAGTTTACTGGTGGACAACTTATTTTTAACTTAGACAAAATAATTTATAACTGAATTTTTTCAGTATAATACCTTTAAATGTGAGATACCTTTAAATGTACCTTCAGGGGTCATTCAATTCAATGTTCATCAATAATAAAAATGCAGTTTCTGGCTAAAGAGACAGACCAACAAGGGAAATCCATGAACTAATAGTACAGGTAGACAGCAATAAAAACGATACCACTGAGAAACAAAATAAGTCAGAGGAAAAACAAAAAGAACTCAAGGAACTTATTCAAGAACAATCTAATGTAATATATTACAAAAATAAAGCGAACTGGATGGAATATGGATAAAAATCCACAAAATTCTTCCTGAATCTCCAATACAGGAACGCGAAGAAAAATAATTTGCAGAAACTCGTTACTGAAGATTGAGTTATCTATGATTCTTCGAATTATATTTTAAAAGAGGAAGCAAATTATTTTAGGCAGATGTTCTCTTTTCTGTCCTGTCCTTTCCCACTGAATGAAGATTATGGTAAGGAATTATTTCTAAATAATGTAAAAAATAGAAAATTAACAAATGTACAGAAAGATCAGTGCGAAGGCCAAATTAGAGAGGAAGAACTTTATGAGGCTATTAAATCCTTTCAGTCTGGAAAAATACCAGGGCATACCGGTAGAGGTATATCAAGTTTTTTTTATATACTTAAAGCTCCATTGTTAGATTGTTTTAACTACTCCTATAAAAATGGTAGTCTGTCGGGTACTCAACAGGAAGGTCTTATTTCTCTATTATTAAAACAAAAGAAGACCCAGATGGCAAATATAAAGAACCAGTCTATCTAAAAAACTGGAGGCCCCTTACACTTCAATGATGTGATGCAAAAATACTAGCAAAATGCATAGCACTCAGAATTAAAAGGGTTTTACTAGGTATTGTTCATCCTGACAGGTTTTTCATATGGACAATACATTGGAGATAATATACGACAACTACTAGAAATAATAGAACATCATGAAACATATAAGAAGCCAGGAATTTTATTTATAGCACATTTTGAAAAGGAATTTGATAAAGTAAGACTGGATTTTATTTATAAATGCATGGATTATTTCAATTTCGGTAATTCTCTTATAAAATGGGTAAAAATAATGTATAGCAACCCCAGGTGTAAAATACTAAATAACGGCTACTTCTCAGAGAGTTTTGAATTGGCAAGAGGGGTTAAACAAGGGTGTCCGCTGTCACCATAACTATTCGTTGTGGCCATCGAAATGTTAGCTATTAAAAGCAGATCCAATAAGAACATTAGAGGTTTAGAAATCCAAGGCTTAAAAACAAAGGTGTCCATGTATGCCAATGACTCAAGTTCTATATTAAGTCCGCAAGCCAGATCCCTGCAATGTCGCATTGAAGCTCTAGATAACTTTTCTATACTCTCTGGAATAAAACCAAATTATTTGTACATTATTACGTATTGGATCCTTAAAAAATACAACTTTTACATTACCTTGCAAATTACCTGTAAAATGCACTGAGGGTGATGTAGACATACTCGGTATTCATATCCCAAAATATATAAATAAGCTCTCCATAATGAATTTCAATAGAAAACTTGTAAAAATAGACAAGATCCTGCAACCATGGAGAGGTAAATACCCGTCTATTTATGGAAAAATTGCCCTGATCCTTAGTCATATCTCAGTCTACTCACTTACTTATGGAACTGCCTACTCCTGATGATTCGTTTTTCAAATCAAATGAGCAAAACATATTTTGTTTTATCTGGGATGCTAAACGAGACAAAATAAAATGTGCCTATCTATATAATGAATATGAATTGGGTGGGTTGAGATTATTAAAAATAAAAGCACTAAACCTCTCTCTGAAAGCTTCACTCATTCAAAAGTTTTATTTGAACCCTAAATGGTTATCAAGTAGATTACTAAGAAAAGCTCATCCATTGTTTAAAACTGGCCTTTTACATAAACATATTTCCCATAAATACAGGTATTTTATCAACCAGGACATTTGAGTTCAGCCATAACATTTGTTGTAATATTTGTTTTATCTTTTCAGGGGGATGAAATTGAAATTGTAGCCGGCTCTGCAATGCTTGTTTTGGAAAAGAGAGATACTTTGAAAAAAGTGAATCAAAAATGAGACATGGCAATCCGCACAAAGGCATGCCATGTCTCATATTATTATTATTATTTTCATTCCTCCATATTAAGACAGAAACCATGGTAAATTGTATTTTTATTCCAGTAACTTGTAGTTCAAAAGTGAAATTGTGTTTTTGATCACCTGGGGTTTTAGGGTTAATCATTGTGATGTATCTTTTTCCGTTGTTTTGGTTGTGTTCATTAATATTTACACACACACACACACACACACACACACACACACACACACACACACACACACACACACACACACACACACACACACACACACACACACACACACACACACACACACACACACACACATACACACACACACACACACACACACACACACACACACTGTTTCTTTCTTTCCACCCACTCTCTCTCTCCTCTCAGCCCTCATGATAACAGCCAACAGGCAGAACACTGCCAGTCCTGTGGGGTTAGAGGAGGAAAGCAATGGCTGGTGACCAGAACTTCACAACGTTCTGTTTCTGTGTGTGTGGGTGTGTGTGTGTGTGTGTGTGTGTGTGTGTGTGTGTGTGTGTGTGTGTGTGTAAAATCATGGTTGTTATGTTGCTCTTTTACCTTGGTCTGTTTCAATCTTATTTTACTCTATATCTCTTATTCCCTGTCATTACTACTGTCTGCGTGTTTCTCTTGGCAGTCTCTGTTAAGTACAGTGGCAAGAAAAACTATGTCAACCCTTTGGAATGACCTGGATTTCTGCATAAATTGGTCATAAAATTTGATCTGATCTTCATCAAAGTCCCAAGAATAGACAAACATAGTCTGCTTAAACTAGTAACACACACATCATTGTATTTTATTGTCTATATTGAAGACAGCATTCTTCATTCACAGTGTAGGTTGGAAAAAGTATGTGAACCCCTAGGCTAATCACTTCTCTAAAAGCTAATTGGAGTCAGGAGTCAGCTAACCTGGAGTCCAGTCAATGAGACGAGATTGGAGATGTTTGTTAGAGCTGCCCTGCCCTATAAAAAACAAACAACAGGTGAGTTTTGTTATTCACAAAACACATTGTCTGATGTGAACCATGCCTGGAACAAAATAGATCTCAGAAGACCTAAGATTAAGAATTGTTGACTTGCATAATGCTGGAAAGGGTTACAAAAGTATCTATAAAAGCCTGGATGTTCATCAGTCCATGGTAAGACAAATTGGCTATAAATGGAGAAAGTTCAACACACACACACACACACACACACACACACACACACACACACACACACACACACACACACACACACACACACACACACACACACATACAGACATACACACACACACACACACACACACACACACACACACACACACACACACACACACACACACACACACACACACACACACACACACACACACACACACACAGCATCTGTCAGGCCTTACCTCCATGGCGTGAGAAGTGCTTCTCCAGAAGATGATTTGGTCCACTGAGTGCTCAGTTACCTCGGAGGACCCTCTGTTCGCCGTCAGAAAATAACAGCAACAACAACAACAGCCGAGGCAACAAGGACACTCTGTGAACTTTTAATGTGAGAGATTCTCCACACCAGGTGTGCGTTTCTGCCGCCTCCAGAGAGATTCTCCACAGCCAGTTGATCAGCCTTGTTTAAAATGCTGGAGGATCACCTGATCTGCTCTGCTCTGTCTGTCTGTTCCCATCTCTTCTCTTTCGGTAAAACAGCAGCTAACTGGCCAGCTAACGTCCTCCTGAGGAATTACAATGAACTGACAAGGCATTTTGGAGAAAAGGGGAACACCTGGACATGGGAGATATCTGAGGTGAATGCCAGGATGGAAATGACCTTTACTTGTGCGGGAGCTGTTCGGTGGGACTGGGAATGGACAGAGTTGGAGGGAGGGTGTGATTGACTGTGAATGACGAGAGAGAGAGAGAGTCTTTATTTTTCTTGTCTGCTAATCTCTCTCCCGATCTTACATTGATTGTCCTATATTTCCCCACCACCCCACTATCTTAGCTCTCTCTCTCTCTCTCTCTCTCTCTCTCTCTCTCTCAGATTGTGAATGGGGTTGAATAATTTCCTTTGTGGAACATAAAGCTCTTCTTCTCTTTTGTAGAGGTTACAGAAATCTCTCTCCATCTCCCTCTCTCTGGGGTCTGAAAAATGTAATAAAAGAATAATCACCCTTCTGTTGCTGTCCTCTCACCCGATAGGCCACAAGACCTCCCTTATGGGGAAGTCTGATGCAACAGGATTCTACAAGGTTGAACTCTTCTCAAAACTCAACATCTGTCTTCCATCTTCATATTTCCCAATGAATGAGAGTTGATCAACGTCGTATCAGGGCAATTCATATTATTCTATATGTAAATCTGTGACACTACGATATGTTATGTTAGGTTACATTTGGAATGTAACCATTGCGGTCACACAATAAGAGGACGTGTAGTATCATACATCTTACCTGGTCGTACAATAGCATACAAATTAGATTATGTAAATGATCACACATCTTGGTGGACGTACAGTATTATACATCTTTCTCTGAGACCAGGTTGCATCATAACAACAAAGGACAATTACTGGGGAGAATTTACTCTGGTGGTTAGAAGAACCAATGACAATATAGAATCAATATAGAATCATTTATATTGAAGGTTAGGGGAAGGTTAGGGGAACTAAATTAAATTTCAATTTATGTACCCGGTTGGGGAATTGGGTTAAGTTTAGAAAAAGGGGAAGGGAAGCTAAAATGCTACAGTTGTCCCCGACAACCTTTGGATTGCTAGTCGGTTGTGGATTACGCATACCCATCTTCCCCGACCAACCTCCCTCTGCTTTTGTTTCTGTCTGATGTAACTAAACCATTAGTAGGTATCATACTTCTTGGAAGTTATCATAAATATGTAAATGTATATTTCGTTTGGCTCTGAGACCAGGCTGACGGACCGGAAGTTTAACTATTTTAGTAATACCGTCTTAATTTATTCACCATCTTTGCTAGTGGCACCTGGAACAAAGTTATGACAATTGACGGTCGGTCATAGTTCATGGTAACATGCTCACTTGAGATTGACTGCATATTTGATCAGGCTGAGCTGATGTGTTAGTGTGGCATTATTATAAGTGTTTGGTTATGTTTATGCATTCATATTCACACACACAATTTATCTTTAGCATAATCATCAGGTACAATAGTCGCGTGGAGTCGGGTTGTTGCCGTAGTGACTGCTCTGTTAGCATGTTGTTTTACTCTCTTGTCTGACAGGTGGCTGACTGAACGATGATTGAGAGAGTTGGGAGATACTGATTTAATTTCAAGTCAATGTCATCTCTATTCAACTCTACTGGAATAGCTCAGATAGATAGATGTGCTACACTTGCATCCAAGGATGGAATTTTAGGATTTGGGCCAGTGGCCAGCCAGGCTAGTAGACCACGATGTTTACTAGCCCAGGTCTAAAATCAGTGCTATGCGATATTTTAAAAATTCCTCTATCCAGTGGGCTGGTTTGACACATTGTTTACTAGCCGGTCTGAAAAGTACTAGCCTCGGGCTAGCTTAATTTCCATCCTTGTGTGCATCCCATGTAGAGTGAGTTAAAATGACCAATAGTAACTCCCAAGCACCTCGCATTCAAATGAGCCATTAGCATGTCTAATGAGGTTTGTATTGAATGAAACGTCAGCTTGTCTAGTTGTGAGTTATGTTAGGTGTTTAATCAATCATCGTCTCCCTGTGAACTTTACCACTCCATTTAAACAGTACATTAGCACCTCGCTGTCCGCACACGCATCCTTGAAACACACACGCATACTCACGTGGACATTCATGCACACACACACACACACACACACACACACACACACACACACACACACACACACACACACACACACACACACACTTGCATGAGCAGCAGAGATGTCCCTGTGTAAAGAAGAGAACACATGATTAATAGATGTCCCAGCAGGGACTTTTTCATAATTAAACCACTTTCTACATCAAAGAGCATCATGGCTCAAAGTGTATATCATCGGATATAGTCACAGGGGTGGGAAATTCCAGTCCTGCAGGGCCTGATTGGTGTCACAGTTTTGCCCCAGCCCCAGCTAACACACCTGACTCCAATAATCACCTAATCATCTTCAGTTTAGAATGACATTTGATTAATCAGCTGTGTTTGCTAGGGATGGAGAAAAAGTGTGACACCAATCAGACCCTCGAGGACTGGAGTTGCCCACCCCTGGTCTAGTGTGTGTGTGTTCAGATGTCAGGCTGGGCACTATAGGAAATGCCAGATTTTGCTGCAATTTGCAATGATTTTGTCCAATTTGTTGTGAAAGTGTGGTGACGAAGGAAAAGGTTTGTTGATGTGTGGCTGGATTGAACCATATTATGCAATAAATGTGCAGATCGCTAGCCCTCTTTTTGCTAGCCCTCTTTTTGCTAGCCCTCTTTTTGCTAGCCCTCTTTTTGTGCAGATGTAGGACCTTAATTTGAGCCAGTTTGCGACAGCGGGAAAATTATCCTCCAGGAAACGTGGATTACACTTTAAAGTGTTGGACCCTTATTAGCTGATTGTTCTCAAATAAGTTTACACGTTTGTTTACATCTGTGACGTCTGCGTCCTACTCACACTCCCAAACACTTAGATCCCCGCAACGCAGTACACTTTCCAGCTCACTCTCCAGATCCCAATCACCGGAATTCTAATCACCTGTTCACACACCTGTATGTCATCATCCCACACTATTTAGTTCAAGTCCTTGTACTCCATCACTGTGAGGTATTGTTTGTTTTGAGACACACTTTTCTCTGAGCACTGTCCCCTATCGTGTTCTTTACAACGTTAATGAGCATTTCTCCTTTGCAAAGATAATCTATCTACCTGACAGGTGTAGCATATTAATGATTACACTGATTAAACAGCATAATTATTACACAGGTGCACCTTGTGCTGTAGACAATAAAAAGCCACTTTAAAATGTGCAGTTTTGTTCCACAACACAATGCCACAACAATGTCTCTTGTTTTGAGGGAGCATGCAATTGGCATGCAGGCTGCAGGAATGTCCACTAGAGCTGTTGCAAGAGAATTTAATGTTAATTTCAACCATAAGCCACCTCCAATGTCATTTTAGAGAATTTGGCAGTACGTACAACTGGCCTCACAACCACAGCCCACATGTGACCACGCCAGCCCAGTACCTCCACATCCGGCTTCTTCACCTGCAAGATCATCTGAGACCAGCCACCCGGACAGATGATGAAACTGAGTATTTCTGTCTGTAATAAAGCTCTTTTGTGGGGAAAACTCATTCTGATTGACTTGGCCTGGCTCCCCAGTGGCTGCACCCCTGCTCATGTGAAATCCATAGATTAGTGCCTAATGAATTTATTTATGTTCACTGATTTCCTTATATAAATTGTAACTCAGTAAAATCTTTAAAATTGTTGCATGTTGCGTTCATATTTTCGTTCAGTATAATTCATGGACATATTTGTAGGGGTTGCTACATTTTTCATAAGGGAAAATCATGTCGGAAATTTCAAAGTGGAAATGAAAAACTTCAGAAGCCTTTTTAAACTTCAAATACACTACTTCAAATTCTAAATGTCCTGTCTTGGTGGAATGTTCTCCGGCAACAGGGTGATCAAATTAAGATCCTACATCTGAACTGCTGTGATGGGTAGTTTTATGCAGAACTATTACGATGATTGGACTATTTTATGCAGAAATATTTGCAGTGATTAGTCAAATTCGCAAGCCCTTGCATAACATACAGGGAATTGTTGTTTTACTAAATAATGTTGCAGTCGCAGAATCCTGGAGGGCCTGTAGATTTCAGGGCACTATATTATTAAAAAGTAAAGTCTCGTATTTGACGTGTAGACCTATCACTTTGTAGTTGTAGCATAAGCGAGTGTTAGTTTACATAAGCAAGTGTGTGTGCACTGAATTTAGAGGAATATACTTGCTCTGTTTTGTATGCATGTGCGTCTGCATTGTGTATTTGTGATTGTGTGCGATAAAGAGACAGAGAGATTATTTCTTAATTAGAAACTGGGTTGTTCGAGCCCTGAATGCTGATTGGCTGACATCCGTGGTATATCAGACCGTAACCAGTTGTATGACAAAAAAATACATTTTTACTGCTCTCGTTTAATAAATATACACTATACACTACATGACCAAAAGTATGTGGACACCTGCTCATTGAACATCTCATTCCAAAGTCATGGGCACTAGTAATGAGTTGGTCCCCCCTTTGCTGCTATAACAGCCTCTACTCTTCTGGGAAGGCTTTCCACTAGATGTTGGAACATTGCAGGGACTTGCTTCCATTCAGCCACAAGAACATTAGTGAAGTCGGGTGCTGATGTTGGGTGATTAGGCCTGGCTCGCAGTCTGTGTTTCAATTCATCCGAAAGGTGTTCAATGGGGTTGAGGTCAGGGCTCTGTGTAGGCCAGTCAAGTTCTTCCACACCGAGCTCGACAAACCATTTCTGTGTTGACCTCACTTTGTCCATGGGGACATTGTCATGCTGAAACAGGAAAGGGCCTTCCACAAACTGTTGCCACAAAGTTGAAAGCATAGAATCGTCTAGAATGTCATTGTATACTGTAGCATTAAGATTTCTAAGGGGCCTAGCCCGAACCATGAAAAACAGGCCTAGACCATTAATCCACACAATTTTAGGCTTGTGTGCGGCTGCTTGGCCATGGAAACTCCTTCTCCTGATGAACAGTTATTGTGCTGACGTTGCTTCCAGAGGCAGTTTGGAACTCGGTAGTGAGTGGTGCAACCGAGGACAGACGATGTTCACGCACTTCAGCACTCGGCGGTCCCGTTCTGTGAGCTTGTGCGGCCTACCACTTCGGGCTGAGCCGTTGTTGCTCCTAGACGTTTCCACTTCCCAAAAACAGCACTTACAGTTGACCGGGCCAGCTCTAGCAGGGCAGAAATTTGATGAACTGACTTGTTGGAAAAGTGGCATCCTATGACGGTGCCACATTGAAAGTCACTGAGCTCTTCAGTATGGGCCATTCTACTGCCAATGTTTGTCTATGGAGATTGAATGCCCGTGTGCTCAGTTTTATACACCTGTCAGCAGCAGGTGTGGCTGAAATAGCAAAATCCACTAATTTGAAGGGGTGTCCACATACTTTTGTATATATAGTGTAGATCTATCAGTGTGTATTATTCTGCTCATAGGAGGAAATATTCAACATTTGTTATTGTCTCCTCTGGACGTCATTGAAGCCTTGAATACATTACAGACCCTGGGTCTGAAACATCTCCTGATCATGCCTTACACAGCATTATATTCTAGGAGCTTGGCATGTGATGCGTGTGTTATGTGCTTCATTGTGGCCACCGTCGCCAACGGCTAGCTATTAAATAGGTTTCCCGAGACATGTTTACAGCACTCTGCATATGCAGCAAGGAACAACGAGAGAGAGAGAGAGAGGACACTGTTTTAATGTCCTTGATACATTGTTTCGATGTCCCTTTATTGAAATGTGGTTTGCACCAACATTGGGTCCCATTTACAAGGCTCAGGAGGAGCAGGCAGATTATCCAGGTGTGAGCTCTGGAAGCCCTCACTTAGTGGATTGAAGGTAGAGGTTGAAACCATAGGGGCCCTTAGTAAAGGTGTGTCTCGTTGGTACACTAATGTTAAATGTAAACTCCCCGATTTCGGGAAGTTTATTTTTAATGAAAAAAAAATAAAGAGGTTTTATCAAGGTAATTTGCTTTATAAATGAGCTTTTGTTTAGTCAATTTACTTCAAGGAAGTAGATACTGTTTATGACCCTTCATGAAGATGTGTTTTATACCACCATCCACTTAACATTAATATTCAACAGACAGTAATGACTGGAGCTAAATGATGTTTCACAATTTAATATCAAGTTCAGAGAGTGGTTACCAGTCAGTAGACTTATTGGAAAAAGATGTTCTAATTTCAAAACATGGGCTGTTAGATTAAGATGAGTGACATCGCCAAAACAACGCTATGCAGATGTCAATCTGACTGAATCTAGTCCTAAAATGAGTGTCATTCTGACTGAATCTAGCCCTAAAATCAGTGTCAATCTGATTGATTCTAGCCCTAAAATGAGTGTCAATCTGACTGAATCTAGCCCTACAATCAGTTTCAATCTGACTGAATCTAGCCCTAAAATCAGTGTCAATCTGATTGATTCTAGCCCTAAAATGAGTGTCATTCTGATTGAATATAGCTCTAAATCAGTGTCAATCTGATTGATTCTAGCCCTAAAATGAGTGTCAATTTGATTGACACTCATTTTTAGGGCTGGATTCAATCTGATGGAATCCAGCCCTAAAGTGAGTGTAACACAATGCAGGTGGATGATGTAAATGTGAGTCCCCTTATAATACTTAGTTGTCAAGCTCTTAGAAAAGAGATGTCCTTTTATTTATATTACTATAAGATTCATTTAACCAGGACATTGAGAAAGATATTCCAAGGGAGACCTGTTTGACAGGCATCGCAGGCTATCAATCTGGAATAGTCTATAGGGCCGAAATTCAATCAGATCAAGCATTAACTTGTGTGGTGATACTGATAATTTGTCCCCACAGATGGTTTGCTTGCATAGCAGGTTAGGATAATTAACGTGGCAGGTTAGGATAATTAACGTGACAGGTTAGGATAATTAACGTGACAGGTTAGGATAATTAACGTGACAGGTTAGGGTAATTAACATAGCAGGTTAGGATAATTAACGTGACAGGTTAAATTAATTAACATAGCAGGTTAGGATAATTAACGTGACAGGTTAGGATAATTAACGTGACAGGTTAGGATAATTAACGTGACAGGTTAAATTAATTAACATAGCAGGTTAGGACAATTAACGTGACAGGTTAGGATAATTAACGTGACAGGTTAGGGTAATTAACATAGCAGGTTAGGATAATTAACGTGACAGGTTAAATTAATTAACGTAGCAGGTTAGGATAATTAACGTGACAGGTTAGGATAATTAACGTGGCAGGTTAGGATAATTAACGTGACAGGTTAGGATAATTAACGTGGCAGGTTAGGATAATTAACGTGACAGGTTAAATTAATTAACATAGCAGGTTAGGATAATTAACGTGACAGGTTAGGATAATTAACGTGACAGGTTAGGGTAATTAACATAGCAGGTTAGGATAATTAACGTGACAGGTTAGGGTAATTAACGTGACAGGTTAAATTAATTAACATAGCAGGTTAGGATAATTAACGTGACAGGTTAGGATAATTAATGTGGCAGGTTAGGATAATTAACGTGACAGGTTAGGATTATTAACATAGCAGGTTAGGATAATTAACGTGACAGGTTAGGATAATTAACGTGACATGTTAGGATAATTAACGTGACAGGTTAAATTAATTAACATAGCAGGTTAGGATAATTAACGTGACAGGTTAGGATAATTAACATAGCAGGTTAGGATAATTAACGTGGCAGGTTAGGATAATTAACGTGACATGTTAGGATAATTAACGTGACAGGTTAAATTAATTAACATGGCAGGTTAGGATAATTAATGTGGCAGGTTAGGATAATTAACGTGACAGGTTAGGATAATTAACGTGGCAGGTTAGGATAATTAACGTGACAGGTTAGGATAATTAACGTGGCAGGTTAGGATAATTAACGTGACAGGTTAGGATAATTAACGTGGCAAGTTAGGATAACTAACGTGGCAGTGAATTAACATAGAAGGTTAGGAGAATGAGTTTAAGTTTAGGAAAAGGGTTAGGGTTAGGGTTGCAGTAGCTACAAAACTAATTGTCAATAAACGTTGTCCCCGACGCGACCACTAGATGGATCCATCTAGCCACAACTGTAAAAACGTAATCAAACCATCTGTGGCAACAAATCATCAGAATCCTAACACCGGGAGCCACTAGTGTATTTGACAGCTCTAGTGCAGTTCTACCTCCGACACCGTAAAAACAGCCGCTATGCAGATGACACCAGAAGTGGATCTGATTGAATAGAACCCTAGGTGTTAACCTTTAGGGAAGCTTTGAAGGTTGATAGACCTTCAAGCAGCGTGAGGAAATCTTTATGTTCAGTGAGGAAGTGAGACCAACCATCCATGTAAACAAAGTGCCTGGTCATAAAGAATAGCACCTGCTGTACAGGAGACTGCTACCAGCTCCAGGCGAGGGTTGCCCCTTGTTCAAAGCACAGGACTTAGATCAGTTTAACTTAGCCTGTTCCTGACCTGAATAAGGTTAGGAAAAGAGCAAATCTGATCTTGGGTCATCTCTTAAGGAGTAATTTCCTCACAATGAGATGAGCAAGAGCTGCATTGGTTTTGTTTCTCATCTTAGAGCTGATGAGGTAGAAACATTCACTTTCCTCAAGGTCAATGAAAATGTTCCACTCCACTTTAAAGACTTGCATATTGAGTCAACTTTTTAAAATCTGGAAACAATGTCTGCTTCGTACGATAGCCATCCTCTTCTTTCTGTATTGAACTCCATCTAATTTTCATTCAAATTAAATGTTTGATGTCCCCCATTTTTTATGTGTTTGCATAGAAAATCAGGTCACACTGTGTTTGAATTTCCATCTATATGTTGATAAGCAACTGCTTGCTAAGGTTACGGTTAGAATAAAGGTTAGGGTTAAGTTTAGGGTTCAGCAAAGAGTTAAGGTTAGGTTTTTATTTTTTATTTAACTAGGCAAGTCAAATTCTTATTTACAATGACGTCCTACCCCCGCAAAACCCAGACGATGCTGGGCCAATCGTGCGCCGCCCTATGGGACTCCCAATCACAGCAAGTTTTGATTCAGCCTGGAATCATAACAGGGTCTGTAGTGACACCTCTAGCACTGAGATGTAGTGCCTTAGACAGCTGAGCCACTCAAGAGTCCCTTGCGTGAGAGCTAGGGCTAGGGTTAAGGTTATAGTAGACAGTTAATTTAAATGTTGCTGATAGTCTATACACACAAATAATGGTTCTAAATAATACCAGATAGGGGTTCTCTGCTTGTAACCATAGCAGAACCCTTTTTGGTGCTATGTAGAACTATTTTTTTGAATGTTCTAAAAATAGCAATGGTCACGAGGTTCTAAATGGAACCTGTATGGTGCTATAGAATAAGGGTAGAGCATCTGGAGAGCATTTCCTAGGGTTCTATAAAGAACCATACAATTTGTTTCTATATAGCACCAAAAAAGGGTTCTGCTATGGTTATAACCCTGTAGAACACTTTATTCTGGTCCTTTATAAAACGTTTATGGAGAATGGTACTTTATAGAGCCTTTCTCAATCTGAAAAGTTGTTCGTAGGTCCTTTTGAAGAACCAAAAACAGGGTGTTTTATTCTGGTCGACCAGATTATATTGTTAAAATTCCATAGGTGTTATTATTGTATTAATTAACAAGTTGAATCTAGTGAACTACCTCTGGGACATCTGGGGCTCCCTGAGGAGGGAAATGAGAACCACTGGCTGATTTTTTCAACCATTCTCAATTGACACATGTAAGTCTTTCACAAGCCACCGTCACTGGCCAAAGTCATAGTATTTGTAAAGGCATATTACAACACACTAGATAAACTGGAATGAGACTCTCACTCACAGCTGCCCAACTAGAGTTGTGCACAAAACACACCCCAAAATATTTTAATGAGCCACCTCCCCTACTTTTTAATTATCACTAAAAGAGCAAAGAACCCTTTTGTGAAATGTAAAGAACCATTGAAGAGCTCAAAGTTTTCTTTGAGTCATTATGGTTCCACTTAGAACCATCACCCCTCCCAAAGAACCCTTGAGGAACCTTCATTTGTTTGTGTGTGTACTGTAGATAGTCTGTAGAGCATTTACAGATGGACTATCCAAATAAAGTGTTACCAATTGTAACGTATACTCCCTCTGTGGGCTCTAGGTCGCCAGACTGAGGATTATTATGCAAGCCTGTCACCATCATCACGCACACCAGCACTTATTGACAATCACCTGGACTCCATCACCTCCTTGATTACCTGCCCTATTTATGTAACTCCCTTTGGTTCCTTCCCTATGTATGTCACTCCCGTTGGTTCCTTCCCTATGTATGTCACTCCCTTTGGTTCCTTCCCTATATATGTCACTCCCTTTGGTTCCTTCCCTATATATGTCACTCCCTTTGGTTCCTTTTCTATATATGTCACTCCCTTTGGTTCCTCCCCTATATCTGTCACTCCCTTTGGTTCCTTCCCTATAAATGTCACTCGCTTTGGTTCCTTCCCTATATACCTCACTCCCTTTGGTTCCTTTCCTATATATGTCACTCCCTTTGGTTCCTTCCCTATTTATGTCTCTCCCTTTGGTTCCTTCCCTATTTATGTCACTCCCTTTGGTTCCTTTCCTATATATGTCACTCCCGTTGGTTCCTTCCCTATATATGTCACTCACTTTGGTTCCTTCCCTATATATGCCACTCCCTTTGGTTCCCCAGGAGTTATTGTTTCTGTTCCTGTTTCATGTCGGTGCGCTGTTCGTGTTTCTTGTTTTGTTCATTTATATATTTATTAAATGTTTTCTTGTGTAGCCACATGGAATTGTCTCGTTCCTGGTTTTGTTGTTTTGTTAAACCTGCTTCCCGACTCACAGCTCCGTTATTACACCATCTTTACACATCTGACGCTGCACATATACGCTGCACCAGGGGAGCGGTCTGTGCACATTTGTAAACAACAGCTGGTGCACGAAATCTAAGGAAGTCTCTAGATTTTGCTCGCCTGAAGTAGAGTATATTGTGTTAAATTGCAGGCCACACTACTTGCCTAGAGAGTTTTCAGCCATACTTTTCGTGAGTGTTTATTTACCACCAGAGACAGATGCTGGCACCAAGACCGCACTCAGTCAGCTGTATAAGGTAATAAGCAAACAGGAAACCACTCACCCAGAGGCGGCGCTCCTAGTGGCCGGAGACTTTAATGCAGGGAAACTTAAATTTCTACCAAATTTCTATCATCATGTTAAAGGAAGGAACAAACATTCTAGAGCACCTGTACGCTACACACAGAGACGCGTACAAAGCTTTCCCTCGCCCTCCACTTGGTAAATCCGACCACATCTCTATCCTCCTGATTCCTGCTTTCAAGCAAAAATTAAAGCAGGAAGAACCAGTGACTCGGTCTATAAAAAGTGGTCAGATGAAGCAGATATTAAACTACAGAACTGTTTTGACATCACAGACTGGAACATGTTCCGGGATTCTTCCGATCCCATTGAGGAGTAGACCACATCAGTCACTGGCTTTATCAATAAGTGCATCGAGGATGTCGTCCCCACATTGACTGTATGTACATACCCCATCCAGAAGCCATGGATTACATGCAACATTTGCAATGAGCTAAAGGGTAGAGCTGCCGCTTTCAAGGTGCAGGACTCTAACCAGGAAGCTTACAAGAAATCCTGCTATGCCTTGCAACGAACCATCAAACAGGCAAAGCGTCAATACAGGGCTAAGATTGAATCATACTACACCGGCTCCGATGCTCAACTTATGTGGCAGGGCTTGCAAACAATTACAGACTACAAAGGGAAGCACAGCTGCGAGCTGCCCAGTTGCACGAGCCTACTAGATGAACTAAATCACTTCTATGCTCGCTTCGAGGCAAGCAACACTGAGGAATGCATGAGAGCATCAGCTGTTCTGGACGACTGTGTGATCACGCTCTCCGTAGCCGACGTTAGTAAGACCTTTAAACAGGTCAACATACACAAGGCTACGGGGCCAGACGGATTACCAGGACGTGTGCTCCAGGCATGTGCTGACCAACTGGCAGGTGTCTTCACTGACATTTTCAACATGTCCCTGATTGAGTCTGTAATACCAACATGTTTCAAGCAGACCACCATAGTCCCTGTGCCCAAGAACACAAAGGCAACCTGCCTAAATGACTACAGTCGCGTAGCACTCACGTCCGTAGCCATGAAGTGCTTTGAAAGGTTGGTAATGGCTCACATCAACACCATTATCCCAGAAACCCTACACCCACTCCCAATTTGCATACCGCACCAACAGATCCACAGATGATGCAATCTCTATTGCACTCCACACTGCCCTTTCCCAACTAGACAAAGAGAACACTTATGTGAGAATGCTATTCATTGACTACAGCTCAGCGTTCAACACCATAGTGCCCTCAAATCTCATCACTAAGCGAAGGATCCTGGGACTAAACACCTCCCTCTGCAACTGGATCATGGACTTCCTGACAGGCTGCCCCCAGGTGGTGAGGGTAGGTAGCAACACATCTGCCGCGCTGATCCTCAACACTGGAGCTCCACAGGGGTGTGTGCTCAGTCCCCTCCAGTACTCCCTCTTCACCCACGACTGCATGGTCAGGCACGACTCCAACACCATCCTTAAGTTTGCAGATGACACAACAGTGGTAGGCCTGATCACAGACAACGACGAGACATCCTTTAGGGAGGAGGTCAGAGACCTGGCCGTGTGGTGCTAGAATAACAACCTCTCCCTCAATGTAGCCAAGACTAAGGAGATGATTGTGGACTACAGGAAAAGGAGGACTGAGCACGCCCCCATTCTCATTGACGGGGCTGTAGTGGAGCAGGTTGAGTGCTTCAAGTACCTCGGTGTCCACATCAACAACAAACTAGAATGGTCCAAACGTACCAAGACAGTCGTGAAGAGGGCACGACAAAGCCTATTCCCCCTCAGGAAACAAAAAATATTTGGCATGGGTCCTGAGATCCTCAAAGGGTTCTACAGCTGCAACAACTGGTTGCATCACTGCCTGGTACGGCAATTACTCGGCCTCTGACCGCAAGGCACTACAGAGGGTAGTGCGTAAGGCCCAGTACATAACTGGGGCTAAGCTACCTGCCATCCAGGACGTCTACACCAGGCGGTGTCAGAGGAAGGCCCTAAAAATTGTCAAAGACTCCAGCCACCCCAGTCATAGACTGTTCTCTCTACTACCGCATGGCAAGCGGTACTGGAGTGCCAAGTCTAGGACAAAAATGCTTCTCAACAGTTCTTACCCCCAAGCCATAAGATTCCTGAATATGTAATCAAATGGCTAACCAGACTATTTGTAATGTGTGCCCCCCCCACCCTCTTTTTATGCTGCTGCTACTCTCTGTTTATCATATATGCATAGTCACTTTAACTATACATTCATGTATATACTACCTCAATCAGCCTGACTAACCGGTGCTGTATGTAACCTCCCTACTTTTATAGCCTCGCTACTGTATATAGCCTGTCTTTTTACTGTTGTTTTATTTCTTTACTTACAGTGCCTTGCGAAAGTATTCGGCCCCCTTGAACTTTGCGACCTTTTGCCACATTTCAGGCAAGTTTTCAGTTTTGCACATCGAGAGACTGAAATTTTTTCCCATTCCTCCTTGCAAAACAGCTCGAGCTCAGTGAGGTTGGATGGAGAGCATTTGTGAACAGCAGTTTTCAGTTCTTTCCACAGATTCTCGATTGGATTCAGGTCTGGACTTTGACTTGGCCATTCTAACACCTGGATATGTTTATTTTTGAACCATTCCATTGTAGATTTTGCTTTATGTTTTGAATCATTGTCTTGTTGGAAGACAAATCTCCGTCCCAGTCTCAGGTCTTTTGCAGACTCCATCAGGTTTTCTTCCAGAATGGTCCTGTATTTGGCTCCATCCATCTTCCCATCAATTTGAACCATCTTCCCTGTCCCTGCTGAAGAAAAGCAGGCCCAAACCATGATGCTGCCACCACCATGTTTGACAGTGGGGATGGTGTGTTCAGGCTGATGAGCTGTGTTGCTTTTACGCCAAACATAACGTTTTGCATTGTTGCCAAAAAGTTCAATTTTGGTTTCATCTGACCAGAGCACCTTCTTCCACATGTTTGGTGTGTCTCCAAGGTCACAAGGTGGCTTGTGGCAAACTTTAAACGACACTTTTTATGGATATCTTTAAGAAATGGCTTTCTTCTTGTCACTCTTCCATAAAGGCCAGATTTGTGCAATATACGACTGATTGTTGTCCTATGGACAGAGTCTCCCACCTCAGCTGTAGATCTCTGCAGTTCATCCAGAGTGATCATGGGCCTCTTGGCTGCATCTCTGATCAGTCTTCTCCTTGTATGAGCTGAAAGTTTAGAGGGACGGCCAGGTCTTGGTAGATTTGCAGTGGTCTGATACTCCTTCCATTTCAATATTATCGCTTGCACAGTGCTCCTTGGGATGTTTAAAGCTTGGGAAATCTTTTTGTATCCAAATCCGGCTTTAAACTTCTTCACAACAGTATCTCGGACCTGCCTGGTGTGTTCCTTGTTCTTCATGATGCTCTCTGCGCTTTTAACGGACCTCTGAGACTATCACAGTGCAGTTGCATTTATACGGAGACTTGATTACACACAGGTGGATTGTATTTATCATCATTAGTCATTTAGGTCAACATTGGATCATTCAGAGATCCTCACTGAACTTCTGGAGAGAGTTTGCTGCACTGAAAGTAAAGGGGCTGAATAATTTTGCACGCCCAATTTTTCAGTTTTTGATTTGTTAAAAAAGTTAGAAATATCCAATAAATGTCGTTCCACTTCATGATTGTGTCCCACTTGTTGTTGATTCTTCACAAAAAAATACAGTTTTATATCTTTATGTTTGAAGCCTGAAATGTGGCAAAAGGTCGCAAAGTTCAAGGGGGCCGAATACTTTCGCAAGGCACTGTACCTATTGTTCACCTAACACCTTTTTTGCACTATTGGTTAGAGCCTGTAAGTAAGCATTTCACTGTAAGGTTTACTTACACCTGTTGTATTCGGCACACGTGACAAATAAACTTTGAATTTATTTTATTTAATCACATTCATTGATGTTCATGGAGACGGAAAAGAGTTTTGCTATTAGTACGTACTGTCCATCTGGTGAGACAGATTTAAAGTGTGCTACAGACTCATATCCCTTTATCTAGTAAATGTGCGCAGACGACACCATTCTGTATACATCTGGCCCTTCTTTGGACACCGTGTTAACAAACCTCCAAATGAGCTTCAATGCCATACAACCCTCCTTCCGTGGCCTCCAACTGCTCTTAAATGCTAGTAAATCTAAATGCATGCTCTTCAACCGATCACTGCCCGCACCCGCCCGCCCGACTAGCATCACTACTCTGGACGGTTCTGACTTAGAATATGTGGACAACTACAAATACCTAGGTGACTGGCTAGACTGTAAACTCTCCTTCCAGACTCACATTAAGCATCTCCAATCCAAAATTAAATCTAGAATCGGCTTCATATTTTGCAACAAAGCCTCCTTCAGTGATTACTATCCTGCCGATCCTTGACTTTGGCGATGTCATTTAAAAAATTGCCTCCAACACTCTACCCAACAGTCTATCACAGTGCCATCCGTTATGTCACCAAAGACCCATATACTACCCACCATTGCGACCTGTATGCTCTCGTTGGCTGGTCCTCGCTACATATTTGTTTGCCAAACCCACTGGCTCCAGGTCATCTTTAAGTCTTTGCTAGGTAAAGCTCCACCTTATCTCAGCTCACTGGTCACCATAGCAACACACACCCGTAGCACATGCTCCAGCAGGGATATTTCACTGGTCATCCCCAAAGCCAATACCTACTTTGGCTGCCTTTCCTTCCAGTTCCCTGCTGCCAATGACTGGAACGAATTGCAAAAAATCACTGAAGTTGGAGACTCATATCTCCCTCACTAACATCAAGCATCGGCTGTCAGAGCAGCTTACCAATCGCTGCAGCTGTACCGATCGCTGCAGCCCATCTGTAAATAGCCCATCCAACCAACTACCTACTGTACCTCATCCCCATATTTGTTTTTAGTTTTTTCAGCTCTTCTGCACACCAGTATTTCTACTTGAACATCCTCATCTGCACATGTATCACTCCAGTGTTAATTTGCTAAACTGTTATTACTTCACCACTATGGCCTATTTATTGCCTTACCTCCTTACTTCATTTGCGCACACTGTATACAGATTTTTTTTTGTGTTATTGTACACTTGTTTATCCCATGTGGAACTCTGTGTTGTTGTTTTTGTCGCACTGCTTTGCTTTATCTTGGCCAAAAATAATAAAAAAATAAAAGTGTAGTTTTCAATTTAAAAAGCCAACTCAATCTTAAACCTATTCTTAGATTCATATCTTGTATTTTTTAAATAATAATGTCATACCCCGGCCAAACCGTAGAGCATACGGCGGTGGGACAATTGTGCAGCGCCCTATGGAATTCCCAATCACGGCCGGTTGTGATACAGTCTGGAATCAAACCAGGGTCTGTAGTGAATCTTCTAGCACTGAGATGCAGTGCCTTAGACCGCTGCGCCACTCAGGAGCCCCCTATCCAGTAAGGTCCAAAATAATTGGATCCCTTGATAAAGATGAGTAAAAAAACGATGAAATAAATTATGAATCAAATAACATTTTATTTGTCACTGTCACGACTTCTGCCAAAGTCGTTGCCTCTTCTTGTTCGGGCGGTGCTCGGCGGTCGACGTCACCGGCCTTCTAGCCATCATTGATCCATTTTTAATTTTCCATTGGTTTTGTCTTGTCTTCCCACACACCTGTTTTCAATCCCATTCATTACCTGTTGTGTATTTAACCCTCTGTTTCCCCTCATGTCTTTGTCAGAGATTGTTTTATGTCAAGTGTTTTTTTTTTTATGTTGTATCGGGGTCCTCGTACCCATGTTTGTTTATGTATGTACGTATTTAGTGTTTGGAGCATTTTAAGTGGACTTATATTAAAAGACCCCATTTACACCTCGTTTGACTCTCCTGCGCCTGACTTCCCTGCCACCTATACACACGACTCTAACAGTCACATGCTTTGTAAACAACAGGTGTAGACTAACAGTGAAATGCTTTCTTACGGGGCCTTTTCCAACAATGCAGAGTTAAAGATAAAGATAAAGACATTTGAATTATAATACAAACGGTGACACACAGTGAATAACAATAACGAATAAATAAAATAACATGTACAGGGATTAACAGTACCAAGTCTATGTGCAGCGTTACGAGGTAATTGGGGTATCTATGTACATATTGGTAAGGTTAACGTGACTAGGCAACAGGATTGATAATAGACTGTAACAGCAGCGTATGTGGTGTGAGTGTGTGTGTCGTCAGTATGCATGTTTGTGTTTGTTGGGGTGTCAGTGGAAATGTGTGAGTCAATGCAGGAGAGTGTGTGTTGGGCGGGGTGTGTATGTGTATGTATCGGTGTCAGTATTTGTGAGGGTTGTGAAGGGTCATGACACCCCTACAGCACTTAAATTGCTTCCAATTACCCCATGTTATATCTCTTTGTGTACGTCCTCAGTTTGATAATGCCCCTTTGTTATGTTCAGTCCTCCTCGGTTTGATAATGTCCCTTTATTATGTTCAGTCCTCCTCGGTTTGATAATGCCCCTTTGTTATGTTTAGTCCTCCTCGGTTTGATAATGCCCCTTTGTTATGTTCAGTCCTCCTCGGTTTGATAATGCCCCTTTGTTATGTTTAGTGCTCCTCGGTTTGATAATGCCCCTTTATTATGTTTAGTCCTCCTCGGTTTGATAATGCGCCTTTGTTATGTTTAGTCCTCCTCAGTTTGATAATGCCCCTTGGTTATGTTTAGTCCTCCTCAGTTTGATAATGCCCCTTTATTATGTTCAGTCCTCCTCGGTTTGATAATGCCCCTTTATGTTTTGTCCTCGGTTTGATAATGCCCCTTTATTATGTTTAGTCCTCCTCAGTTTGATAATGCCCCTTTATTATGTTTAGTCCTCCTCGGTTTGATAATGCCCCTTTGTTATGTTTAGTGCTCCTCGGTTTGATAATGCCCCTTTATTATGTTTAGTCCTCCTCAGTTTGATAATGCCCCTTTGTTATGTTCAGTCCACCTCGGTTTGATAATGCCCCTTTATTATGTTTAGTCCTCCTAGGTTTGATAATGCCCCTTTGTTTTGTTCAGTCCACCTCGGTTTGATAATGCCCCTTTATTATGTTTAGTCTTCCTCGGTTTGATAATGCCCCTTTGTTATGTTTAGTGCTCCTCGGTTTGATAATGCCCCTTTGTTATGTTTAGTCCTCCTCAGTTTGTATGTGAGGCCCATTCCCTGTAATAGTCACCTGTCACTACTTTGTCATGTCTGCACCTTCATGTTGATCTGTTCCTAATTTTTCCCTTTTGTATCTCCCTTCCGGACCACCACATCCTAAAGCACATCATTCTCTAAGGCTTAACAAGCCCCTACTCCTAACACATCCTTTCTAACCCCCGCCCATTAGGCTTAACAAGCCACTACTCCTAACACATTCTTTCTAACCCCCGCCCGTTAGGCTTAACAAGCCACTACTCCTAACACATCCTTTCTAACCCCCGCCCGTTTGCCTTTACAAGCCACAACTCCTAACACATCCTTTCTAACCCCTGCCCGTTTGCCTTTACAAGCCACAACTCCTAACACATCCTTTCTAACCCCCGCCCGTTAGGCTTAACAAGCCACAACTCCTAACACATCCTTTCTAACCCCCGCCTGTTTGGCTTAACAAGCCACAACTCCTAACACATCCTTTAGCCACAACTCCTAACACATCCTTTCTAACCCCCGCCCTTTTGCCTTAACAATCCACAACCCCTAACACATCCTTTCTAACCCCCGCCTGTTTGCGGTGTGTGAAATAGAAGGCATAACTGTACCATCACCTTATTGCATTCTGACCGACGCCCCATGGTGGCAGTGGTGTGTATTCATGGACACCAAGGGGAGCCAGGCTTCCCAAACTAATGAAATGGTGTTGGAATAGTGGAGACAGCTCCTGTTTTCTTTGTGACTTGCGGTAATGCTCCGTGGATTCAAACCAATAGTCGAAAATGACGGAAACATTAACTTGCTTGACAATCCTGTTGGTTATGAATTGTTGGTTACATGCAATATGCTATATGGACTTCATCGGAGAGATTGCTCTCTGGTTTTGTGATGAAACAAAGGTGTGGTTTGAATTTATTCTGCCACTGTGTATGCTTATTGTCTCAGCTTTAGGCATATACAGTGTATGACGGTAGCAAGGCATGTGAACTAACAGGTTATAGAGCAAAAACGAAATTATCACAACACATTGGTTGTAGTATGGCATTTTCTCTCTGGCTTGGCTTCCCCAGTGATTTTACCCATGCACCACTACTGGCAGCAACAGTCCTGAATCTAATATTCCACCCTAGCCCTCTTCTCCGGTGTGTGTGGGTGGGTAGAGTCCAATGCGTGGGCATTGTCCGTGCAAGAGTTGCTGCAAAAAGGGCAAAGGAAATGATTTCTTCACAGTAATGTAACGTACTGTACTCTTTTACAGTAATTTACAGGTTACTGGCTGCCACTTAGTTACTGTAAAAACAAGCTACGATTTTTACAGTGTAGCACACCAAATTCACATCGTCAATTAACACAAAAACATCTATGGAATTTTAATTAAACAAGAGATGGTCATTAGATAATGTTATCAAGCACAACTTTTAGGGATGATTTTGCAAGACCCAGGGGGTGAATAGAATGTACAACTTTAACATTGAGTGGTAGATGCTTTTATTTATTTTTTAAATAGTGCCTTGTCTCTTCTCAGTGTCAAGATATCCTGTCACCACTGGTATAATGGCATGAGAGGGGGAGAAGTAGGGAGAGAAGAGGAAGAGTTGGAGAGGTAGGGGCATATCAGAGGAGGAGACATAGGGAGAGAAGAGGAAGAGTTGGAGAGGTAGGGGCATATCAGAGGGGGAGACGTAGGGAGAGAAGAGGAAGAGTTGGAGAGGTAGGGGCATATCAGAGGGGGAGACATAGGGAGAGAAGCGGAAGAGTTGGAGAGGTAGGGGCATATCAGAGGGGGAGACGTAGGGAGAGAAGAGGAAGAGTTGGAGAGGTAGGGGCATATCAGAGGGGGAGACGTAGGGAGAGAAGAGGAAGAGTTGGAGAGGTAGGGGCATATCAGAGGGGGAGACGTAGGGAGAGAAGAGGAAGAGTTGGAGAGGTAGGGGCATATCAGAGGGGGAGACGTAGGGAGAGAAGAGGAAGAGTTGGAGAGGTAGGGGCATATCAGAGGGGGAGACGTCAAGTGCTTATATTACAGAACATAGCACACTGTTGCAACAGCCATCCGTTGACATCGATGCACGATTGCTTGATGTACACAAAAGCTCAAGTGACGCCTGCACACATTATTTCAGATTGAATTTCTGTTTTAACACAGTAACATAACTATGATGAGTCCAGACTGACCCTCCATAACATCCTGAAGCTTTCTTAAGTCACAAGGACATGGTTGCGGGCAGAAAAGCCCATTAGGCTGAGGTGACTAGTCTCCACCACCTCCTCCTTCCTCCTTGAAACGCTGCAGCCTCAACTCACCAGGTTCTGACAGAACTGTTGCTTCTGCTGACCACTTCCAGAACTGTATAATGTATGGAAAATAACAAGTTAATAAGGAAGTTACTGCAGTGGCCATGCTAACTAGCATCAGGAACTTACTGTAGTGGCCAAGCTAACTAGCATCAGGAAGTTACTGTAGCGGCCAAGCTAACAAGCATCAGGAAGTTACTGTAGTGGCCAAGCTAACTAGCATCAGGAAGTTACTGTAGTGACCAAGATAACTAGCATCAGGAAGTTACTGTAGTGGCCAAGCTAACTAGCATCAGGAAGTTACTGTAGTGGCCAAGCTAACTAGCATCAGGAAGTTACTGTAGTGACCAAGCTAACTAGCATCAGGAAGTTAATATACTGGCCAAGCTAACAAGCATCAGGAAGTAACCATACTGGCCAAGCTAACTAGCATCAGGAAGTTACCATACTGGCCAAGCTAAGTAAGCATCAGGAGGTTACTGTAGTGGCCAAGCTACCTAGCATCAGGAAGTTACCATACTGGCAAAGCTTACTAGCATCAGAAAGTTACCATACTGGCCAAGTTAAGTAAGCATCAGGAGGTTACTGTAGTGGCCAAGCTAACTAGCATCAGGAAGTTACCATACTGGCCAAGCTAAGTAAGCATCAGGAGGTTACTGTAGTGGCCAAGCTAACTAGCATCAGGAAGTTACTGTAGTGGCCAAGCTAACTAGCATCAGGAAGTTACTGTAGTGGCCAAGCTCTGGGTGCAGACAAAGGTTAAAGACGGGTGTTTAATTTAGCTCTACAATAGAAGAGGTCAGGAAAGAAGCGGGGGGGGGGGGGGGGGGGGGGGGGGGGGGTATGAGAGGGGAGAAGAAAGGAGGGAGAATATGAAAGGGGGTATGACAGAAGAGAGGATCTAGGAAGCGGGGAGAAGAGAGGAGTGTGAATCCCTGGCTGAGATATCTGTCAGATGAGAGTGCTCAACACTGCTGGTGCTGTGGATGGATTAGCACATCTGGCCTGTGTTCTGTTCCTCTGCTCCCTCCCAGCAGCTCGTTAATATTCATAGGAACTCCCAGGAATCCCCTGTCCTATCCTCTCACAGAGCCCTATGCATAATGGGGGTGGCGTGGAGACACAAAGCACTTTCCTCGCCTCAATTGGATTTATGGAAAAATAAGCGAACTAAGTAAATTATCATCATCATGCATGCACTGGGATGAACTGGGATGGACTGTCATGCACTGGGATGCACTAGGATGCAGTGGGATTGACACAGAGAATTGTAGAGATTTTAAATAGACATGTGTTAATATAAATGGACGCAGGTGCACGAGCACACTCATTACATGTGCAGTACTTACAAACTATTACCTGCCAGTAAATGGTCCAGTGACACTGTAGATATTAGCATCATCAATGTCTTTAGATATTGGACTGGATTTGTATTTTCCCACTGCTGACCCTGTTCCTCGCCCTCTCTCTGCATCCAGTTTAGCAGGGTTTAGGACTAATTACAGCTGTGTCTCCCTTGGTGCGTCCCCCATCATTCGCAGAATCTGTGTCTTATGCACCACTGATGTTAACAAAAAGCTAGTACTACTATAGTACTACTATAGTACTACTATGGATTGTTGATACTGCTGCTGGCTGCTACTAGCACAGTCTGTAACGTTGGATTGGACTGTCTGAATGGTGTGGAACCTTGGAGTGGAGAGAGAGCGAGAGAGAGAGAGTCCCATTTCTATTGCGTGAAATATCACAGCAGCAAGATTTGTGAACTGTTGCCACAAGAAAAGGGCAATCAGTGAAGAACAAACACCATTGTAATTACAACCCATATTTATGCTAATATATTTTCCCTTTTGTACTTTACCTATTTGCACATAACATGACATTTGAAATGTCTTTATTATTTTGGAACTTTTGTGAGTGTAATGTTTACTGTTCATTTGTATTGTTTATATCACTTTTGTTTATCTACTTCACTTGCTTTAGCAATGTTAATATATGTTTCCCATGCCAATAAAGCCCTTCAATTGAACTGAGAGAGACAATTGAATTGAGACAGAGAGACAGAGAGAGAGCGAACTAGAGAGGTTATATGGCCTGCAGTTCATTCCTACGCTCCTTCCTTTATGTACCCCAGTGCGTCTCTAGGGTGGCCTTGTGTTCATTTTTATCTCTTTCAGACAAACACCATCTCATCTCACTGAGGTGTGTTAAAACCACACCATACTGTATAACAGGACTTTATTGCTGAGATGAGGGGGTGAGAAAACACTGTGTGTCTGAGGTGAGACATTTTTCTCTGTTTACTTCTATACGGTTATAGAGGTGATAGCTGTTGTGTGTGTGTGTGGGGGGGGGGGGGGGGGGGGGGCCCATTAGGACCCCATTAGGAGTGTGTGCGACCCCATTAGGAGTGTGTGCGAAGCTCCCTACATGGCAGGAGTGGAAAATGTACAGTTGAAGTCAGAGGTTTACATACACCTTAGCCAAATACATTTAAACTCAGTTTTTCAATTCTGACATGTAATCCTAGTAAAAATTCCCTGTCTTAGGTCAGTTAGGATCACCACTTTATTTTAAGAATGTGAAATGTCAGAATAATAGTAGAGAATTATTTATTTCAGCTCTTATTTCTTTCATCACATTCCCAGTGGGTCAGAAGTTTACATACACTCAATTAGTATTTGGTAGCATTAAATGGTTCAACTTGGGTAAAACATTTCTGGTAGCCTTCCACAAGATTCCCACAATAAGTTGGGTGAATTTTGGCCCTCCTGACATTCCTCCTGACAGAGCTGGTGTAACTGAGTCAGGTTTGTAGGCCTTCTTGCTCACACATGCTTTTTCAGTTCTGCCCACACATTTTCTATGGGATTGAGGTCAGGGCTTTGTGATGGCCACTCCAATACCTTGACTTTGTTGTCCTTAAGCCATTTTGCCACAACTTTGGAAGTATGCTTGGGGTCATTGTCCATTTGGAAGATCCATATGCGACCAAACTTCAACTTCCTGACTGATGCCTTGACATGTTGCTTCAATATATCCACATATTTTTCCTGACTCATGATGCCATCTATTTTGTGAAGTGCACCAGCCCCTCCTGCAGCAAAGCACCCCCACAACATGATGCTGCCATCCCCGTGCTTCATGGTTGGGATGGTGTTCTTCGGCAACTGGCCTCCCCCTTTTTCCTCCAAACATAACAATGGTCATTATGGCCAAACAGTTCAATTTTTGTTTCATCAAACCAGAGGACATTTCTCCAAAAAGTACTATCTTTGTCCCCATGTACAGTTGCAAACCGTAGTCTAGCTTTTTCATGGCGGTTTTGGAGCAGTGGCTTCTTCCTTGCTGAGCGGCCTTTCAGGTTATGTCGATATGGGACTCGTTTTACTGTGAATATAGATACTTTTGTACCTGTTTCCTCCAGCATCTTCACAAGGTCCTTTGCTGTTGTTCTGGAAATGTTTTGCACTTTTCGCACCAAAGTACGTTCATCTCTAGGAGACAGAATGCGTCTCCTTCCTGAGCGGTATGACGGCTGCGTGGTCCCATGGTGTTTATACTTGCATACTGTTGTTTGTACAGATGAACGTGGTACCTTCAGGCATTTGGAAATTTCTCCCAAGGATGAACCAGTCTTGTGGAGGTCTACAATTTCTTTTCTGAGGCCTTGGCTGACTTCTTTTGATTACCCCATGATGTCAAGCAAAGAGGTACCTTGAAGGTAGGCTTTGAAATACATCCACAGGTACACCTGCAATTAACTCAAATGACGTCAATTAGCCTACCAGAGGCTTCTAAAGCCATGACCTAATTTTCTGGCATTTTCCAAGCTGTTTAAAGGCACAGTCAACTTAGTGTATGTAAACTTCTGACCCACTGGAACTGTGATACAGTGAATTATAAATTAAATAATCTGTCTGTCAACAATTGTTGGAAAAATTACTTGTGTCATGCATGAAGTAGATGTCCTAAGCGACTTGCCAAAACTACAGTTTGTTAACCAGAAATTTGTGGAGTGGTTAGAAAAATAGTTTTTATGACTCCAACCTAAGTGTATGTAATTTTCCGACTTCAACTGTATCTATGGCTCAATCCAGGCCCTCTGATATATACTGTGTGTGGGGTGGGGGGTAAAACGAGTGTGAAACATGGTATTTATCTGTGGCTCAATCCCATTCCCCAATCCTTCTCTTTTGCTGCCTGCCTCTCTCTCTGTCTCTCTCTTGCTCTCTCTCTGCCTCTCTCTGAGTCTCTCGGTCTCTATTCCTCTCTCTGCGTCTCTCTCTCATTTTCCAATCTTTCTCTCTCTCTCTCTGCCTCTCTCTCTCATTTTCCAATCCTTCTCTCTGTATCTCTGCCTCTCTCTGCCTCTCTTTGACTCTCTGCCTCTCTCTGCCTCTCTATCTCTGTTTCTCTTACTCTCTCTGCCTCTCTCTCTCTCATTCTCCAATCCTTCTCATTTGCTCCCAGTTTCTCTCTCTCTCTCTCTCTCTCTCTCTCATACTCTCTCTCTCTCTCTCTCTCTCTCTCTCTCTCTCTCTCTCTCTCTCTCTCTCCCCCATCACTATCTTTTGATTACAGATCTGTAGAAGTGTGGAGAAGAAACACAGACAGAGAAGTAGGAATGGTATTTCTCTCCACATCGGGAGGGTTAGCTCAGCTGTATCAAGACGCATCCTGGATTGATTGGGAGATAATTAAATAATAAGAGATGGATCAATGGAGCTATATGCCCTGAAGCTGGGTGGATCACACACACACACACACACACACACACACACACACACACACACACACACACACACACACACACACACACACACACACACACACACACACACACACACACACACACACACACACACACACACACACACACACACACAGTGGATGTGTACTTGTGTGTGTGTACATGCAATCTCCCTACTTTTTGTTATCCCAACATTCAGGAAATCTTCCTACTCCCTCAGATCTCAAATACTTTTACATGTGAAATCCAAGTAACCAAAATTACCAAAGTATGAAAAATGACTGTTGCTTCTACAGTGACAACGTTTGAGATAAAGTTACTGGTCCCTTTCGCCATGTCAAACATTTGAATTCAGGAGGCGGGATGTGAAGGTTTTTTTTGTGACATCACAACATCTCTAATATTAATACACCAATGATAACATCTTATTCTCTTACCTGATTTAAATAAGTACAGCCTTGTAACCAGCGTCGCAGAAGGTGTAACAGGGTGAAACTGTTAGTGTTGAACGCAGGCTCTGTCAGTACCAGGTTTCTGTAATTTGCCAACTTAGGGGTTTTGCTTTTTGTTTTAAAACTTTGTTGTCGCTCATTCAGGGGATCACCTTACTATGTGCAGGTTGGCGTGCCTTGGGAGGACGGGTGCGGCGACTGTGGCCTAGGCCAAATCGATGACGAGAATGAATCGTAAGCATGTTAAGTGTGGCTGTAGCCACTGGTACCTGTTTCTTTTCTCCCGTGGCACACCTCCCTAGATATCTGCTGCTTTTGGTTGTCGAGACAGAAACCATTATATTTACTGAAACTGCCTGACATCGAATACCTGAATACGTTGAATGCTTGTCTGTGATGAAGTTGATCTATGATAACGAGCTGTAACGTTTGTTGACAAAGAATTGACCGCAAAGACGTTTCTATCCGAGAACATCTCCTATTACGTTGCTTCAGGAATTGTGATTTAAAATAAAATATTTCTGTCTGATATCTGACTGGTTATTCCACTCCCTGATGTAAACAACCAGTGTATTTTAGATTAGTCCTGAGGACCTCCCCTCGTGTATAAAAATCCTGTCGTCGTACTATTTCACATCTCACTTATGGTTATAAATCACGTTACAAAGGTGAGTTCAGAGTGGCATGATTTACATTGCTACTGTAGGTAGCTAGTATCTTGGTGCCAACATTTGACTGCAGTATGTCAGCAAATATAATTAGAGGTTTCCGCTATTCATCTAAAGCATACATACACGAAACAAAAATATAAACAGAACGTTTTGGTCCCATGTTTCATGAGCTGAAATAAAAGTTACCAGGCATTTTCCATATTCACAAAAAGCTTATTTCTCTCAAATTTTGTGCACAAGTTTGTTTATATTCCTGTTAGGGAGCATTTCTCATTTGCCAATATAATTCAGCTACCTGACAGGTGTGGCATATCAAGAAACTGATTAAACTTCATTACCCAGGTGCACCTTGTGCTGGGCACAACAAAAGGCCACTCTAAAATGTGCTGTTTTGTCACACAACACAATGCCACAGATTTCTCAAGTTTTGAGGGAGCAAACAATAGGCATTCTGACTGCAGGAATGTCCGCCAGAGCTGTTGCCAGATAATTTAATGATAATATCTCTACCATAAGCCGCCTCCAATGTTGTTTTAGAGAATTGGCAGTATGCCTAACCGGCCTCAACCGCAGACCATGTGGGATCGTCTGAGACCAGCCACCAGTCGTGTAATGTAATTAAGTAGTAGTTTAGTACTGTACATTATTTTCTTTAGGAATGTACTTAAGTAGTACTTTATTTTTTACTTAAGTCGTGTTTTGGGGCATCTTTACCTTTTATATTTTTGACAACTTTTACTTTTACCTCACTACATTCCTAAAGAAAATAATGTACTTTTTACTCCGAACATGTTCCCTGACACCCAAAAGTACTCGTTATATGTTGAATGTTTAGCAGGACAGGAAAATTGTCAAATTCACGCACTTATCAAGATTTTATTCCTAGTCATCCCTACTGCCTCTGATCTGGCGGAGTCACTAAACGCACATGCTTAGTTTGTAAATGATGTCTGAGTGTGCCCCTGGCTATCCGTAAATAAATAAAATACAAGTGGCAAGTGGCTGCTGGGTGGTGCAGAGGTCTACAGACCCTGGTTCGTTCCCGGGCTGTTTCACAGTCCCATAGGGCAGTGCACAATTGTCCCAGTGTCATTTGAGTTAGGGGGCGATTGGCCAGAGGGGCTGTACTTGGCTCATCGTGCTACAGCGACTCCTTGTGGCGAGCCGGGCGCTCACAGGCTGACCTCGGCTGTCAGGTGAACGGTGTTTCCTACGACACATTGGTGTGGGTGTTAAGAAGCACGGTTTGTTTCAGAGGATGCATGACTCGACCTTCGCCTCCAGAGAATGGTGCCGTCTGGTTTGATTAATATAAGGAATTTGACATGATTTATACTTTTACTTTTGATACGTAAGTATATTTTAGCAATTACATTTACTTTTCATACTTAAGTATATTTAAAACCAAATACTTTTAGACTTTTACTCAAGTAGTATTTTAATGGTTGACTTTAATTTTTACTTGAGTAATTTTCTATTAAGTTAACTTTACTTTTACTCCAGTATGAAAATTGGGTAATTTTTCCACCACTGCCGGCCACCCATACAGCTGATTAAACTTTGGGTTTGCACAACCAAAGCATTTCTGCACAAACTGTAAGATATTGTCTCAGGGAAGCTCAGCTGCGTGCTCGTGGTAACCGACTTCAGTGGGCAAATACTTACCTTCGAAGGCCACTGGCACGTTGGAGAAGTATGTGCTTCCCGGATGAATCTTGGTTTCAACTGTACTGTAGCAGACCGTGTATAGCAGACCGTGTATAGCAGACCGTGTATAGCAGACAGTGTATGGCATCGTGTGGGTGATCGGTTTGCTTATGTAAATGTTGTGACCAACAGATGCATATCTGTATTCCCAGTCATGTGAAATCCATAGATAAGGGCCTAATGAATTTAGTTCAATTGACCGGTTTCCTTATATGAAGTGTGACTCAGTAAAATCTTTGAAATTGTTGCATGTTGCGTTTTGATAATATTGTTCAGTGTACTTACAGGTTTCTGCTTTTATCTGTCTGGTGTTAGCTAGTAACTGGCTGGCTTGGTCAACAGCCAGCATGAAACAAAAGTGGGGGAGGGGTTGCCCAAAACTCAGATTCAGTTTTCATGTCATTACATCAAGACACATGCCAAACAAGATTCTTACAAACTTCTTGATCATTACTAATCATGATACATGAATATTGTCTGACTGCGATATATTTATTTTTATATATACACTACTGTTCAAAAGTTTGGGGTCACTTAGAATTTTCCTTGTTTTTGAAAGAACATTTAAAAATCTTGTCCATTAAAATGACATCAAATTGATCAGAAATACAGTGTAGACATTGTTAATGTTGGAAACTATTGTAGCTGGAAACTGCTGATTTTTAATGGAATATCTACATAGGCGTACAGAGGCCCTTATCAGCAACTATCACTCGTGTTCCAATGGCACATTGTGCTAGCTAATCCAAGTTGATCATTTTAAAAGGCTAACTAATCATTAGAAAACCCTTTTGCATTTACTTTAGCACAGCTGAAAACTGTTGTGCTGATTTCAAAATGATAAACTTGGATTAGCTAACATAATGTTACATTGGAATATAGGAGTGATGGTTGCTGATAATGGGCCTATGTACGCCTATGTAGATATTCCATTAAAAAATTGTGTTTTCCAACTACAATAGTAATTTACAACATTAACAATGTCTACACTGTATATCTGATCAATTTAATGTTATTTTAACGGACAAAAATGAGCTTTTCTTTAAAAAACAAGGACATTTCTAAGTGACCCCAAACTTTTGAACGGTGGTGTGTACATATATATACAGTACCAATCAAAAGTTTTGACACACCTACTCATTCCAGGATTTTGCTTTATTCATACTTTTTTCTACATTGTAGAATAATAGTAAAGACATCAAAACTATGAAATAGCACATATGGAATCATGATGTAACCAAAAAAGTGTTAAATCAAAATATATTTGATATTTGAGATTCTTCAAAGTAGCCACCATTTACCTTGATGACAGCTTTGCACACTTGGCATTCTCTCAACCAGCTTCATGAGGTAGTCACCTGGAATGCATTTCAATTAACTGTGTGCCTTGTAAAAAAAATATTTGTGAAATGTCTTTCCTTCTTAATGCTTTTGATCCAATACCTTGTTGTGACAAGGTAGGGGTGGTATACAGAAGATAGCCCTATTTGGTAAAAGACCAAGCCCATATTATGGCAAGAACAGCTCAAATAAGCAAAGAGAAACAAGACATGAAGGCCAGTCAATCTGGAACATTTCAAGAACTTTGAAAGTTTCTTCAAGTGCAGTCGCAAAAACCATCAAGCGCTATGATGAAACTGGCTTTCATGAGGACCACCACGGGAAAGGAAGACCTAGAGTTACCTCTGCTGCAGAGCATAAGTTCATTAACTGCACCTCAGATTGCAGCCCAAATAAATGATTCACAGAGTTCAAGTAACAGACACATCTCAACATCAACTTTTCAGAGTAGACTGTGTGAATCAGGCCTTCATGTTTGAATTGCTGCAAAAAAAACACTACTCTTAGTGCTAGGGGGCAGTGTTCGGAAGTTCGGATGAACGACATGCCCAAATTAAACTGCCTGTTACTCAGGCCCAGAAGCTAGGATATGCATAGAATTAGCTTCTGATAGAACACACTCCGACGTTTCTAAAACTGTTAAAATTATGTCTGTGAGTTTAACAGAACTGACATGGCAGGCGAAACCCAGAGGACAAACCACCCCCACCCCACACACAAATTCAGCCTACCACTGTTTTCAGTGGCTGTCACTTTTATTATAAGGTGAAATCCTCCCAGATTGCAGTTCCTAGGGCTTCCACTAGATGTCAACAGTCTTTAGAAAGAGTTTCATACTGTTTTTTGGGAAAAGGAGCCAGAAATGGTAGTTTTTCTAGGTGGCTCCCATTTTGGCTGTAGTGTTTCCAAGTGCGTGGAAGAGAGCGCGTTATTTGGTATTTTTCTCCGGTAAAGACAATAACGATTCTCCGTCTTAAATTTTATCGTTTATTTACGTATTAGGCTACCTAAGGTTTGATTATAAATGTTGTTTGACTTGTTTGGAAAAGTTTATTAGTAACGTTTGGGATTAATTTTGTATGCATTTTGATGGAGGGAAAATGGATGGATTATTGACTGAAGCGCGCCAGCTAAACTGAGTTTTTATGGATATAAAGAAGGACATTATCGAACAAAAAGGAACATTTCTGATGTATCTGGGACCTTTTGGAGTGCCAACAGAAGAAGATCATCAAAGGTAAGTGATTTATTATAATGTTACTTCTGACTTTCGTGGCGCATCTGCCTGGTTGAAATATGTTTTTCCTGCTTTTTTGTATGCGGAGCGCTGTCCTCAGATAATCGCATGGTGTGCTTTCGCCGTAAAGCCTTTTTTAAATGTGACACAGCGGCTGAATTAACAAGACATTAAGCCTTATTTTTATGTATTACACTTGTTATTTTATGAAAGTTAAATATTTATAATTCTCTAGTTTGCATTTCGCACTCTGCAATTTCACTGAATGCTACCATCCCACCTGCCCATAAGAAGTTAAGCTTTAAATGATGTAGGACCCTTGTATGTTCATGAATGTTTAATATTACAATTTTGTAATTTGAATTTGGCGCGCTCCAGCTTCACCAGATGTTGTAGATTTTGATCCCATTAACTTCTTGACTCTACCCATCCCTTAAAAGCGGGATAATTGTCATCTGCAAAAGCTGAATAGCATAGCGCCTCAGTCAAATAATATTACTAAGCATATTCATATTCATGAAATCACAAGTGCAATATTGCAAAACACAGTTTAGCCTTTTGTTAATCCACCTGTCGTCTCAGATTTTGAAATTATGCTTTACAGCGAAAGCAATCCAAGCGCTTGTGTAAGTTTATCGATCGCATGACAAAACATTAAGTACACTTAGCATCAGGTAGCTTGGTCACGAAAATCAGAAAAGCATTTAAATTAATCGTTTACCTTTGATGATCTTCGGATGTTTTTCAAATGTCTTTCACAGTAGGAGAGGGAAAAACAATAACTATCCAAACTCTGTTGCGCGAGCAAAACTCATGTGACCATTTGACGTGATGTTATCTTTCTGGCTCATTTTTCAAAATAAAAGCCTGAAACTATGTCTGAAGACTGTTGACAGATTTTTTTCTCAGGGTTTCGCCTGCAATATCAGTTCTCTTATACTCACAGAAAATATTTATAGTGTTTTCTATCCTAATCTGTCAATTATATGCATATTCTAGCATCTGGTCCTGAGAAATAGGCCGTTTACTTTGGGAATGTTATTTTTCCAAACATAAAAATAGTGCCCCCTAGCTTCAAGAGGTTAATGGGATCCGTGCGCTAAGAGGCTAAAGTACACCAATAATAAAAAGAGACTTGCTTGGGCCAAGAAACATGAGCAATGAACTGCTGCTCGATCATCCTATTTTTCTAACTTAATTGAGGAAAATAAGAACAATCCTACATTTCTTTTTGATACTGTCGCAAAGCTAACTAAAAAGCAGCATTCCCCAAGAGAGGATGACTTTCACTTTAGCAGTGTTAAATTCATGAACTTCTTTGAGGAAAAGATTATGATTATTAGAAAGCAAATTACGGACTCCTCTTTAAATCTGCGTATTCCTTCAAAGCTCAGTTGTCCTGAGTCTGCACAACTCTGCCAGGACCTAGGATCAAGAGAGACGCTCAAGTGTTTTAGTACTATATCTCTTGACACAATGATGAAAATAATCATGGCCTCTAAACCTTCAAGCTGCATACTGGACCCTATTCCAACTAAACTACTGAAAGAGCTGCTTCCTGTGCTTGGCCCTCCTATGTTGAACATAATAAACAGCTCTCTATCCACCGGATGTGTACCAAACTCACTAAAAGTGGCAGTAATAAAACCTCTCTTGAAAAAGCCAAACCTTGACCCAGAAAATATAAAAAACTATCAGCCTATATCGAATCTTCCATTCCTCTCAAAATTTTAGAAAAGGCTGTTGCGCAGCAACTCACTGCCTTCCTGAAGACAAACAATGTATACGAAATGCTTCAGTCTGGTTTTAGACCCCATCATAGCACTGAGACGGCACTTGTGAAGGTGGTAAATGACATTTTAATGGCATCGGACCGAGGCTCTGCTACTGTCCTCGTGCTCCTAGACCTTAGTGCTGCTTTTGATACCATCGTGCCGTGGCGGAGGTCTTTGTGGGCTATACTCAGCCTTGTCTCAGGATGGTAAGTTGGTGGTTGAAGATATCCCTCTAGTGGTGTGGGGGCTGTGCTTTGGCAAAGTGGGTGGGGTTATATCCTTCCTGTTTGGCCCTGTCCGGGGGTGTCCTTGGATGGGGCCACAGTGTCTCCTGACCCCTCCTGTCTCAGCCTCCAGTATTTATGCTGCAGTAGTTTATGTGTCGGGGGGCTAGGGTCAGTTTGTTATATCTGCAGTACTTGTCCTGTCCTATTCGGTGTCCTGTGTGAATCTAAGTGTGCGTTCTCTAATTCTCTCTCTTTCTTTCTCTCTCTCGGAGGACCTGAGCCCTAGGACCATGCCCCAGGACTACATGACATGATGACTCCTTGCTGTCCCCAGTCGACCTGGCCGTGCTGCTGCTCCAGTTTCAACTGACCTGAGCCCTAGGACCATGCCCCAGGACTACCTGACATCATGACTCCTTGCTGTCCCCAGTCCACCTGACCGTGCTGCTGCTCCAGTTTCAACTGTTCTGCCTGTGATTATTATTATTCGACCATGCTGGTCATTTATGAACATTTGAAAATCTTGGGCATGTTCTGTTATAATCTCCACCCGGCACAGCCAGAAGAGGACTGGCCACCCCACATAGCCTGGTTCCTCTCGAGGTTTCTTCCTAGGTTTTGGCCTTTCTAGGGAGTTTTTCCTAGCCACCGTGCTTCTACACCTGCATTGCTTGCTGTTTGGGGTTTTAGGCTGGGTTTCTGTACAGCACTTTGAGATATCAGCTGATGTACGAAGGGCTATAGAGATACATTTGATTTGATTTGATTTGAACATTAGACCGGTGCAAATCTGTCCTTTGGTCTGATGAGTCCAAATGTGAGATTTTTGGATCCAACCACTGTGTCTTTGTGAGACGCAGAGTAGGCAAACGGATGATCTCTGCATGTGTGGTTCCCACTGTGAAGCATGGAGGAGGTGGTATGGGGGTGCTTTACTGATGACACTGTTAGTGATTTATTTAGAATCCAAGGCATACTTAACCACAATGGCTACCACAGTATTCTGCAGCGACACGCCATCCCATCTGGTTTGCGCTTACTGGGACTATCATTTGTTTTTCAACAGGACAATGACCCATAACACACCTCCAGGTTGTGTAAGGGCTATTTGACCAAGAAGGAGACTGAAGGACTGCTGCATCAGATGACCTGGCCTCCACAATCACCCGACCTTAACCTAATTGAGATGGTTTGGGATGAGTTGGACCACAGAGTGAAGGAAAAGCAGCCAACAAGTGCTCAGCATATGTGGGAACTCCTTCAAGACTATTGGAAAGCATTCCAGGTGAAGCTGGTGGAGAGAATGCCAAGAGTGTGCAAAGCTTTCATCAAGGTAAAGAGTGGCTACTTTGAAGAATCTAAAATCTAAAATATATTTTGAATTGTTTTACACTTTTTTTGGTTACTGCATGATTCCATATGTGTTATTTTGTCGTTTTGATGTTGTCACTATTATTCTACAATGTAGAAAATTGTAAAAAATAAAATAAAGAAAACCAAAAGTCTACTTGAGCCAGGTAATAACTACATGAAAGTACGGTCCATAAAACAACATTCAAAGGAATGTTTTGTAGAGGGGTTGGAATTTTGGTTTGGTCTCAAATGGATCGCTTTCGAGATCTTAGACCTCATAAGGAAAAGGGATCGCTACCTGGCCAGATTCAGAAGGACAAATATACAACAAGATGATGATTGTTATATTAACTGTAGGAACCAGGCAAGATACGAAATGGATAAGGCCAAATCCCAACATTACATATTCGCTGTTAATGACAACTTACATCAGCCTCGTTAACTGTGGAACATTTTGAAGGACATTGGCTCAACATCTCCCCATAAGGTAAAATCCTGTAGTATTGGCCTGGATATTGATGCTGTTTTATGTTATGACCAGGCAAAGGTTGTAAATTATTTTACCACATTCTTTACCACTATAGCCTCATCTCTGGTTAAGAAGTTACCAACCTTGTCTGGACACTATGGCCAGTCTTTCATTTACCATAGAAAAGGTATCATAAATGATTTGTTTGAGTTGTGCATGGTAACAGAGGACAAAGTATCCAATCTACTATACTTAATGAGCACAAACAAAGCAATTGGGCTCGATAACCTTCCTGCAAGATTCATAAAGCATAGTGCTTGTGTCACTGCTAAAATCATAACACATATTAGTAGTGGTACATTTCCCAATGATCTCAAAACAGCCCGGGTGGTTCCGCTCCACAAGAAGAGCAGTAAAACAAACGTAGGAAACTACAGGCCTGTGTCAATCCTCAGCACTTTATCCAACGTTGTTGAGAGGTTAGTTTTTAATGAACTTGAGGGATACCTTCTCGAGCACAAACTTCTTCATGATCTCCAATCTGGCTTTAGAACAGCTCATTCCACTGTTACTTGCCTGATCCACCTTTTTGACCACATCAAGCAGGAAAGTGAGAAGGGGAACTATACAGGTATGGTCATGTTAGACTTGCAGAAAGCTTTTGACATTGTGGACCATGATATTCTCCTGATGAAACTGAATTGTGCGGGTCTAAATGATGTAGCAGTGAATTGGTTTAGGTCTTATCTGACCAACAGAACATACGTGTGTAATGTTGGTGATGTTCTGTCAATATCCTGTGGAGCACCGCAGGGATCAATTTTAGGGCCACTCTTATTTATTATACAGTATATGTTAATGTTATGCAAGATACAGTAAAGTGCAAACTCCTGCTTTATGCTGATGATTCAGCCATACTGGTATCAGGGAAAGATATAGTTTACATAGAGGAGACCCTGAGTAAGGAATTGCATTTTGTTAGAGATTGGTTAACTGACAACAAATTGTCGCTACATTTGGGAAAAACTGAGTTGATTGCTTAGGGCTGACAAGATAAAGGTAAACTGTGCAGGCAATGAGATTGTATCTCAAACAAGTGTAACTTATATTGCTGTGTCCCTAGATCAATCCCTTTCTGGAGACCTGATTGCTGCTAAATTTCTTTCTAAAATGGTGACCAAATTGACATGTTTATATCGTAACACCAGATCAAGAAAGTCAAGAAACTTCTTGTCTCAACCTTGATTCAGTGCCGTTCTCATTATGCCTGCTCTGCTTGGTATAGTGGGCTATCAACAAAGAGAATGCAGGTCATGCAAAATAATGTTATCAAGTATATGCTGAATGTCTCCCCTAGGACACACACAGGAGTTCCGGGCGGTGGGCTTGTTGCCTTTGGAGTCGAGAGTGGACCAACTTAAACTTAATCATATGTTTGACATCATAAATGATCGTGCCCCAGGTTATTTGAAAAAACACATTCATATGCTCTATAACTAACACAGTTACAATACCAGAGCTAGTGCTATGTCTTGTAAAATCCCAAGAGTAAACAGTACTGCGGGGAGCACGTTTTTCTATACATGGATTTGTCTATGGAATAGCCTCCCCCTGGAGACTAAGCAAAGCGAAAGTAGAAATTGCTTTAAACAGTAGGCAAAGGTTTCCATTTGGACAATGTTATCTAAGGAAGAGAAACCATTCCACTGCCCTTGTGCCCCCTACTGCTGGTCAGGTGTAGTTATTTGAATGATACTGTACTGTAGGTATGATGTGCAATGAATAGATTGTTGTGAAATTAATATGGTTGATTTTTAAGGTTAGGGAGAAGTGCGGCAAACAGTGCCACTTTTAAGGATGTCAAAATAAATTAATGTTTTTATGGTTGTTTGTAATTTTGTCTTGCCTTTTAATCATTGTGTGTTATTGTTTTTACCATCAAGGACCACTTTGGAAATAAGCATTTTAATAATACTTTCAAGTGGCTCCACATTGTACAAAATTTTTAAAAAGTAACGTCCTCTCACTGTCAACTGCGTTTATTTTCTGCAAACTTAAGGTGTAAATATTTGTATGAACATAAGATTCAACAACTGAGACAAACTGAACAAGTTCCACAGACATGTAACTAAGAGAAATGGAATAATGTGTCCCTAAACAAAGGGGGTTCAAAATCAAAAGTAACAGTCAGTATCTGGTGTGGCCACCAGCTGCATTAAGTACTGCAGTGCATTTCCTCCTCATGGACTGCACCAGATTTGCCAGTTCTTGCTGTGAGATGTTACCTCACTCTTCCACCAAGGCACCTGCAAGTTCCCGGACATTTCTGGGGTAATGGCCCTAGCCCTCACCCTCTGATCCAACAGGTCCCAGACGTGCTCAATGGAGTTGAGATCCGGGCTCTTCACTGGCCATGGCAGAACACAGACATTAATTTCTTGCAGGAAATCAAGCACAGAACGAGCAGTATGGCTGGTGGCATTGTCATGCTGAGGGGTCCTGTCAGGATGAGCCTGCAGGAAGGGTACCACATGAGGGAGGAGGATGTCTTCCCTGTAACGCATAGCGTTGAGATTGCCTGCAATGACAACAAGCTCAGTACGATGATGCTTAAACACCGCCCCAGACCATGACGGACCCTCCACCTCCAAATCAATCCCACTCCAGAATACAGGCCTCGGTGTAACGCTCATTCCTTCGACGATAAATGCGAATCCGACCATCAGAGAATCCGACCATGAGACAAAACCGCAACTCATAAGTGAAGAGTACTTTTTGCCAGTCCTGTCTGGTCCAGCGACGAAGGGTTTGTGCCCATAGGCGACGTTGTAGCCAGTGATGTCTGGTGAGGACCAGCCTTGCAAGATGCCTACAAGCCCTCAGTCCAGCCTCTCAGCCTATTGCGGACAGTCTGAGCACTGATGAAGGGAATGTGCGTTCCTGGTGTAACTCGGGCAGTTGTTGTTGCCATCCTGTACCTGTCCTGCAGGTGTGATGTTCTCATGTACCGATCCTGTGCAGGTGTTGTTACACATGGTCTGCCACTGAGAGGATGATCAGCTGTCTGCCCTGTCTCCCTGTAGCACTGTCTTAGGCGTCTCACAGTACGGACATTGCAATTTATTGTCTTGGCTACATCTGCAGTCCTCATGCCTTCTTGCAGCATGCCTAAGGCACTTTCATGCAGATGAGCAGCAAACCTTGGCATCCTTCTTTTTGTGTTTTTTAGAGTCAGTAGAAAGGCCTCTTTAGTGTCGTAAGTTTTCATAACTGTGACCTTAATTGCCTACCGTCTGTAAGCTGTTAGTGTCTTAACGACTGTTCCACAGGTGCATGTTCATTAGTTGTTTATGGTTCATTGAACAAGCATGGGAAACAATGTTTAAACCCTTTACAATGAAGATCTGTGAAGTTATTTGGATTTTTACGAATTATATTTGGAAGACTGGGTAAGGGACGATTAAGGGACGTTTCTTTTTTTTGCTGCGTTAATATGTCTGTTAACCAAAATAAATTCAATTCAAAGGACAATTGGGCTAGGGGCGGGGCTGGGGGCGGGGCTGGGGGCGGGGCTGGGGGCGGGGCTTGGGGTACAATATCACATTACACAAGGACCTTAAGGGGCTTAAGGAGCATATACACATTTATCATTCTAACAGCTTTTTTTGTTGGCAGGGTATTTACATTTCCCAAAATAAATGAAATTCATACTGTCATTTTGCAGTACACCAGCGTTTAAGCATGTTGGGGCAGTAACTGAAAGGTTCAAGTCCCAGTGCAGACTAGATGAAAAATGTGCTGGGCCCTTGAGCAAGGCACTTAATCCTAATAGCTCCTGTAAGTTATCTGATAAATTACTAAAAATGTACACAGCCACCTTGTTCACTTGTTAGCATGAGACTTCACCATGTGAAGAGGAAGTCTCCTAACTCACCATTACAAAGAAATATGTTGCAATATGTTGATGATGGCAATAGTCACGACAACTTGCTAAACACCAACAGGATGTGGTTTCTAAATAATTCTGTATCATTCTATGTCAACATTACAGTGTTTCTACACTTCAGAATAATACCTAATTTGAACCAAATATAAATTGTTTCTTAGCTACATATGAGGTTCTGCTATCACAACTGCATATGTAGCCAATACATTTGACAATGACTACAAAATATTACGCACCTGCCAACCTCCTTGCACATTTTTATTTATCTACTTTATGAACATTCAGTAACACATGTAATCACCCCACAACAGAATAGCTGTTGGACTGGTCTGGTGTATCACAGAATGTATGGAGGGCGCAGCAATAACTTGTGGCAGGAGACCTATAGACCGATCCGTGTCCCATGGGCTATAAACAGTGCCTCCATGTATGCAGTTAACCTCTTGAATGTCAACTCTCTGAAATTGGGGAGGCACGTGGTTCTGGCACCTGTTCCAACCAACATGTTTGCTTATAAATCGATCTGTGGACAACGTACACTGATCGGTAGCCCTAGTTCGCCCTGTCCAATATCCCAGTGGGAAATCTGACCCCAGTTTGAAACAGAAAACACTTTCTGTTTGTCGCAGACGAACAACATGAGATGAAAGTTGAGTTCTGTCAGAGGTTCACAGGGGTGGGGGAAGAAGTTTTGAAACGAGACCTTTGGAAAAAATGAACATTTTGTCAACACTAACCACAGAAATATGTTTTTTTTTTTTTTACATAAGGAAGGTTACATCTAGTTAGTTGTTTTTATAAATGGACTGTTTCTATATCTAGAAAGCATATGAGTCATTTCAAGCCTTATTCATAGACTTTTGTAGAATAGGAAATACATCCTCAAAATTGAGTACACCTCAACAATTTATAACTATTTTTTTACCAGAAAGGTGAGATTGTAATCTGGCAGTATAAGCATGTCTAGTTATTGCTTATGGCCCTCTCATGGCCCTCTCATGACATATCATTTCTTTTGGAGTACATCTATTTAGGAGGAAATCTACATTTTGCCATTATCATTCAAACGGTTATTAACTGCTGCTGTGGTCTACTGTACCTTCTGAATAGCATCCCTGAAAGGATAAACCGGCCAATCAGCTTGTGGACATTCAGGTCAAAAAATAAATACATCTCTAACATTAAACATGAACTTTCATGTGGGGATAGTGTGTATGCGCTTCTTAGTGTGTATGTACTTCTCACAACCTTTAAAAGAATGGACAGGGCCAAGGATATTATGGATCATAATCACTACTTGCTGCAATGGTATATGACTTGCAGATGATATCTCTACTTCTACTTCCCCAAATGTCTCTTTTAAAAGGGATAACATTTGAATTGAAAAGACACCTGCCTTTTCTGGTTGAAGAAACACTTCAAGGAAGACACGCATCAGTTTCTCTCTTCTGAATTTGGTGAGGGTCTTTCTGATTTTAGAAGAACTTTTAACTATTGTCTTAAAAAAAGAGAGACATAATATCAACATGGTTATGCCTCAAAAAGTATAAATTAAGGGCCGGGATTCAATCCAATCACGGATTTGGACAATGTATCATTTAAAAGTCATTTCTGATTGAGCCGACAGGAATGTGGTCTCTGCCAACACAGAAACATAGGCTTTAAAATGTGCAGACAAAGCGCGATCAGATTCAATCCTGGCCTAAAATGTTCTAATTTGTTGTTGGCAAAAAAACATTGTAGTATTTAAATTATAATTATATCTATATCCTACATTAATCTGTAACACTGTGGGTTCTCCTGAGTAATACACTTTTTGATATAATTCTGTTTATAGGAAGAACTGCAGTAGAAGGCCAAAAGACCACCACTATCTTCGATCCATCATAATGGGAGTCGTAACTGTGTCTGTTCTTGCCTGTCTCCTCCTCACCCTTCTGGGAACTGGAGCCAGCCGCCACGATCCTCGTTGTAAGTGACAACCAATCCCATTTGAATCCAGTTTATTTTGAATATCTTTTTTTCTCTCTTCTATTTGCTGTTCTAAGTGATTAGTAGTAGTTAGGTTTCAAGCTTGCAGGAATTTAAAATAAAAAAGACATTCTCTGCAGATATCTGTCCAAGTGGATATACTGGACCAGACAGTGCAATACCCCATTGCTACAGAATGGTTAATAAACAAATGGGATGGCAGCAAGCACTGGTAAGTGTCCCAACTGCAGCGAATCTAATCAACACTTCCATTTACAGTGAATATTAAATAACTTAAACTTCCAATTAATATGACCTTATTTTTATTACACTGACACTAACTTTACAGGCAGCTCAGTGGCAAGTTTCATTCTGTATTTCATATTACAGTAGACCTACTGCAATATAAATATTAGGGCTGTCAGAGTAAATCAGTTAACTCATTTGAACTTTTTGTAATTTTTATGCACTAAAGTTTTAATTGTGATTAATCATATTGTTTGAAAGTGTTTGAAATACAGTGAAAACATCCAAAATACAGAATCTATACAGCGAAGAAATGCTACCGTATTCGTAATGAATGGATGAATTAAATTAATCGAGGGGGAGGGGGTTGTATTTAACAGTATTTTACTGTATTTACCAGGGATTAGTACAAGCAAACCTAAAAGTGTCATGCATTTATTTGGAATGTTTTTCATGTTTTGAAAAGTTGTTTTCATCTATTTCATCCATAGCCACTTTTTATGTTATTCATGTTGTGTTTCTGCAATACTCAGGCTGCGACTACACAGGCAGCACAATTCTGATATTTTTTCACTCATTTGTCTTTCGACCAATCAGATCACTGCTGAAAAAGATCTGATGTGCAAAAATCTTATGTGATTGGTTAAAACACCAATTAGTGGGAAAAAAAAGATGGAGGCTGAGACATTTCACTGTTGATAATACCCCAAATTACCATATAAATTAGTTTTCTGTCCGTGTACCACTACTGATCAAATGTCTACAAAGTCAAGGCTTGTAAAATAAATCAATTAAAATATGGATGTTTCTTCATAAAGGATTACTGCAAGAGAGATAGGGGCACCCTTGCTGCTGTCCACAGCGTTGAAGAATACCAGCTTCTCCTTTCCATGGTGAAGCAGACCCAGAGTATCTCTGCTTACGCCTGGGTAGGACTGAATGATCTGGATCAGGTAAAACAATCCTTAACACTCATGTAGCATTTGCTAAGGTCTTATTTCACATCTCTTTAATTTGGGCAGTTGATAAGTTACTACTGCCCTTCACTAAGATGTTGATAACCTTGAAATGTTCTCCCTGACAGGAAGGGAATTATGTGTGGACTGATGGGTCATCCGTGAATTGGTTCTGGTCCGAAAGTGCCAAAGCTCAGCAGTGGGGAGAAGAAGACTGTGTGGCACTGAACTCTTATGCAGGTCAGTAAACTTTAAATTGGATGTGTGACACTTATGCCGGGATTCCAATCCGTATTGACAATGCGCCTTTTAAAGGCAACGTTCCCGCATTCACGGAGATCGCATTCAAGGTAAACACTGCAGATGTCTGCTCAATTGGAAATTACCTTTAAATGCCAAGCGTGCTACAATGCAGTTCCGTTTGAAGCCTGGCCTGAAGCATAGGGACCCTGTATGAAGGACTGAACAATCAAATACATAGTAAGAAGTGCATAAACACGGTCAAACTTCACAGTAACATATCATATGATATTTGTAATTTTCCATATTTGTCACATTGATTGAAGCGCTGTTGTCATTACTCTGTTGCCTTCCACCGAGACTAACATGGACATTGTCCTCTACAGGGGCTGAGGGCTTCGATGACATCAAGTGTGACAGTAGCTGTACCTTTGTCTGCATGAGAATTGCTACAGGTGGAGTAGCCTAAGATGGCAGAGGAGTCCAACACCATCCACACAGAGTGCGAGCGTAAAGGGATTTCGCCAACATGCTCTGATTTTATTTTCTGCTATCGCACGTAAAGTCCTTTGCGTTGATTGAGGACCGATTGAATACTTGGAGACAATATGATAAAAAGTGATCTAATGGCAATTACACTATCTTCGGTTGCCATTGTCAATTGTTAAAGTTATTGTCAGGTTGATTCTACAATTGCATTTTCTCTCATGTTCTCTGTATGTTACTAGCCTTAAGCTACCAACCATCGAGGCACCCAAGGTTTATCCACAAACAAATGGTTCAATCCCCTCATTAACTCAAAAACGACCATTATCTAAGAACACAAACATGATAATGTTGAATGTACAGGGGAAATTAGTATCAGCACATTTTTAATGGTTTGACTCTCATATGGAATATTGAAAGAATTGGTGGAATTGTGTCATCCTGATTATCCCTCAATGCTTCCATGCCTCTTTGAATAAAACCTTTCAGCTTCACCCATTCTCAGGCATGGTCAATCTATTTTACATATCGTTTTCTATGTGATAGCTTGATTGATAGGTGTCTGGTACCTTGTACCATGCGTGAGACATCAATGAGGTAACACTAACATCACATGGCGGTCGGTGCCCTTTGAGATGAGAGAGGAAGATATTTTTTTATGAGCGTGGCCTTATTTCTATTACACCACATTGGATGACTGACATTCATATTCCATTCACCCAGTTCAATGCAACATTGATAGATTTAGCCTAATAGTCACATGATACTCGAATTTCCCCTATAACCATCATGAGGTTGCTACAACGTAGTCTATGAACGAACGATTAAAAGGTAGGTGCACCCAGGTCCAGAGAAAGATTTGAGGTGACAGACAGACCATGACAGATTCAATACCGTCTTGCACATTCCTGCCTGTATCTAGCTGGTCTAGGGTGTAAACATTAGTTAAAATGGACAAATTCAGGTATGTTTATACCCGTTTCATTCCGCTTTCTTCCGTTTAAATTTGAATTCCAACAGAATCAACAGAATCGGCAGGAATGGATCCATCCCTGATCACAAGCAAACAGTTCACTTTCATAACAAGATACAAACAGCTTGTTGTATTCCTTCTCGCATACGCCTTTTCCTTTTCTCCCCTCTTCCCTTCACTTGCAGACTTCAATGCACAACAACACATCAGCTGTCTGTGACCAGGCGGAAAAAAACACTGTTCCAAGCCAAACCTTCCTATCATACAGCTACACACAGCCTACATCGTTGTCACCATTTTAGCTAATGTAACGTCATAGTCAACATACCGTAGCTAATGGAACTAACACGTTAGCTAGTAAACCTGCTACAATCACGCAGTACAGTCAGTAAGCAAATAGCAGTTACACCGGGGGGCCCCTGTAGGCAATAAATTAGAAAAACTAAACTAATTAGTTACCATGACTTGGAAGAGTTCCAGTTTTGGATAGTCACAGCCAGCTAGCTAACATGGTATCCCTCTCTGTTTGAGTAGGCTAAACTATCTAACTGCCTTTGCTACCCATGTAAATAACATTTAAAGTAATTAAAAAATATATATAGCTAGCTCTCTATCTCGTCACTCCTTCAGTTTTAAAAGAAATTGTTCGAAATGGTTCAACTATTGTCTTTCTCTCTCTTTGAGTCAACCACTCACCACATTTTATACACTGCAGTGCTAGTTATCTGTAGCGTATGCTTTCAATACTAGATTAATTCTCTGATCTTTTCATTGGTTGGACAACATGTCAGTTCATGCTGTAAGAGCTCTGATAGGTTGGAGGATGTCCTATGGAAGCTTTTATAATTACTGTGGAAGTCTATGGAAGGTGTGAGAACCATGAGCCTCATAGGTTTTGTATTGAATCAATGTACCCAGAGGAGGACGGAAGCTAGCTGTCCTCCGGTAACACCACGGTGCTTCCCTACAGAGTGCTGCACATTGCCAAACAATGTGTTTGAATTATTTATTTTGTGATGTGAATATGAAATCCTCTGAGGATTCTCCAGTGGGTGACACATAGCGTCTTGCTGTAGTTGAGACCTGTCTGCTCACTCACCAACGTGCACAGCTCACCACGCTAACTTCATTCAATAACTTAGCACAAAACCATATACATAGAAACAACAGTGTAAAGTGAAGCATATTTTCCAAAGTGAACTTTCCAGACACATTTATTGGGCTGATAACATTACTCAAACACAGTGTAAGACCATTGTAAGCAATAAAACAGGCTTCAGCTCAGAACTGCTTCCACAATTCAAAGTGAACCAAGCGTTTGAAGGTGCATTGCAGCCGGTGTTAATCTCAATATCAAATCATTTCTGGATAACAATTAACTACCTTACTGTGATTTCTTTTCAATTAAAATGGCCAAAAATAAACAAAAAAATAGCTTCTTAGCAAAGGGCAATTTCTCAAGCAAGAATTTTGCTAGACCTGTCTGGGATTGGTCTGATTAGGGAGGGGAAAAACAGACAATTATCTGTTATTGTCTGAGAGGTTTGGAACTCTTTTGGTGTATTAACTAATTTACTGCATGGTGATGTCACCGTGAAGTCCAAAACTCCATCCCACCAAAACAGGCTGAAATTTCAGGTGGTCTTTTCAAACAGCTCTTACACTAAAAGGGCATTATCATAATTTTCACAATTTCACAGTATTATTCCAACCTCATAGTGTGGAAATATAAAACACAATAAATCACATTTTTGACTGCACTGGGCCTTTAAAATACTCATCTTTTTTTATCCTCTTAATATATCTTTTAAAATGTTTATTTGTATTTTTCTTTACATATTCAGTTGTTCAGCAGTACTGATAATTATACTATATACAACAAAGGCCAAGACACTCATCGGTTCATCAGTTAGACAGAAGATTCTTTCCCGTTGTTCCTTTCATAATGACCTACTATTACAAGGCAAGACTGTAAGGTCTAGCTCTCTTGGGTTGTTGCAGTCGGCATGCCTTGTAAGTGACAGTGATGACGATATGAGCCTTGATGACCTTCTCTGTCTAAACCACTAAGTCCTTAAGATCTCATTGGTAGCAAGGTGTCTATGTACAAAGGCTAAAAGTCCCAATCAGTCCTACTCAGTCCGTGTGAAGAAGAGGCTGTATGAAATAAATGCTTCAGTGTTTTTGTACGTTTTAAACATTTTGTTATCTCCCAAAAAAGTATCAGTATCAAAACAGGTTTCGTAATAGATATATTTGTACTGGACGTGTCAGTTAGTATGTGTTGGAATTCAAATAGTTCTCGATGTACGTATGAAAAGTAGTCGTCTCTTTGCAAAGCAACACAAAGTCTTTTACTTGATAATGTTCAGTTTCTTTTTTTTCTCTTTTTACATGAAATAATCTTAGATGAGATGCAGCCTTGGTGCGGTTTCCAGTTGTTTTCTTCCTTCCTTCTTTCTTTCCTTCCTTCCTTCCTTCCTTCTCTCTCTGTCTCTCTCTCTCTCTCTCTCATATCCCCCTCCTGTCTCTGCCATTGTGTCTTGTTTCTGTGCTCACCCAAGAGAGACTACTTTAGCAGCCACTCATTCACTGGAAGAGAGGAGAGGGACAGGGTGAGAAGAACACTCCCTTCTTTCCCTTGCACAGGCACGTCTAGCATGGAGGCCCTTTCTATCCTGCAGAATCTATAACATTCATTTTAACATGGCAATACATTGTTAGGATTCAGACAGAATGCATTGAGCATAGCGATATGGTGCTGTGGTGTTCCATGTTAATATTAGCAATGTACGCTAAATGACAACATTTCTACAGCATCTGTTAGTTAGCATTCTGTTAGCATCCCAATATACATTTCCCATTCAATTAGCCCACTGACACCTAGCTATGAGGGGGCTGACATTCCTCTGCCTTCAAGGTTTAACCTTAGATTAACAAGTACAACTAGTGTAATTAAAGACATGAGACAACTATGCTGCTATTGTGCTGCTTCTGTTTACTCTCTAGGGGCTGGTTGGAGAGGTAGAGTACCACATACTGTGTGTGTATGTGTGTGTGTGTGGGGGTAAAAGTGTGTGTGTAAAATGTGTATGTATGTGTGTGTGTGGCTGTAAGCCTGATTATGTGTGGGTGCACACATTCTCGTGTGTGTCCGTGTGTGTGTGTCTGTCTGTCTGTGTGTGTGTCTCTCTGTGTTTGTGCTTGTGTCTGTCTGTCTGTGTGTGTGTGTGTGTGTGTGTGTGTGTGTGTCTGTGTGTCTGTCTGTCTGTGTGTGTGTGTCTGTGTGTCTGTGTCTGTCTGTCTGTCTCTCTCTCTCTCTGTGTGTGTGTGTGTGTGTTTCAATCTCTCAACAACTGCTGCACAGAATAAGAATTTCATCGGAGAGCGAGAGGATAAGATAACAGAACAGTCTGGCTACAGTACAGTAGATCCTGGAAGAAGAATACAATGAATAATGGGGGTTTACCTCTTGCCCTCACTGTATATACGCTTCAGGGGTAAAATTCACATTTTGTGCAGCAGTTGCCCAGATATATTGGCTGAAACAGAGGAGAGGAGATGATAAACAGACCGCATGCAGAGTCCCCAAATCACACTGAGATGCTGAGTTGGCTTTGTAGTTATGAAGTAGTTTGGCCCACACTCTCAGACGCCGCTTGGAAATATTGCTATAATATCACGATAAGTAATATACAATCACTCTTTTTTTTATTTTTTTTTAAATCTATAAACGTTAAGGCTATATTTTACAAAGCTGATAAGACTATGTTTTTGGCAGCATTTTGCTTTATGAGGGACACAAGCAGACACATAGAAAACAACCAACGTCAATGTCCATGTCTCCTTCACCACCATTTTGTATATGTCTGCTAGTCAGACCTTGTTTAAATAAATCGCCAACAAAATGGTGGTGGCGGGTGGATTGGAGCTGTGTTTACCTCGATACTGGAGCTTCTGGGCCCTGTTGTTGGGACAGTCTTTGCCCTGCATGCTGAAGTTGATGTTGGTCCGGATACAGCGGTTGTTCAGAGGTTGGACCGGGCGAACGTTGTCGCTCATACTCAGGAAGATCTGAGACGGCTGGTTCTGACTCAACAGTCGTAAGGAGTGCATCTGGAGAGGAGAGAGGAGGAGAGGTGAGGGAAGGGAGGTCCATGAACAAAGAAGATGGAAAGGTAGAGTATGTAAATGAAGGGATGGAACGAGAGAGGTTAGGAAAGCAGAGATGAGAGGGGATCAGAAGTGAAGAAAAGGCATTATTTCAGTATGAATGGGAGAACAATCCATGTAGAGGAACATAATTGCTGTTTGACAGTCTTATGTAACTAAGCAGTAAGACGCTACTGTAGAGACAGACCTGCATTTGTGTGATGTACACTGGCTTATTCATCAGGATCCATGTGGCCGTCTCAAAGCAAGGCGGGATGGTCATCGACCCGTCATATGTGATAAAACTAGAGGTTTCTGGGTAAATCTCCTCGATGTTCAGGCCCATCAGCAAATATGCATCATCTGGAGAAGATGGACAAGATAGACAGGTTTCAATATTACATTTTAAGATTCTATTATAGCAGAGTTCTTGAGTCCTGGTCCTGGAGAGCTACAGAGTGTGCATGCTTGTGTCCTAGCTCAGCTCCAACACAAGCACTTGCTAGGTGAAATAGATGCGTTTGTGCTTGGCTGGAACAAAACCCTGCTTCCCCTGTGGGTCCCTAGTTCCAGTATTGTAGAACGCTGCATTACAAGCTTATCTTAATCACATTTCATGTCCTCTCAAGCTAATATTTAGTTTAGAATATCCATGATATATTTGTCTTACTGTCTCAAAATGTATTACATCCACTCTAACCGGTGTGTTCATCATTTGCATGTAGACGTTTTGCAAATTACTAATTTCACATTAAGCTGGTATTTCTCAGACTGCTTGACAGGCTGTTGTTATAGCAGACTACACGACAGGCTGTTGGTATAGCAGACTACACGACAGGCTGTTGGTATAGCAGACTACACAAAAGGTTGTTGGTATAGCAGACTACACGACAGGCTGTTGGTACAGCAGACTACACGACAGGCTGTTGGTATAGCAGACTACACGACAGGCTGTTGGTTTAGCAGACTACACGACAGGCTGTTGGTACAGCAGACTACACGACAGGTTGTTGGTATAGCAGACTACAGGACAGGCTGTTGGTACAGCAGACTAAACGACAGGCTGTTGGTATAGCAGACTACACGACAGGCTGTTGGTTTAGCAGACTACACGACAGGCTGTTGGTACAGCAGACTACACGACAGGCTGTTGGTACAGCAGACTACACAACAGGCTGTTGGTACAGCAGACTACACGACAGGCTGTTGGTTCAGCAGACTACACGACAGGCTGTTGGTTTAGCAGACTACACGACAGGCTGTTGGTACAGCAGACTACACGACAGGCTGTTGGTTTAGCAGACTGCTTTACAACCCCCCTTGTTTTTCATCCATCCCCTAATTGGTCTAAACTAATAGACAACAACAATTAGTCTTCTACTTCCAGTTTATACGTACTATATACATTTTAAAGACACAGTATATTTGACAATAGTTATCTTTTGTTTGTTTTTAGTCCCATCCTAAAGCTACTCTCAACCCCTCCCATCTATCTCTGAACACCATCTAGTCCCATCCTAAAGCTACTCTCAACCCCTCCCATCTATCTCTGAACACCATCCAGTCCCATCCTAAAGCTACTCTCAACCCCTCCCATCTATCTCTGAACACCATCTAGTCCCATCCTAAAGCTACTCTCAACCCCTCCCATCTATCTCTGAACACCATCCAGTCCCATCCTAAAGCTGCTCTCAACCCCTCCCATCTATCTCTGAACACCATCCAGTCCCATCCTAAAGCTGCTCTCAACCCCTCCCATCTATCTCTGAACACCATCCAGTCCCATCCTAAAGCTGCTCTCAACCCCTCCCATCTATCTCTGAACACCATCCAGTCCCATCCTAAAGGTGCTCTCAACCCCTCCCATCTATCTCTGAACACCATCCAGTCCCATCCTAAAGCTGCTCTCAACCCCTCCCATCTATCTCTGAACACCATCCAGTCCCATCCTAAAGCTGCTCTCAACCCCTCCCATCTATCTCTGAACACCATCCAGTCCCATCCTAAAGCTGCTCTCAACCCCTCCCATCTATCTCTGAACACCATCCAGTCCCATCCTAAAGCTGCTCTCAACCCCTCCCATCTATCTCTGAACACCATCCAGTCCCATCCTAAAGCTGCTCTCAACCCCTCCCATCTATCTCTGAACACCATCCAGTCCCATCCTAAAGCTGCTCTCAACCCCTCCCATCTATCTCTGAACACCATCCAGTCCCATCCTAAAGCTGCTCTCAACCCCTCCCATCTATCTCTGAACACCATCCAGTCCCATCCTAAAGCTGCTCTCAACCCCTACCATCTATCTCTGAACACCATCCAGTCCCATCCTAAAGCTGCTCTCAACCCCTCCCATCTATCTCTGAACACCATCCAGTCCCATCCTAAAGCTGCTCTCAACCCCTCCCATCTATCTCTGAACACCATCCAGTCCCATCCTAAAGCTGCTCTCAACCCCTCCCATCTATCTCTGAACACCATCCAGTCCCATCCTAAAGCTACTCTCAACCCCTCCCATCTATCTCTGAACACCATCCAGTCCCATCCTAAAGCTGCTCTCAACCCCTCCCATCTATCTCTGAACACCATCCAGTCCCATCCTAAAGCTGCTCTCAACCCCTCCCATCTATCTCTGAACACCATCCAGTCCCATCCTAAAGCTGCTCTCAACCCCTCCCATCTATCTCTGAACACCATCCAGTCCCATCCTAAAGCTGCTCTCAACCCCTCCCATCTATCTCTGAACACCATCCAGTCCCATCCTAAAGCTGCTCTCAACCCCTCCCATCTATCTCTGAACACCATCCAGTCCCATCCTAAAGCTACTCTCAACCCCTCCCATCTATCTCTGAACACCATCCAGTCCCATCCTAAAGCTACTCTCAACCCCTCCCATCTATCTCTGAACACCATCCAGTCCCATCCTAAAGCTACTCTCAACCCCTCCCATCTATCTCTGAACACCATCCATTCCCATCCTAAAGCTGCTCTCAACCCCTCCCATCTATCTCTGAACACCATCCAGTCCCATCCTAAAGCTGCTCTCAACCCCTCCCATCTATCTCTGAACACCATCCAGTCCCATCCTAAAGCTGCTCTCAACCCCTACCATCTATCTCTGAACACCATCCAGTCCCATCCTAAAGCTACTCTCAACCCCTCCCATCTATCTCTGAACACCATCCAGTCCCATCCTAAAGCTGCTCTCAACCCCTCCCATCTATCTCTGAACACCATCCAGTCCCATCCTAAAGCTACTCTCAACCCCTCCCATCTATCTCTGAACACCATCCAGTCCCATCCTAAAGCTGCTCTCAACCCCTCCCATCTATCTCTGAACACCATCCAGTCCCATCCTAAAGCTACTCTCAACCCCTCCCATCTATCTCTGAACACCATCCAGTCCCATCCTAAAGCTGCTCTCAACCCCTCCCATCTATCTCTGAACACCATCCAGTCCCATCCTAAAGCTGCTCTCAACCCCTCCCATCTATCTCTGAACACCATCCAGTCCCATCCTAAAGCTGCTCTCAACCCCTCCCATCTATCTCTGAACACCATCCAGTCCCATCCTAAAGCTACTCTCAACCCCTCCCATCTATCTCTGAACACCATCCAGTCCCATCCTAAAGCTGCTCTCAACCCCTCCCATCTATCTCTGAACACCATCCAGTCCCATCCTAAAGCTGCTCTCAACCCCTCCCATCTATCTCTGAACACCATCCAGTCCCATCCTAAAGCTACTCTCAACCCCTCCCATCTATCTCTGAACACCATCCAGTCCCATCCTAAAGCTGCTCTCAACCCCTCCCATATACAGTACTAGTCAAACGTTGGAACACATATTCATTCCAGGGTTTTTCTTCATTTTTAAAATGTTTTACATTGTAGAATAATAGTGGAGACATCAAAACTATGAAATAACACATATGGAATCAAATCAAATCAAAGTTTATTCGTCACGTGCACCGAATTCAACAGGTGTAGACTGTCGTGTCTTCGGCATCATTTGTGAAGACTGTTATTTTATCAAATCAATTCTCTGTAATTATTATTACGTGATTAAACAAATCATGTAAATGTAATTAACTAGGAAGTCGGGGCACCAAGGAAAATCTACAGATTACAAAGTTATAATTTTCTTAATATAACTCTTCAAATATGTTAATATCTGATAAATTAGTCTTCTAATTAGTTAATTATTCTTTACCTCACGTTAGTCTCATTCCAAACACCGTAAATTGTTGGTTATCTGCACAAATCCAGCCTTTACTATAAATCATCCATACACCAATTATCTTAATAATGTATTTACTAACGAACTAAATAATCACAGAAATGCATAAACAAACAACACAGTAGATATGGTAACAAGGAATTAATATTGGAGGTTCCCTAGTGGGCTAAGCCGATATGATTGCTTGGTGGACAAAGGGAAGTGGGTGTGGACTGAAAAGTGCGGGAAAGACAACATGAGTCACTACACAGTTGATAATTATATTAATTGAAATGTTAATCCTTTGCACATGAACACTCACTCATTCAGGAATAATTGCAATCAATATATATATTTAAGCTCATTGTGTCGTCGTGATCTCTGTTGGAATTGTCCGTATGTCTGCTGGAGAGTTTTTCTGAGCGTCTCTCTCTCTCTGCCTCCTTGACGATCATCGTTCGTGGTTACTTCAGAGTACCATTCAGAAATCATCTCATAGAATAGATGTTTCGGTGGTTGTCAGTCTTCGCATCCCAGGTTGACATAATTTCTAGCTGCAGACTAATAATTAGTATCTAAGATTTGCCCTTACTCTGTTGGGATCGATAGTCTCAGAGTTGAACCATTTCCTCCCGTGTAGCCAATGCTCCACGTGGTATGGTTAGGAATTGAACAACCACTGCACCTTAGCTTACGCTGGGGTTTTTGTGGTCTGAAGAGGATTTCCTCAGCAGGGGTTTTTATTCGTAACAGTAGAAAAGGGCTGTTCCATGATGCAAGCTCATGTCTGTGCTCATGGGGGCGGGCCAATGACTTGGTTAAACTTTAAAGGGAATACAATTTTCTTTCATTAAAGGTTTAACATCACCTTACATAATTTCACAAATAGTTTAATCTTTACTCATTAATTTTATACAAGAATTAGATGCAAACCCCATAATTGAGAAATGTACATATTCAGAGATCTAGTTATGTGTTTCCTGTCCTCTTTGAGGTCACCAAATGAAACACACTCTTCATACCCATCCCTTAAGTGTCCACAGACCATTCCCACCTTCTCACAAGTGGACCTTTTGTATCAAATCCCCATTTGGGGATTTAGGAGTTCGCCATGTGAAATCCTTTGTTCTCTCTATGTGTCTCTCTTTCTGCATGGCCAGGGGGAGAGAGTCTACTCCAGGAATTTATGACCTGAGATAACATAACCTGGGTGCAGGAGAGAGAGGGAGAGAGGGGGATGCCACGATCTATACCCAGAAAGGGCCATGTCATGACAAGACCTTACAGTGCTATTGTAGCCGGTGCTATACTGCACGGCTGTAACTCTGCGTTGTGTGTGGTTGATTGAGACTATAGACGTGGACTTTGGAGATCAGGTAGTTTTAATTAAGCAGAACTCACTCTCTGCATCCTGCATCTGCATCCAAAAGGAAATAAAATATTTGTAGGGCACATTGGTTCTGAGAATCGTCACCTCTTTCTACAACAGATGCACAATAGGAGGGACTGGGATCATTCGAGGAGCTAGCCATCGGTGACACATACAATAGCCTGCTAATACCTTAGCTAGCTATTAACCACATGTTGAATTCAGAATGTTGATATCACCCTAAAAAGTACAATTACAAGTGCATCTTAACAATACCATCCACTTATGAGTAACCTCTAAATATACATCATTATTCATGAACAAAACACTGTGTATGACTTTGTACTTAAAATAATCAAACTTTTCTGAAGACAGAAAAAGCGTGACTACCTCTCTCAGTGCATCAAAATGATTTGAGCACGAGCACGCCGGGCAAAATGTAAGTACACACTCCCCTTCTCCCAGGATGCAGGCATGCATAACAAATCAACACAACATATTGATATATGAACCTGGTGAAATTCACATAGTACTTTAACAACTGTTACACTATGCTTGCTTACTTACAAGCCCTAACCAACACTGCACCTTTATAGTAAAAAATTGGTATTAGGTAAACCATAGATACAGAATATAAAAAAAGTAAAATGACTGCGAAAATAACAGTAGAGAAGCCTTTTAGTACTAGACTTCGCACTCCAGTACTGATTGTGGCAGAGAGAACAGTCTTTGACTTGGGTGGCTGGGGTCTTTGACAATTTTTAGGGCCTTCCTCTGACACTGCCTGGTGTAGAGGTCCTGGATGGCAGGCAGCTTAGTTCAGTGATGTACTGGGCAGTACGCACTATCCTCTGTAGTGCCTTGCGGCCGGAGTCCGAGCAGTTTCCGTACCAGGCAGTGATGCAACCATCGACGCTGCAGCTGTAAAACCTTTTGAGGATCTGAGGACCCATGCTAAATCTTTTCAGTCTCCTTAGAGGGAATCAGTTTTGTCGTGCCCTCTTCATTTAGTAACTAAAAAATATATTTAATATTTGATATTCTTCAAAGTAGCCACCCTTTGCCTTGATGACCGCTTGTATATGGGGGTGTGGCTTCCAGATAGTTCTTTTTGGCAACACGTGAGCATATACAGTGGGGCAAAACAGTATTTAGTCAGCCACCAATTGTGCAAGTTCTCCCACTTAAAAAGATGAGAGAGGCCTGTAATTTTCATCATAGGTACACTTCAACTGACAGACAAAATGAGAAGATCCAGAAAATCACATTGTAGGATTTTTAATGAATTTATTTGCAAATTATGGTGGAAAATAAGTATTTGGTCACCTACAAACAAGCAAGATTTCTGGCTCTCACAGACCTGTAACTTCTTCTTTAAGAGGCTCCTCTGTCCTCCACTCGTTAGCTGTATTAATGGCACCTGTTTGAACTTGTTATCAGTATAAAAGAAACCTGTCCACAACCTCAAACAGTCACACGCCAAACTCCACTATGGCCAAGACCAAAGAGCTGTCAAAGGACACCAGAAACAAAATTGTAGACCTGCACCAGGCTGGGAAGACTGAATCTGCAATAGGTAAGCAGCTTGGTTTGAAGAAATCAACTGTGGGAGCAATTATTAGGAAATGGAAGACATACAAGACCACTGATAATCTCCCTTGATCTGGGGCTCCACGCAAGATCTCACCCCGTGGGGTCAAAATGATCACAAGAATGGTGAGCAAAAATCCCAGAACCACATGGGGGGACCTAGTAAATGACCTGCAGAGAGCTGGGACCAAAGTAACAAAGCCTACCATCAGTAACACACTACGCTGCCAGGGACTCAAATCCTGCAGTGCCAGACGTGTCCCCCTGCTTAAGCCAGTACATGTCCAGGCCCGTCTGAAGTTTGCTAGAGAGCATTTGGATGATCCAGAAGAAGATTGGGAGAATGTCATATGGTCAGATGAAACCAAATTAGAACTTTTTGGTAAAAACTCAACTCGTCTTGTTTGGAGGACAAAGAATGCTGAGTTGCATCCACAGAACACCATACCTACTGTGAAGCATGGGGGTGGAAACATCATGCTTTGGGGCTGTTTTTCTGCAAAGGGACCAGGACGACTGATCCGTGTAAAGGAAAGAATGAATGGGGCCATGTATCGTGAGATTTTGAGTGAAAACCTCCTTCCATCAGCAAGGGCATTGAAGATGAAACGTGGCTGGGTCTTTCAGCATGACAATGATCCCAAACACACCGCTCGGGCAACGAAGGAGTGGCTTCGTAAGTGGCCTAGCCAGTCTCCAGATCTCAACCCCATAGAAAATCTTTGGAGGGAGTTGAAAGTCCGTGTTGCCCAGCAACAGCCCCAAAATATCACTGCTCTAGAGGAGATCTGCATGGAGGAATGGGCCAAAATACCAGCAACAGTGTGTGAAAACCTTGTGAAGACTTACAGAAAACGTTTGACCTCTGTCATTGCCAACAAAGGGTATTTAACAAAGTATTGAGATAAACTTTTGTTATTGACCAAATACTTATTTTCCACCATAATTTGCAAATAAATTCATAAAAAATTCCTACAATGTGATTTTCTGGATTTTTTTTCTTCTCATTTTGTCTGTCATAGTTCAAATCAAATCAAATCAAATCAAATTTTATTTGTCACATACACATGGTTAGCAGATGTTAATGCGAGTGTAGCGAAATGCTTGTGCTTCTAGTTCCGACAATGCAGTAATAACCAACAAGTAATCTAGCTAACAATTCCAAAACTACTACCTTATAGACACAAGTGTAAGGGGATAAAGAATATGTACATAAAGATATATGAATGAGTGATGGTACAGAGTGGCATAGGCAAGATACAGTAGATGGTATCGAGTGCAGTATATACATATGAGATGAGTATGTAAACAAAGTGGCATAGTTAAAGTGGCTAGTGATACATGTATTACATAAAGATGCAGTAGATGATATAGAGTACAGTATTTACATATACATATGAGATGAATAATGTAGGGTATGTAACATTATATTAGGTAGCATTGTTTAAAGGGGCTAGTGATATATTTTACATCATTTCCCATCAATTCCCATTATTAAAGTGGCTGGAGTTGAGTCAGTGTGTTGGCAGCAGCCACTCAACGTTAGTGGTGGCTGTTTAACAGTCTGATGGCCTTGAGATAGAAGCTGTTTTTCAGTCTCTCGGTCCCAGCTTTGATGCACCTGTACTGACCTCGCCTTCTGGATGATAGCGGGGTGAACAGGCAGTGGCTCGGGTGATTGTTGTCCTTGATGATCTTTATGGCCTTCCTGTGACATTGGGTGGTGTAGGTGTCCTGGAGGGCAGGTAGTTTGCCCCCGGTGATGCGTTGTGCAGACCTCACTACCCTCTGGAGAGCCTTACGGTTGTGGGGGGAGCAGTTGCCGTACCAGGCGGTGATGTGGAGGTGTAGAAGTTTGTGAGTGCTTTAGGTGACAAGCCGAATTTCTTCAGCCTCCTGAGGTTGAAGAGGCTCTGCTGCGCCTTCACGATGCTGTCTGTGTGGGTGGACCAATTCAGTTTGTCTGTGATGTGTTACCCGAGGAACTTAAAACTTACTACCCTCTCCACTACTGTTCCATCGATGTGGATAGGGGGGTGTTCCCTCTGCTGTTTCCTGAAGTCCACAATCATCTCCTTAGTTTTGTTGACGTTGAGTGTGAGGTTATTTTCCTGACACCACACTCCGAGGGCCCTCAACTCCTCCCTGTAGGCCGTCTCGTCGTTGTTGGTAATCAAGCCTACCACTGTTGTGTCGTCTGCAAACTTGATGATTGAGTTGGAGGCGTGCGTGGCCACGCAGTCGTGGGTGAACAGGGAGTACAGGAGAGGGCTCAGAACGCACCCTTGTGGGGCCTCAGTGTTGAGGATCAGCGGGGTGGAAATGTTGTTGCCTACCCTCACCACCTGGGGGCGGCCCGTCAGGAAGTCCAGTACCCAGTTGCACAGGGCGGGGTCGAGACCCAGGGTCTCGAGCTTGATGACGAGCTTGGAGGGCACTATGGTGTTAAATGCCGAGCTGTAGTCGATGAACAGCATTCTCACACAGGTATTCCTCTTGTCCAGATGGGTTAGGGCAGTGTGCAGTGTGGTTGAGATTGCATCGTCTGTGGACCTATTTGGGCGGTAAGCATATTGGAGTGAGTCTAGGGTGTCAGGTAGGGTGGAGGTGATATGGTCCTTGACTAGTCTCTCAAAGCACTTCATGATGACAGAAGTGAGTGCTACTCAGTAGTCGTTTAGCTCAGTTACCTTAGCTTTCTTGGGAACAGGAACAATGGTGGCCCTCTTGAAGCATGTGGGAACAACAGACTGGGATAGGGATTGATTGAATATGTCCGTAAACACACCAGCCAGCTGGTCGGCGCATGCTCTGAGGGTGCGGCTGGGGATGCCGTCTGGGCCTGCAGCCTTGCGAGGGTTGACACGTTTAAATGTTTTCCTCACGTCGGCTGCAGTGAAGGAGAGTCTGCATGCTTTAGTTGCGGGCCGTGTCAGTGGCCCGCAACTGCCTGGGAGCAAGACATCCTGGTCCGTGACTGGGCTGGTTTTCTTTTTGTAATCCGTGATTGACTGTAGCCCCTACCACATACCTCTTGTGTCTGAGCCGTTGAATTGAGATTCGACTTTGTCTCTATACTGACGCTTAGCTTGTTTGATTGCCTTGCGGAGGGAATAGTTACACTGTTTGTATTCGGTCATGTTTCCGGTCACCTTGCCCTGATTAAAAGCAGTGGTTTGGGCTTTCAGTTTCACACGAATGCTGCCATCAATCCACGGTCTCTGGTTTGGGAATGTTTTAATCATTGCTATGGGAACGACATCTTCAACGCACGTTCTAATGAACTCGCTCACCGAATCAGCGTATTCGTCAATGTTGTTGTCTGACGCAATACGAAACATATCCCAGTCCACGTGATGGAAGCAGTCTTGGAGTGTGGAATCAGATTGGTCGGACCAGCGTTGAACAGACCTCAGCGCGGGAGCTGATTGTTTTAGTTTCTGTCTGTAGGCAGGGATCAACAAAATTGAGTCGTGGTCAGCTTTTCCGAAAGGAGGGCGGGGCAGGGCCTTATATGCGTCGCGGAAGTTAGAATAGCAGTTATCCAAGGTTTTTCCAGCCCTGGTTGCGCAATCGATATGCTGATAAAATTTAGGGAGTCTTGTTTTCAGATTAGCCTTGTTAAAATCCCCAGCTACAATGAATGCAGCCTCCGGATAAATGGATTCCAGTTTGCAAAGAGTCAAATAAAGTTTGTTCAGAGCCATCGATGTGAAGTGTACCTATGATGAAAATTACAGGCCTCTCTCATCTTTTTAAGTGGGAGAACTTGCACAATTGGGTGAATGACTAAATACTTTTTTGCCCCACTGTATGTCATTCATTTTCATCATGTTATTATAATAAAGTGTTAACTGGCCCAACAGTGGGATATGCATAGGCACTTAAAATATACTCATACACTTGTCTAAACCCTATTAAAGCTACAAAAGCATCAGTTCCCAAACTCAACATTTGTTGACAATACAACAGATTAGATTAACCAGAATTTACATTTACTATCACGGGTTTGCAAAAATAACTCTCTAAAAGCCATGCCCTGCTAAACCACACCTCCAGTCTTCTGATCTGACCAGGTAGATCATAGCTCACTAACCCAGCATCAACAATTCAATTTAAAGAAAACAATGTTTTTTTTGTGTGTCAAAATCACCCAACGTGTGTTCTGTCCAATATTTACCCAAATTGTGTTGTTTTTAACCCAGCATTTTTTAGTGTGTAGAATTTCTGCATCTCTCTCTGTCCCTATCTATCCCTCTCTCCATCATTCTCTCTTTCTCTCTCCGTCTCTTGTTCTCTCTCGCTCTCTCTACTACGCTAACACACTCAATATGTAGTAATCTGTTGCGGCTTCCATTTATAATAAAAGGTACTACGTTTGCTGTGAAGAGGTCACAGTAGCTTTTCCTTCTATTCAGACTAGGAGTTTAGCTGCTATTCACTTTCCTTTCACAGAGTGTATCTATCTAGACTAGAACAACATCAGCATGCTCACCTGCCCCTACCCTACAGGTAGAACATATATACCCTGAAAGGTAAAGAAAAACAAAAAAGACCATCCTTAATCTGAGAACATCAATCATGTTTCTATTATGTTACCACCTCACCCCTGCAGTCTTGTTAGTCCCTCTCCGCCACCACACATCTCTGGAATCCACGTTGGCATTAATCATTCCATTTGGATGCTGTGTTTGTGTGTGCGTATGTGCGTGCGAGGTTATGACAGCTCATTGATGCCTCTGAGACCTCCAATGCACTGGGGGTCACTGTGTTTACGCAGCCTCTCCTCAACCCCATTAATCCAATTGTTCTCTTCTCTGAGCAAGCCATGTGCCATTCTAATATGGCCATCTAACAGCCCTAGTTGTCTCTACTGCAGTCTCTCCAGCTACTCTTTGACTTGTTCCACTGTCTTCCTCCCTACAGTCTACATTGGCATCTCTACTTACTTTTATATGTTATTCTTGTGATGGTGTCTCTGTTCAACATTCGATTCAGGAATGCATTCGAAGTCTCCGCAATCTGGAATACGAGAGGAGAGAAAGAATCACCCAGAGACAGTCACATCAAAGCCAGTCACACACATCGCAAATTACTTCCATATTCCACAATCTCGGCGGTGCATTACAAAATGAACCAAAACGCACTAACAATATGACACCAGCAATTCAAGTGCATTCGCTTTAGGCCCAAATCTTAACTTGAGGCAAGCATGCAGCAAATCTCCCCTTGACTTCAATGCATGATTTACTCGCATAATGCTAGTTGCACAAGTCCATCTCTCTGACCACCAGAGAGAGAGACACTTTAAAGAGCCTGAACACCAGAGAGAGCCACTTTAAAGAGCCTGAACACCAGAGAGAGCCACTTTAAAGAGACTGAACACCAGAGAGAGACACTTTAAAGAGCCTGAACACCAGAGAGAGCCACTTTAAAGAGCCTGAACACCAGAGAGAGCCACTTTAAAGAGACTGAACACCAGAGAGAGCCACTTTAAAGAGCCTGAACACCAGAGAGAGCCACTTTAAAGAGACTGAACACCAGAGAGATACACTTTAAAGAGCCTGAAAACCAGAGAGAGCCACTGTAAAGAGACTGAACACCAGAGAGAGCCACTTTAAAGAGCCTGAACACCAGAGAGAGCCACTTTAAAGAGCCTGAACACCAGAGAGAGCCACTTTAAAGAGCCTAAACACCAGAGAGAGCCACTTTAAAGAGCCTGAACACCAGAGATAGCCACTTTAAAGAGCCTGAACACCAGAGAAAGCCACTTTAAAGAGCCTGAACACCAGAGAGAGCCACTTTAAAGAGCCTGAACACCAGAGAAAGCCACTTTAAAGAGCCTTAACACCAGAGAAAGCCACTTTAAAGAGCCTGAACACCAGAGAGAGCCACTTTAAAGAGCCTGAACACCAGAGAAAGCCACTTTAAAGAGCCTTAACACCAGATAGAGCCACTGTAAAGAGACTGAACACCAGAGAGAGCCACTTTAAAGAGCCTGAACACCAGAGAGAGCCACTTTAAAGAGCCTGAACACCAGAGAAAGCCACTTTAAAGAGCCTGAACACCAGAGAGAGACACTCTAAAGAGCCTGAGCTGCTTTTAGCTGTCCTGTAGCGCTTTTGTCTAAAGACTCAGGGGTCCAGAGTCGACGTGGAACACACTAATCAGTTAAAGATGCACCACACGCTCCCTTAAATCCCCCTTAGTCCCGAGCCTCAGCCTCCTGTCCCATTCTCATCCTCACAACTCTGACTGTCAAGATGTCTTGGAGGCTAAGTGATTAAAAAGCAATGGATGTCCCTTGTCACTACCCTCTCTCTTTCTCAGATGTTTTGAACACTTTTAATGGAGAAATCACCTAGGGGGATGCAGACATGTTATTCTGCAAAATGTAATTAGGAAGTTCTCTCCCAATTGTGAAGTAAACTTAAAAGTAGCTACAGAGAGGAACTGTTCAACAACATATGTCAATTTGACATCTAGAGAAGAAACATAGGTGACACTCACATCCCAGACAAACACTGTCTAGTCTAGTAGATATGGCTGAAGGTGACTCAAACTCCATTTAGTGTCCAACAGTCTCACTATGTCCTCCTCCATTGTGTGTCTGTTCCACAGGGGACCCCACACAGTTACATCCCCCCCATTGTCATTTCGAATAGCGGCTCAGGACACTGATGCCCAAAGGAAGCCCTTACTTACTGGCAGTCTGAGTCACTGAAGGGTAACATGGTGGGTGTGCAGGTGTTAATGGTCCCCTGGAAGCATGAGTCACAATACCGAGAAATAGGTTCCTGAGATAGTGAAGGACACCACTAATTACCTCACTTCCCATCTCTTCAGCGACTTTAACAATGAGACGGGAACTGATCTGAGAGCCTTAGTTAAGCAAGCTACTTCAAGATGGCTGGAGTTTGGAGTCATTACCACTGAGGGCCAGGCTGAGGGACTAGAGAGGATGAGAGTGAAGTGTTGATTGATTTCATGATGAGTGGGAGGACGGGGGTGTGAGATGTGCTTAATCATATCCCTTTCAATGGCCTACCTCTCTGTCTGTTGTAGTGGTGGGAGTGTGTGTGGGGGTATACAATTGAATATGTAATTACATTTGGTGAGTGCTCAAAATTATAACTTTAGAACTTCTACCACTACATTGACCACTAAAATAACTTTCAGGCAGCAAAAGCAAACACATATTTTATTCAGAAAATTGTAGATTTCTATCTGTAAGTGGTTAGCAGAGAGGAATAGGCTTGACCCGGGTCTCCATGTCCTCCTGTGTGACTGACAGACCGAGCCATTGACACAAGGGAGCTAATTACTGTAGCTAGCTGATTGGGTTGCATCTGAACTACGCAGTACGTCTGTAGCACGAAGAATACAAGAAATTCCACAGCCTTGAGCCGAGCCCAAGAAGCCCACATAACAAAGCTAGCGAGAGAGAGACAAAGCTATTTCACAACCTCACACCCCCCCTGACATATACAGGGAACACAATGTTAAGCTCACAGGATAACTAGTTCTCTAGTGGATCTATTTCGGGATTGAGAGCAGGGTGACCTTCTCAAAGGACCATTTGGATGCCGTCAAAAAAAGATTAGCATGTAGTAACGTAGCGCTAGCTAGCTAGCTAATACATACAGGGAAAATCACACTGTCAAACTGGTACGTGGTGGGATGATATACTGTGACTCGATGCCAAGTTAATTAGCCTGCAAATAAATCCACGGGTGCCTATCACAACTTGGATTATATCACACTCTGCTGCATGATAGTCCCCCCCCCCAAAAAATGTAAATCGTTCATACAAAGATTTTACATACAAATTCAAGCACGTTTGACACAGTGAGATCAAAGGTTGGAGTTGTGAGAGTGTCACACGCACCTTCATAAATATAGACACTATGACCAGTCCGTTGGGGCTCTTCGCTGCCTCTGTGTAGTTGGTATACAGCTCGTGGTTGTAGTGTATAAGTTGAACCTGGAGATGAAAAAAACAAATGTCAGGAATACAACAAAATCTCTCAAGTGACCTCGCACAAATAGACTGTAGAAAAGTCTGCTCTTGCGGAGCTGCTGTGTGCTGGCTTCTGGTCAAGCCCAGCACTAACGCACCTTTTTCCACATAATAAATTGTGCCGGGTCAGGTATGTCTTAGAGCCATGTAGTCTTTAGAATGTTTAAATCACCGTTTGATTTGATTTATTAGGATCCTCGTTAGCCGACACGAACAGCGTCCAATGATGTGTCTGACTGTGTGTGTTTATTTCATGAAACCATCTCCAAATATATATTTTTAATCATTTATTTTACCTGAGCCTTTTTCCGTCAAAAATCTCATTCTGATCGTGTGGGCATGTTGATACAAACGTTAACATATTTACGTACAAAGCCCTGATTGGCGGACAGGATCAGCTATAGACTCTAGAGTCTACCCTGCTTACCTCTTTAAAGTAGGCGTACATGTAGACAAATAAAAGATAACTGGTCATTGGTCAGAATAATCTGATCACATTGTGATGTCATCCCACCTGAACAGGCTGCAACTCAAGGCATTTTATTTTTAAACCTCTTACAGAGTTATTTCGACCTCATGGTGTGGAAATATCATTTAATAAAGCAAGAAAATCGCGTTTTTGACTGCACTGCACCTTTAAACAAATGCCTTCACACCTACAATCTCTCCAGAGACTAGGGTTTGTTGGCTTCCCCTGTTCAAGCCTTTTGAAGTGGTGTTGACTAAGATGTCAGTAAAGTTCTACACACACCTTTATGGTTCTACAGGTTCTTAATGATGTGTTTATGTGGGCGGTGTCTATGCACAGCTAGCTCAACTTGTGACCTTGCGACAATAACAACTATTCAAAGAGCAGCCCACGTTTTCTTTTACCAAGCAGACACACTTACGATTCCTGGGAAATCAACAGGAACTGCGGAAAAAGTTCTCACACAATATGGAAGAGTGGGGTAAGTTGAGAGTTTCACATTCATCATCATTACATCAAGGGAAACTTAGTATTATTTCTAACAAAGATATCTACATGTATTTCAGGATTTTGTGTATCCCTGGAAATAACCAGAATTCATGTAAATATAACAGTTTTGAAAACATATGGAGGAAAAAGGGGGGAGGCTTGCAAGCCGAAGAACACCATCCCAACCGTGAAGCACGGGGGTGGCAGAGTCATGTTGTGGGGGTGCTTTGCTGCAGGAAGGACTTGTGCACTTCACAAAATAGATGGCAACATGAGGGAGGAAAAATGATGTGGATATATTGAAGAAACATCTCAAGACATCAGTTAAGTTGTGGAAGTGGAAGTTAAAGCTTGGTTGCAAATGGGTCTTCCAAATCGACAATGACCCCAGCATACTTCCAAAGTTGTGGCAAAATGGCTTAAGGACAACAAAGTCAAGGTATTGGAGTGACCATCACAAAGCCCTGATCTCAATCCTATAGAAAAATTGTGAGCAGAACTGAAAAAGCATGTGTGAGCAAGGAGGCCTACAAACCTGACTCAGTTACACCAGCTCTGTCAGAAGGAATGGGCCAAAATTCACCCAACTTATTGTGGGAAGCTTGTGTAAGGCTACCTGACACGTTTGACCCAAGTTAAACAATTTAAAGGCAATGCTACCAAATACTAATTGAGTGTATGTAAACTTCTGACCCACTGGGAATGTGATAAGAGCTGAAGTAAATCATTCTCTCTACTATTACTCTGACATTTCACATTCTTAAAATAAAGTGAGGATCCTAACTGACCTAAGACAGGGAATTTTTACTTGGATTAAATGTCAGGAATTGTGAAAAACTGAGTTTAAATGTTTTTGGTTAAGGTTTATGTAAACTTCCGACTTCAACTGTAAGTTCAAGATTAAAAATGTACTTAACAAGTCACATAATAAGATGCACGGACTCACTTTGTGTGCAATAATAGTGCTTAACATGATTTTTGAATGACTACCTCCGTCGAGCAGTGATTTTATAACACATATTCAACCACAAAGACCAGGGAGGTTTTCCAATGCCTCGCAAAGAAGTGCACCCATTGGTAGATGGGTAAAAATACAAATAAAGCAGAAATTGCATATCCTTTGAGCATGGTGAAGTTATTAATTGCACTTTGGATGGTGCATCAATACACCCAGTCACTACAAAGATACAGGCATCCTTCCTAACTCAGTTGCTGGAGAGGAAGGAAACTGAGTTTAATGGCTGTGTTAGGAGAACACTGAGAATGGATCAACAACATTGTAGTTACTCCACAGTATTAACCTAACTGACAGAGTGAAAAGGTGCAAGCCTGTACATAATACAAATATTCCAAAACATGCATCCTGTTTGCATTAAGGCACTAAAGTAAAACTGCAAAAAATGTTGGCAAAGAAATGTACTTTCTGTCCTGAATACAAAGCATTATGTTTGGAGCAAATCCAACACAACACATCACTGAGTACAGCTTTATATATATTTCAAGCATGGTGATGGCTGCATCATGTTATGGGTATGCTTGTTATCGGCAAGTACTAAGGATTTTTTAAAGGTAAAAAATAAACAGAATAGAGCTAAGTACAGGCAAAATCCTAAAGGAAAACCTGGTTCAGTCTACTTTCCAACAGACACTGGGAGACAAATTTCCTTTCAGCAGGACAAAAACCTAAAACACAAGGCCAAATCTACACTGGATTTGCTTACCAAGATGATATTGAATGTTCCTGAGTGGCCTAGTTACAGTTTTGCCTTAAATTGGCATGACAATCTATGGCAAGACCTGAAGATGGTTGTCTAACAATGACCAACAACCAATTAGACAGAATTTTTTAAAGAATAATGTGCAAATATTGTACAATCCAAGTCTCTTAGAGACTTACCCACAAAGACTCACAACTGTAACCTCTGCCAAATGTTATTGTAACTCAGGGGTGTCAATACTTATGTAAATGAGATATTTGCAAACATTTCCAAAAACATGTTTTCACTTTGTCATTATTGGGTAGCGTGTGTAGATGGGTGAGAGAAAACAATCAATTTTATCCATTTTGAATTGAATCTTTAACAACAAAATGTGGAATAAGTCAAGGGGTATGAATACTTTCTGAAGGCACTGTAAACCTCTGTTCAATATCACTCACCATTACATTTACTGAGCAGCTGTCTGGGTCAGGGATGTTGTTTCTATGCGCCAATTAATAGGTACGTTTTCTGCATTTGAGGCAACTAAATTGGTCCACAAAATTCTTGATATGTTTATCAAGTTCAGACTCCATGTCATCAGATAAGACCTTGTGTTCCTCTGCTACTCATCACAGCCTCTCTTTATACAGCTCAGACTCCATGTCATCAGATAAAATACCTTGTGTTCCTCTGCTACTCATCACAGCCTCTCTTTATACAGTTCAGACTCCATGTCATCAGATAAGACCTGGTGTTCCTCTGCTACTCATCACAGCCTCTCTTTATACAGCTCAGACTCCATGTCATCAGATAAGACCTGGTGTTCCTCTGCTACTCATCACAGCCTCACTTTATACAGCTCAGACTCCATGTCATCAGATAAGACCTGGTGTTCCTCTGCTACTCATCACAGCCTCTCTTTATATAGCTCAGACTCCATGTCATCAGATAAGACCTGGTCTCTCTTCCAAACAGGTACATGTTTGTTTTCTGTACCTCTCCAGTGTCATTCAGTCTATTTGTTCATCCCTTGCTGCTGCTCCAATGGACTTCTTCCCTTCTCTCACTTCCTTGGCTGCTCTTTCAAGAACCTCAAGGGGGATAGAAACCTGCTTGTTTTACGTTTGTATACACAGGGCATAATGGTGTCTGCTCCATATCAATATAAAATGCACTATCTTGAGTTCATATGCATGACATATTGCAAAAATACTATGAATATTATGCATAACAAAATACAATATAATCATAATTTGTGTGGGGTATGGTGGCCATTGGCTCAACTTACCTCAAGGCAAACATTTTGACCATATCAACCCACACAGCTACAAAGATGGACTTTCATGCTAGGTTTGGGTTTGTCGTATTGTAGCTTATAGAGACCCCAACTGATGTATAAAACAATCTTAAAAGTATCTCCGTTGACACCTATAACACGATACATTCATTTGACTTTGTGAAATTTGTTCTTTGGACCTAACTTGCTTACCACTTTTTCCATGTGGTTTGTTCCTTCACATGATCTCTTCCTAAATATTTCCTAGAAACAAGGGGTGGCTCAATTAACCCTGGCCCACTATCTCATACTGTTACTTCACATATTTTCCACTTCCCTTGAACTTTGCAGAAAGATGTAGAAAATATGCTGTACATTTGCAGAGAAACAAAGTGTATTCAGAAATGTATTCTGCCTCAAACATTCTCCATGACCTCTCCTCAGTCTTTCTTTCTTGTTGTTGTCTGAGTCTCTAGTCGTTTGTAATCTTTAAAAGGTTTAGAATTTATTTTACCACAGATACACTACATGGCCCAAAATATGTGGACACCTGCTCGTCGAAAATCTCATTCCAAAATCATGGACATTAATATGGAGTTGGTACCCCTTTTCTGCTAAAACAGCCTCCAATCTTCTGGGAAGGATTTCCAAAAGATGTTGGAACATTGCTGCGAGGACTTGCTTCTATTCAGCCACAAGAGTATTAGTGAGGTCGGGCACTGATGTTGGGTGATTAGGCCTGGCTCGCAGTCGGCGTTCCTTTTCATCCCAAAGGTGTTTGATGGGGCTGAGGTCAACGCTCTGTGCAGGCCAGTCAAGTTCTTCCACACCGATCTCAACAAACCATTTCTTTATGGACCTCACTTTGTGCACAGGGACATTGTCATGCTGAAACAGGAAAGGGCCTTCCCCAAACTCTTGCCACAAAGTTGGAAGCACAGAATTGTCTAGAATGTCATTCTATGCTGTAGCGTTAAGATTTCTCTTCACTGGAACTAAGGGGCCTAGACCAAACCATGAAAATCATCCCCTGACCATTATCATTCCTCCTCCACCAATGGAGGCGAGCTTTACACCACTCCAATGCTTGGCATTATACATGGTGGTCTTGGGCCATGGAAACCCATTTCATGAAGCTCCTGACAAACCGTTCTTGTGCTGACGTGGCTTCCAGAGGCAGTTTGGAACTCGGTAGTGAGTTTCCACCTAGGAGCAACAGTAGATATTTACAACAGAAATTTGACGAACTGACTTGTTGGAAGGGTGGCATCCTATGACAGTGCCACGTTGAAAGTCACTGAGCTATTCAAGGCCTCTACTGCCAATGTTTCTCTATGGAGATTGCACGGCTGTGTGCTCGATTTTATACACTGGTCAGCAACGGGTGTGGCTGAAATAGACAAATCCACTTATTTGAAGTGGTGTCGACCTACTTTCCTATATATAGTGTACATTTAAAAAAAGGTATGGGCTCAGGAAAACCAATCTGGTGTGACCACAATTTGCCTCATGAAGCGCGACATATCTCCTTTGCATAGAGTTGATCAGGCTGTTGATTGTGCCCTTTGGACGGGTGTTCCACTCGCCTTCAATGGCTGTGTGAAGTTGCTGGATATTGTCCACACACTTTAGTATATATGTGACTTGTTTCAGGAAACCAGACGTATGTCACCTGTCACTACTTCACAGGAGAGCCATTGGAACGTAAACTTAAAAATAAAAAAAATGCATTATTTTTGGCAGAAATGCCTTCTGGAACATGTGAACTTTCATGTGCCATAATTACAGATGTATGCCATCTGTAAATAAGAATACAATTGTTAAATTACGAGCCTAGTTGGTTAACCCACAGAAAAAGGTAGCCACCTTCTTGCTAGCCATGATTGGCTGAGATAATGAGTGGGCTGGACATGCCAAAAGATGAGTTCGGATTGGTCTGCCATGTAGCGTGCTTCTGTCTATAAAATGTGCTGGTCAGTATGTGTAGGAAATCCTTTCTAACACCGCTTTTTTTAAAAAATATATCAAGTAGTAGAACTGCATAAGTGTTGCTCTCCACTTTCTGGAGGACCGAGCTTTGAAATCAGTGTAATTAGAGTATGATAGCTGAGGAGATGGGGAACATTCGGGCATTTGATTGCAAATATGCAGAAAAAAAGAGAACATAGAAGGTTGTTGTATAAAACACCTGTCTCTGGATTACATCTTCAAACTAAGAGCAGCCGTAGCATCCCTGAGAGAGAGGGAGAAGAGTCCATCCATGTTTACATGTAAGATTTTCTAGCTAGCTACATTTTCAGATATTACACATTTCTAATTTTGTCAGAAAGTCGCTTTCATTTCAAGTTAAAGTGTACTGCTAGCTAGCTAGCTAACGTTACGTGTATTACCTGTGTAGTAATATTATTCATATCTCAGAGCCATTTGCATTGCTAGTCAAAGCTTAATGTTAGCTAGCTAACATTGAACCTGGTTGGTTAGCTACCTGCAAATTCAGGCAGGGTAGTACCGTTGTGAGTTTGAATTATGCTTCATTGTTTAGCTAGCTAAACAAAAGACTCCACTATGCAAGCAACCATTTCAATAGAATGTTCATGATGTCACTGCGACAACTGTCAATAGAAGTAGCTGGTAAATTCGCTCTGGCTATCTACTCCGATTTCAGAGCACTCTCTCTGTGTGCCAGAGTGTAGAATAAATGACGAATTTATGAATTCTCAACACCCATTAAATATGGCTGGTGTCAGTAAACCTTGCATGATTAAATTGTTGCCAGCAGCACAGTTGCAGTCACCAACACTCTGGATAATTTAGAAACAGCCTAACCAGCTCTGCTACGACGAGTAAAATGGTCAGAGTGAGCTGTTCTCTCATTTGTGTCTGGGAGTAGCTAGCAAGCTAGCCAACGTTAGCCAGTTATCTTGGGTGCTTGACTGCTGTTGTTAGGACAAAACGCTCGGATCAACCCTACTCCTCGGTCAGAGTGTCCAGTGTGCGCTCTGAATGCTCCGAGAGTGAAACGCTCTGAATTTACGAACGGACAATCTGACAATGCTCCTTGATATGCCACACCTGTCAGGTGGATGGACTATCTTGGCAAATGAGAAACACTCACTAACAGGGACGTAAAACTAATTTGTGAGAAATCAGTTTGTGTGTATTGAACATTTGAGATATTCTATTTCATGAAACCTAGACCCAACACTTTACATGTTGCATTTATATTTTTGTTCCGTATAATCTTAACTACTGTTTTTGTCACGCTCTGACCTTAGAGAGATGTTTCATTTCTCTATTTGGTTAGGTCAGGGTGTGATTTGGGATGGGCATTCTATGTTCTCTATTTCTTTGTGTTTGGCCGAGTGTGGTTTCCCAATCAGAGGCAGCTGTCCTTCATTGTCTCTGACTGGGGATCATACTTAGGCAGCCCTTTTGCCCTCCTTCAGTGTGGGATCTTGTCTTTGTTTGAGTGCATGTAGTTTGCACGGCGAAGCGTTTCGTTCCTTGTTTTGTTTATTGTTTTTTTTCTAGGTGGAACATTTAAATAAAATAATGTACGACTACCACGCTGCACCTTGGTCTCCTTCCGACGACAAACGTTACAGATTCATCAATCCTACATTGATTAAATTGAAAAGTTGACATCTCTACACGTCTTTCTCCATCTGTCTTCTCTGACATGTTGGGAGGCATCAATAGAAACACATTGTCGAAGGATAGTAATTATACAGAACTCTAACGGGGAACCGCAGAGCGACAGCTCGTCTATAAAGGTAATCAAGGCCTGGGGAAGTGATTAGGTGGCATGTTGAGAGAGAGCGAGACAGAGAGAGAGGCTCCCCAACCACCCCAGAATGAGATTGGGGTAAAGTTTAGATGGCAAGAGGCGAAGGCCTGGGTGAACTATAGAGGACTTACAGTGGCAAGAAAAAGTATGTGAACCCTTTGGTAATTACCTGGATTCCCACAGAAATTGGTCATAACATGTGATCTGATCTTCATCTAGGTCACAACAATAGACAAACACGGTCTGCTTAAACTACACACAAACAATTATACGTTTTCATGTCTTTATTGAACACATTGTGTAAACATTCACAGTGCAGGGTGGAAACAGTATGTGAACCCTTGGATTTAATAACTGTTGACCCTTCTTTGGCAGCAGTAACCTCAACCAAACATTTTCTGTAGTTGCAGATCAGACCTGCACAATGGTCAGGAGGAATTTTGGACCATTCCTCTTTACAAGACTGTTTCAGTTCAGCAATATTCTTGGGATGTCTGGTGTGAACCGCTGACAAGGTCATGCCACAGCATCTCAATCGGATTGAGGTCAGGCTCTGACTGGGCCACTCCAAAAGGCGTATTTTCATCTGTTGAAGCCATTCTTTTGTTGATTTACTTCTGTGTTTTGGGTCATTCTCCTGTTGCATCACCCAACTTCTGTTGAGCTTCAATTCGCGGACAGAGCCTTACATTCTCCTGTAAAATGTCTTGATAAACTTGGGAATTCATTTTTCCGTTGATGATAGTAAGCTGTCCAGGTCCTGAGGCAGCAAAACAGCCAAAACCATAACGCTCCCTACACCATACTTTACAGTTGGGATGAGGTTTTGATGTTGGTGTGCTTTGTCTTTTTTTCTCCACATAGTGTTGTGTGTTCCTTTCAAACAACTCAACTTTAGTTAAATCTGTCCACAGAATATTTTGCCAGTAGCGCTGTGGAACATCCAGGTTCTCTTTTGCGAACTTCAGATGTGCAGCAATGTTTTTTTTTGGACAGCAGTGGCTTCTTACGTGGTGTCCTCCCTCAAACATCATTCTTGGCGCATCGTAGACTCGTTAACAGAGATGTTAGAATGTTCTAGAGATTTCTTTAAGTCTTTAGATGACACTCTAGGATTCTTCTTAACCTTATTGAGCATTCTGAGCTGTGCTCTTGCAGTCATCCTTGCAGGATGGCCACTCCTAGGGAGAATAGCAACCGTGCTGAACTTTCCCCATTTATAGACAATTTGTCTTACCCGATTTTGACTCTTGCTTGTCCTGGACTCTGTACCCGCCTGCCTGCCTTGACCTTGAGCCTGTCTGCCACTCTGTACCTTCTGGACTCTGAACTGGTTTTGACCTTTGACCTGTCCACGACCATTCTCTTGCCTCCTCCTTTTTGGATTATTAAACATCTTAAACTCCAATCATCTGCCTCCTGTGTCTGTATCTGGGTCTTGCCTTGTGTCATGATAAGCTGACTCTTTACTCCAATTAGCTTTTGGAGAAGTAATTAGCCTAGCAGTTCACATACTTTTTCCAACCTACACTGTGAATGAAGAATGCTGTCTTCAATATAGACAAGAAAATACAATAATTTGTGTGTTATAAGTTTAAGCAGACTATGTTTGTCTATTGCTGTGACTTAGATGAAGATCAGATCAAATATTATGACCAATTTATGCAGAAATCCAGGTAATTCCAAAGGGTTGACATAGTTTTTCTTGCCACTGTACATAACAGAGACTGCCAAGAGAAACACGCAGACAGTAGTAATGACAGGGAATGAGAGATATAGAGTAAAATAAGAAACAGACCAAGGTAAAGGTAAAAGGTAAAAGAGCAACATAACAACCATGACTTTACACACACACACGCACACAGAAACAGAACGTTGTGAAGTTCTGGTCGCCAGCCATTACTTTCCTCCTCTAACCCCACAGGACTGGCGGTGTTCTGCCTGTTGGCTGTTATCATGAGGGCTGAGAGGAGAGAGAGAGTGGGTGGAAAGTAAGAAACAGAGTGTGTGTGTGAGGGGTTGTGTGTGTGAGGGTGTGTGTGAGTGAGGGGGTGTGTGAGAGTAATGTCAACTATTAAAGACTACCAGAACCCAAAGGATTCTCCAATTACCTTGAATGAGCTACAGGACAAAATAAAACCCCTCCAACCCAAAAAGGCCTGTGGTGTTGATGGTATCCTTAATGAAATTATCAAATATACAGACAACAAATTCCAATTGGCTATACTAAAACTTTTTAACATCATCCCTGGCATCTCTGGCATCTTCCCCAATATTTGGAACCAAGGACTGATCACCCCAATCCACAAAAGTGGAGACACATTTGACCCCAATAACTACCGTGGGATATGCATCAACAGCAACCTTGGGAAAATCCTCTGCATTATCATTAACAGCAGACTCGTACATTTCCTCAATGGAAACAATGTACTGAGAAAATTTTCAAATTGCCTTTTTACCAAATGACCATACAACAGACCAGGTATTCACCCTGCACACCCTAATTGACAACCAAACAAACAAAAACAAAAAGGCAAAGTCTTCTCATGCTTTGTTGATTTCAAAAAACCCTTCGACTCAATTTGGCATGAGGGTCTGCTATACAAATTGATGGAAAGTGGTGTTGGGGGTAAAACATACGACATTAGAAAATCCATGTACACAAACAACAAGTGTGCGGTTAAAATTGGCAAAAAACACACACAATTCTTCCCACAGGGCCGTGGGGTGAGATAGGGATGCAGCTTAAGCCCCACCCTCTTCAACATATATACAGTGGGGCAAAAAAGTATTTAGTCAGCCACCAATTGTGCAAGTTCTCCCACTTAAAAAGATGAGAGAGGCCTGTAATTTTCATAATTGGTACACTTCAACTATGATAGACAAAATGAAGAAAAAAAATCCAGAAAATCACATTGTAGGATTTTTAATGAATTTATTGCAAACATCATTGCCACAGGTAACTTCCACAAAGCTGTGTAAGATCTGAGAGACAAGGCAAGAAGGGCATTCTATGCTATCAAAAGGAACATAAAATTCAACATACCAATTAGGATCTGGCTAATAATACTTGAACCAGTCATAGAGCCCATTGCCCTTTATGGTTGTGAGGTCTGGGGTCCGCTCAGCAACCATTCACCAAAATGGGAGAAACACCAAATTGAGACTCTGCATGCAGAATTCTGCAAAAATATCCTCCATGTACAACATAGAACACCAAATAATACATGCAGAGCAGAATTAGGCAGATACCCACTAATTATCAAAATCCAGAAAAGAGCCAATAAATTCTACAACCACCTAAAAGGAAGCGATTCCCAAACCTTCCATAACAAAGCCATCACCTACAGAGAGATGAACCCGGAGAAGAGTCCCCTAAGCAAGCTGGTCCTGGGGCTCTGTTCACAAACACAAACACACCCCACAGAGCCCTAGGAGAGCAACACAGTCAGACCCAAGCTAATCATGAGGAAACAAAAAGTGAATTACTTGACACATGGAATGAATTAACAGAAAAACAGAGCAAACTAGAATGCTGTTTGACCCTAAACAGAGAGTACACAGTGGCAGAATACCTGACCACCGTGACTGACACAAACTTAACAAAAGCTTTGACTATGTACAGACTCAGTGAGCATAGCCTTGCTATTGTGAAAGGCCACCGAAGGCAGACATGGCTCTCAAGAGAAGACAGGCTATATGCACACTGCCCACAAAATGAGGTGGAAACTGAGCTGCACTTCCTAACCTCCTGCCCAATGTATGACCATATTAGAGACACACATTTCCCTCAGATTACACAGATCACAAAGAATTTGAAAACAAACCCAATTTTGATAAACTCCCATATCTACTGACTCTCCCCCTCCCTCTCTCCTCTGGAAATGACTCCCCCCTCCCTCTCTCCCATCCCTCTTCATCCTCCTTTGGAACTGACTCTCCCCCCTCCTCTGGAAATGACCTTCCCCCTCCCTCCCTCTCTCCCTCTCTCCCATCCCTCTTCATCCTCCTCTGGAAATGACTCTCCACCTCCATCCCTCTCTCCCCTCCCACCCCTCTTCATCATTCTGGGGCGGGGCGGCAGGGTAGCCTAGTGGTTAGAGCGTTGGACTAGTAACTGGAAAGTTGCGAGTTCAAACCCCCGAGCTGACAAGGTACAAATCTGTTGTTCTGCTCCTGAACAGGCAGTTAACCCACTGTTCCCAGGCTGTCATTGAAAATAAGAATTTGTTCTTAACTGACTTGCCTGGTTAAATAAAGGTAAAATAAAAAAAAATAAAAAAAATTATCTGGAACTGACTCTCCCCCTCCTTCCCTCTCTCTCTCCCTCTTCATCCTCCTCAGGAACTGACTCTTCTCCTGTGGAAATGACTCTCCCCCTCCCTCCCTCCCTCTCCCCCCTCCATCTTCCTCTGGAAATGACCATCCCCCTCCCTCTTCCTCCTCCTATGGAACTAACACACACAAGCATGGTGTGGCACAGAGGAACTCAAAAACAACAAGATGTTCTCTCTCTCAGAGTATTTTGTAGTTGAGAGGCCGTGTGGAGGGCTCTGTCCTTACTTATTTTCTTGATTCTTCCTTTGGTCTTTTCTTTCAATTTTTATTTTCTATGGTGGAAAGTTAACACACTATTATTTTAGCGGTACTCACTGTTTTTTGTTCAAAGTTAGGGAGGAAGTTTTTTTATGTTTCATTTGCATTGAAAGTGGTTAATATTGCGTCCATTCGATCACAATCAAATCAAATCAAATCAAATCAAATTTATTTTATATAGCCCTTCGTACATCAGCTGATATCTCAAAGTGCTGTACAGAAACCCAGCCTAAAACCCCAAACAGCAAGCAATGCAGGTGTAGAAGCACGGTGGCTAGGAAAAACTCCCTAGAAAGGCCAAAACCTAGGAAGAAACCTAGAGAGGAACCAGGCTATGTGGGGTGGCCAGTCCTCTTCTGGCTGTGCCGGGTGGAGATTATAACAAAACATGGTCAAGATGTTCAAATGTTCATAAATGACCAGCATGGTCGAATAATAATAAGGCAGAATAGTTGAAACTGGAGCAGCAGCACAGTCAGGTGGACTGGGGACAGCAAGGAGTCATCATGTCAGGTATTCCTGGGGCATATTCCCACAATAAACGGAAACTAAGTGAGAAAATTCCAGGAAGTTGAGTGAAGTTCAATCTCGTGCTTCTCTGCGCAGGCGGATATTTCTGGGCATGGGCAGAGGGGAAACATTGGTTGGGGGGGGGGGGCAACTGGGTGGGTGCAACTGAATATTAGCAAGGTGTTCTTAATGTTTTGTACACTCAGTGTAGAGCCACTCACATACACCTTTAGCCTACAAGCTAATGTTATACTGTCAACACTTTGTGTCAGGCTGTTTCTTATCACCCTACTGATTCTAGGTCTCCGACACCTTGCATGTGAGGTGGAAAATGAAAGTGCACGGGCTTATAGCGAAATGCGAGAAACCAGATTTGTCCTAACACCTGGAATATCTTAGCACGTATTAAGTCCAAGGTGTTTCATTTCCGGAGTGACTGTGAGGGCGCTCTACGGAAACAGAGTAGAACAGCACATTCATAATAGTAGCCCAGAGGTGTGTGGGGGCTTTTTACAGATAGGATCTGAGAACGGTAGACCCCCCCCAAAAAACCAACACCAGTCAAACGTACGCCATGTTCCCGGAACAAATGCATACATTTGGAGAGTTAATGCCTGTAAATGCAATAAATCTCTCATCCCTCTATCCAGCTCGACCCCTCCTCTCTCCCACGGAAGGTTTTGCTTTTTAAGTTAGATTATTTTCTCACTTTGTTCTCATTTCAAGGACGCACGCACAACATTCTTTCCATTTCCACTTTGAAGCCTGCTGTTGGAGCTTGAAGTCATAGCTTTTGGTTTCAGGAGGGATGGGTGGGTGGGGGCGGGTGGGGGTGGGGGTGGGGGGGTTAGGGGTAGCTTGTGGGTGGGGGTATATGTAATTGGTGTTTTTGTGGATGGCAAGCGAGCAACTCATCAGAAGGAATAAGATGTGGGAATCTTTGCAACCTTCCTCCCCTCGCCTCCCTCTTTCTATCCCTCTAGCTCTCTCTCTCTCTCCCTTGCTTTGAGTTTTCATTTGTAGAACTTACTTATTCCACTGCTGTGTTATGGTACCACGTCATGCTAACTCAAACCCATGTATGTACAGCATACTGTCTTCTGTCAGAATAACACCTGTTCAAATTAATGTATTTATTCATTTATTTATCCTGTACGTTGACTAAGAACATACTCTCGTTTACAGCAGCAACCTGGAAAAGACTTACGGCGGCGATGAGAGGGGATGAGTGAGCCAATTTTAACCACACACCATTACCATTTTTCTACAACACCGCTACTGAGTAGGCCTTCCAGTCTCTTCCTCCCCTTGCTACACTTCAGTTAGAGAACATTGCCTTTTCGGATCACAACGACCAACTATCCAACGCTCCTTTTCAGATCTCTCCAGAGCCCCCTCTCTCTCTCTCTCTCTCCTCCAAACACCTCCTAAAACACAACACTGACCATACAAAGTCCCGCCAGCATCTACTGTTCTCTTTTGTTCCGTAGTAACGCATGGAATCAAAACAAATCCCTCGGAGCTGTGGAGACGCTGGCGCCACAGCGAGGCAACAACAACATGGTAAACAGTGAGCGGAGAGAGAGGCCAACTTCCCCCTCAGATCACATCCCTCTGAGCCCCAGTGGACAATAAACACTTGTTTTATTAGGATTTTCGCCAGGCTCAGTGGGAGAATAAATTATAATAATAGAATGACTTTTCCTGTCATGCCCGCAATTATTCTGTTAGCCCACAAATTGGTTATTGTTATTATGGCTGGGATGGATGGCAGCGCCGCGCCAAGCGTGTGGTGAGTGACTCAGTCGTTAGCTAAATGATCAAGGCTTCAGAGGACTGGAAGCCTTTTGAAAACACACCGCTTATTCAGATCTTGTCTGCTGGATCACATCTAAATCCTATCTAATTCTCCTGATTCTGGTTCCAATCCTACTTTTTTAAAAGGGAGATCGGAGATCTGATCCCCTTACGTATCTTTCTTGTTTTTATGATAGGGGAGATGAAGGTACAGATCAGGAGATAGATAGAGAGGGACAGAAAGTGCGTAGGCAGTTGGCCGAGCCAAGGCTTAAAACCTTGTCGCCAAGGGGGCATGTGTGATTCTGGAGCAGGAGTGTTATTACACCAGACTCTGGCACCTAGTTCTGGTTCGGATAGTGAGTTATCTTGCCCTAGTACCTCTCCTGAAAAGGCTTGTCCGTTGAGCAGGTGTTCAGAGCCCTGTCCATCCTCGCTCCCGAAGTGCAGCCGGATCTCCTCCAGGCGGTGGCTGTACGTCATTGGTCCGCCGGAGATGTTCACCAGGTGCTCCTTGTCCATTCGCAGTGAGACGTGGCGACCCGTGTTGTACATGGTCCCGCCCACCTGAGGACAGAAACAAGAAAGAAGGATCAGATTTAGTAATCGATTAATGAACTAAGTTTGAACATCACGTTGTAAAGGACCCCCATGACAAGTCTGTAGGGGAAGCTGCTAACAGAGAAGTTCAGAAGGGTAACAGTGGTTTGCCCCCAAATACTTGAACCAACAACCTTGTGGTTCCATTTCTTGTACTGTATGTGCTTTACTGCTGTCTCAGAGACAGGCCTGTTATGGGAACAATTTCTTCTCATTGTTCCCATAACACAACAACTCAATCTAATCTACAGCATTCACAAGGCACTTCTGTGATTCGCTGAGGAACAATCTCAATGCCTGTAAGTGCTAAGTATGAGAGACAATGTTATCTGCAATAGCAACACTTCAAAACACAAAAGAAATGTGGAATGAGAGTGGAGGAGGTCGATAACAACACAGAACACAAGAAGAGTACACCTTCAAAGACCGCGGCAGTCGGAATCAGCTCAAAATCCATTGGATCAGAGGCTTTAAGGGGAAATGCTGTGAATACCGATCTTTATCAGTGGATGTGTTTAGTTATTTATATTCAGGAGTAGTTTCAAAGTGAACCGTTGGTATTCCAGGCACGGTTCCACGAGAGCTTCCACAGTTCTTATCTTCTGTTTTCTCTCTCCTCTGCTTTCTCCTACACACTAAAAAAACAATGGTTCTAACTAGCACCAGAAAGTTATTTGGCTTTTAACCATAGCGGAACCCCTTTTGGGCTTACATAGAACCTATTTTGGAAGGTTCTATAAAGAACCATGCTATAAAGAACCCTTTTGTAATGTTATATAAAGAACCATTAAAAAAAGGTTCTATATAGCACCCACAAATGGTTCTGCTGAATCTGAACGGTTCTTTATAGATCCTTCTGAAATACAGGGTTAATTGTTCTTGTCAGCCATATTATAGTGTTAAAATTCCATTGGTGTTATGGTTGTGTTAATTGACGTTGAATCTAGTCAGCTACCTCTAGAACAACAGAGAGTCCCTGAAGCAAAAACTGAAAAACAACTGACAGACTTAATGTTCCCAATTGGCACAAGGCCATACATGAGTCTTCCACAAAACACTGTGACTGGATATAGCCCTATATGACATTCAATAACCCAACACATTAGACCAACTGGAATGACTCTCACTCGGTGAGAGTGCACAAAAAGAGCTGTGAACAAACCACGCCCCACTATATTCTAATGAGCCTCCGCCCCTAGATTTTTATGAACACTAAAAGAGGAAAGAACCATTTACTGAATTCTAAAGAGCCATTGAAGGGCTCAAAGGTTTCTTTGACCCAATATGGGTTTACATAGTGCCTGGACGAAACATATTTTTCTCTGTGTGTACACCCTCTATCCCTTCTCTTTTACCACTTGGCTTCAAAATGATGTTCCCCCTCCAAATTCAACGAGAAAGAAGTCTGCCTAGACATCATAAATATTTGAGAGAAAATCAATGATTTGAAAGTGGATAGAAAGAGTGTGAGGTGGAGAGAAAGAGAACGAAGGTGAAGGGGGCGTTGGATCGAGAGCCAACAGCAAAACAAGGTAGTGCTGTCGCATGTGAGGCAGCACTTTGGAGTTACCTCAGGGCTGTCGGCAGTACCCCTGAAAAGGCTGCGATACCTCAGCAGCCCTTCGAGACAACTCACCTACTCAGCTCACCATTATGCACGAGGCCAAGGCCGAGGTGAATGTGTTATTGGGTGGCTTTTCCAATTCATAAAGAATCACTGTGGTAATGAGCGACGTGGAGGGCGAATAGGATGGAATGATGCAGCAATGCAAAGACTACACACCTGGATTAAACACCTGGATTACACACCTGGATTACACACCTGGATTACACACCTGGATTAAACACCTGGATTACACACCTGGACTACACACCTGGATTAAACACCTGGCTTACACACCTGGATTAAACACCTGGATTACACACCTGGACTACACACCTGGATTAAACACCTGGCTTACACACCTGGATTACACACCTGGATTACACACCTAGACTACACACCTGGATTAAACACCTGGATTACACACCTGGATTACACACCTGGATTTAACACCTGGAAGATAATTATGTTGTTTACGACATTGTACGGCGGGAGGGGATTGAATACTCAATAGCCAGAAGGTTTGCCTCCTCACACCGCATCCAATGTTACGCTTCTATCTAGTACACTGTATTCACACACGGTCCAGTACACTGCACAATAACACGTTTCTTTCCCATCCAATATCTGTTCCTGTGGTTGAGTGACCATCGTAGGGTAAATGGCTAAAGGCAGCAGGGTAAAAAGGCGAGGCTAGTGTAGTGTGTATTGTGTAGTGTGTAGTGTGTATTGTGTAGTGTGTAGTGTGTATTGTGCTGGGCGAGGAGGGAGAAGTGAGACAGATATGGATATCTGTCTCATAGTGATGTGTTGATAGGAGGAGGATGAGAAACACTCTACACACTGATTTAAATCAGTGTTGCGTTTATCCCTCTATGGTAATGGTTATGATTTGGGGAGAAAACTGATCCTAGATCTGTGTCTAATGGGTACTTACGGTGATATGGAATTGAAGTCCAGCTAAAGATAGCCAAACCAACTCTTCTACCATTAAAAGGAAATATATGAACATGACAGCAACATTGTGGATCGTTGCTAACTTCTACAGCTTTTCCAACATCCCATACAGCAATGTGTTTTGTGAATTATGCCAGGATAAAACATAGCACAGGCATCGTCAACAGAATCCACTGAGCTAGTCCACTGCACATCTCACACAGCCGCGGCGTCATTTGAATTAATTCATTAAAAATCACATGAGTACATGCTTTGCTGCGCTTTCATTTCTTAACTTGACAATTTTATGTATGACTTCCTGCATCGCTCTGACAACAGATCTAATCGCCACGGGAACCAGCCTGCTCAGCTTTGAAGAAGGAGGAGAGTTTAATTTTATTATAATAATAATAACACTTCAGCCAAGTTCTTCTCAATAAAGAGAATGACTGTCTGGGCAGGGGGGGGGCTGTCTGGGAGGGGGGGACGGGACTGTCTGGGAGGGACGGGACTGTCTGGGCGGGGGCGGGGGGACTGTCTGGGAGGGGGGGACTGTCTGGGAGGGGGGGACTGTTTGGGCGGGGGGGGGACTGTCTGGGAGGGGGGGGGGGCTGTCTGTGCGGGGGGGGGGACTGTCTGTGCGGGGGTGGGGCTGTCTGGGAGGGGGGACTGTCTGGGAGGGGGGGGGGACTGTCTGGGAGGAGGGGGGGGACTGTCTGGGCGGGGGGGGGACTGTCTGGGAGGGGGGGACTGTTTGGGCGGGGGGGGGACTGTCTGGGAGGGGGGGGGACTGTCTGTGCGGGGGGGGGGGACTGTCTGGGAGGGGGGACTGTCTGGGAGGAGGGGGGGGGACTGTCTGGGCGGGGGGGGGGCTGTCTGGGAGGGGGGGGACTGTCTGGGAGGGGGGGGACTGTCTGGGCGGGGGGGGGGGACTGTCTAGGTGGTGGGGGACTGTCTGGGCGGGGGGGGGGTAGAGAGGAGGAAGATCACTCTCGCAGGGATGGAGAGAGAGAGATACAGAGAGAGAGATACGGAGAGAGAGACACACACACACAGTGAGAGGGAGGGCGATAGATAGAAGTAAAATGTCTACTGTTTGCTGATTATCTGGTGCTTCTGTCCCCAACCAAGGAGGGCCTACAGCAGCACCTAGATATTCTGCACAGATTCTGTCAGACCTGGGCCCTGACAGTAAATCTCAGTAAGACAAAAAAATGTTTTTCCAGTTGCCAGGACCACAAATACAAATTCCATCTAGACACCGTTGCCCTAGAGCACACAAAAAACTATACATACCTCAGCCTAAACATCAGCGCCACAGGTAACTTCCACAAAGCTGTGAATGAGCTGAGAGACAAGGCAAGAAGGGCCTTATACGCCATCAAAAGGAACATAAAATTCGACAACCAATTAAGATCTGGATAAAAATATTGAATCAGTTATAGAACCCATTTCCCTTTATGGTTGTGAGGTCTGGGGTCCGCTTACCAACCAAGGATTCACAAAATGGGACAAATACCAAATTGAGACTCTGCATGCAGAATTCGGCAAAAATATGCTCTGTGTACAACGTAAAACACCAAATAATGCATGCAGAGCAGAATTAGGCCGATACCCACTAATTATTAAAATCCAATCTTCCATAACGAAGCCATCACCTACAGAGAGATGAATCTGGAGAAGTCTCCTAAGCAAGCTGGTCCTGGGGCTCTGTTCACAAACCCAAACCCAAACCCAACCCACAGACCCTCAAGACAGCAACACAATTAGACCCAAACAAATCTTGAGAAAAAATAATAAAAATTACTGGACACATTGGAAAGAATTAACAAAAAACTGAGCAAACTAGAATGCCCTAAACAAAGAGTACACAGTGGCAGAATACCTGACCACCGTGACTGACACAAACTTAACAAAAGCTTTGACTATGTACAGAATGAGCATAGCCTTGCTTTTGAGAAAGGCTGCCATAGACAGACAAGGCTCTCAAGAGAAGACAGGCTATATGCACACTGCCCACAAAATGAGGTGGAAACTGAGCTGCACTTCCTAACCTCTTGCCAGATGTATGACCATATTAGAGACTCATATTTCCCTCAGATTACACAGATCCACATAGAATTCGAAAAAACAAACCCAATTTTGATAAACTTCCATATCTATTGGGTGAAATACCACAGTGTGACATCACAGCAGCAAGATTTGTGACTTGTTGCCACAAGAAAAGGGCAACCAGTGAAGAACAAACACCACTGTTGTCACGTTCTGACCTCTATTTCCTTTGTTTTGTATGTAGTTAGTATGGTCAGGGCGTGAGTTGGGTGGGCAGTCTATGTTTGTTTTTCTATGATTTGGGTATTTCTATGTTTCGGCCTAGTATGGTTCTCAATCAGAGGCAGGTGTCATTAGTTGTCTCTGATTGAGAATCATACTTAGGTAGCCTGGGTTTCACTGTGTGTTTGTGGGTGATTGTTCCTGTCACTGTGTTTGTTGTCACAGGATAGGACTGTTTTGCGTTTGCACATTTCTTGTTTTTGTTAGTTTGTTCATGTGTAGGGATTTATTAAAACATGAATAACCACCACGCTGCGCTTTGGTCCGCTTCTCTTCCTCCTACAGACGAACGCCCTTACAGAATCACCCACCGCAACAGGACCAAGCGGCGTGGTAACGGGCAACAGCAACAGCAGCAGCAGGAGAAGGAACAGAGGCAGCAGCAGCAGGAACAGCAACAGCGAGATCAGGATTTTGGGACATGGGAGCAGAATCTGGACTACACAACTTGGGAGGAGATAGACAGGTGGGCGGTCGACCCAGGGAGAGTGCCGGAGCCCGCCTGGGATTCGATGGAACAGTGCGCGGAAGGTTACAGGAGAATGAGGTTGGCGAAGCAAGCACGGCGGCGCGGACGGAAGCCCGAGAGTCACCCCCAAAAATTTCTTGGGGGGGGGCACAGGGGGAGTGTGGCAGAGTCAGGAGTCAGACCTGAGCCAACTCCCCCCGTTTATCGTGAGGAGCCAAGGAGGAGCTCAGAACCAGAGCTGGTGTTGGAGGTGAGCGAAGCAGAGACTGTGAAGGAGTTAATGGGGAAATTGGAGGAGAGAGATATGAGGGATTTGCTGGTTTGGTGCATGAGGCACGACATTCGCCCGACGGAGCGTGTCAGGGATTTAATGGCATCGGGGTCAGCTATCCATACTCATCCTGAGGTGCGTGCGAGGGGTCTGGTGAAGACTGTGCCAGCCTCACGCACCAGGCCTCCTGTGCATCTCCCTAGCCTTGCACGTCCTGTGCCATCTCAGCACTACAGTGCTCCTAGCAGTGCTAACTGTGGCGGGCGTGGTGCTGGTCAGGCACCGTGTTATGCAGTTGTGCGCACGGTGTCCCCAGTACGCGTGCTTAGCCCGGTGCGCTACATCCCAGCTCCCCACATCTGCCGGGCTAGGGTGAAGATCCAGCCAGGGCGGTTGGTGCCAGCCCTGCTCTCAAGATCTCCAGTACGCCTTCACGGCCCGGTCTATCCGTCACCACCTCCACACCCCAGCCCTCCGGTGGCAGCTCCCCGTACCAGGCTGTCTCTCCGGCCCATCCGTCCAGAGCCTTCCTCCTCTCCAGCGCTGCCGGAGTCTCCCGCCTCTCCGGCGCTACCAGAGCCTTCCTCCTCTCCAGCGTTGCCGGAGCTTCCCGTCTGCCCAGCGCCAGCTGAGCTTCCCGTCTGCCCAGCGCCGCCAACGCCGCCCGTCTGCCCAGCGCCGCCAACGCCGCCCGTCTGCCCAGCGCCGCCAGTGCCGCCAGTCAGCCAGGGGCCGCCAGTGCCGCCAGTCAGCCAGGGGCCGCCAGTGCCGCCAGTCAGCCAGGGGCCGCCAGTGCCGCCAGTCAGCCAGGGGCCGCCAGTGCCGCCAGTCAGCCAGGGGCCGCCAGTGCCGCCAGTAAGCCAGGGGCCGCCAGTCAGCCAGGGGCCGCCAGTAAGCCAGGGGCCGCCAGTGCCGCCAGTCAGCCAGGGGCCGCCAGTGCCGCCAGTCAGCCAGGGGCCGCCAGTGCCGCCAGTCAGCCAGGGGCCGCCAGTGCCGCCAGTCAGCCAGGGGCCGCCAGTGCCGCCAGTCAGCCAGGGGCCGCCAGTGCCGCCAGTCAGCCAGGGGCCGCCAGTGCCGCCAGTCAGCCAGGGGCCGCCAGTGCCGCCAGTAAGCCAGGGGCCGCCAGTGCCGTCAGTCAGCCAGGGGCCGCCCGAGCAGCTGCCCCTCTGTCCAGAGCAGCTGTCGCCCCTCTGTCCCGAGCTGCTGCCGCCCCTCTGTCCCGAGCTGCTATCGCCCCTCTGTCCCGAGCAGCTATCGCCCCTCTGTCCCGAGCTGCTATCGCCCCTCTGTCCCGAGCTGCTATCGCCCCTCTGTCCCGAGCTGCTGCCGCCCCTCTGTCCCGAGCAGCTGCTCCTCTGTCCCGAGCAGTTGTCCCTCTGTCCCGAGCAGCTGTTTCACCTCTGTCCCGAGCTGCCCCTCTGTCCCAAGCAGCCCCTCTGTCCAGTGGGGTCATTGAGAGGGGTGGCCATGGTGAGAAGGCCACGGAGGCGGACAATAAGGCGGACTAAGACAATGGTGAAGTGGGGTCCGCGTCCCGCGCCAGAGCCGCCACCGCGGACAGACGCCCACCCAGACCCTCCCCTATAGGTCAAGGTTTTGCGGCCGGAGTCCGCACCTTTGGGGGGGGGTACTGTCACGTTCTGACCTCTATTTCCTTTGTTTTGTATGTAGTTAGTATGGTCAGGGCGTGAGTTGGGTGGGCAGTCTATGTTTGTTTTTCTATGATTTGGGTATTTCTATGTTTCGGCCTAGTATGGTTCTCAATCAGAGGCAGGTGTCATTAGTTGTCTCTGATTGAGAATCATACTTAGGTAGCCTGGGTTTCACTGTGTGTTTGTGGGTGATTGTTCCTGTCACTGTGTTTGTTGTCACAGGATAGGACTGTTTTGCGTTTGCACATTTCTTGTTTTTGTTAGTTTGTTCATGTGTAGGGATTTATTAAAACATGAATAACCACCACGCTGCGCTTTGGTCCGCTTCTCTTCCTCCTACAGACGAACGCCCTTACAACTGTAAATACAACCCATATTTATGTTTATTTATTTTCCCTTTTGTACTTGAACTATTTGCACATAATATGACATTTGTAATGCCTCTATTCTTTTGGAACTTTTGTAAGTGTAATGTTTACTGTTAATTTGTATTGTTTATTTCACTTTTGTTTATTATCTACTTCACTTGCTTTGGCAATATTAACATATGTTTCCCATACCAATAAAGCCCTTCAATTGAAATTGAAACAAATAAAATAAATTGAGAGATGGGAGAGACGGGAGTCTTCGTCAGAACATTTCCAAAAGGATCCACAGTGAAAGTGTCAATTGCAACGTTCCTCAAAAAGGTCAAACTATTATTTCCCCCCCAAGCTTCATCTCTCCTTCACTTACTCGACATCGCTTGATTTGTTCAATCAGAAAACCTAACATGCTTTCGTTTAGTGATGTTTTCTACAGAAAAGCGGGAGACTCTAAAGCCAATTAAGCTGTGTTGGTACTCCTGTAACAGATAAAGACGATCACAAGGCTATATTGTAGTAGAGGTCATTATTTCGACAAGGTAAACAAGTCATAAAGGAGATTACTCTATGTGTGTAGGGACCTAATACTCTATTACCAGCATATTACCATCAGTCACAATATGGAATAATATGAAAAGCCAGCATTACAGTAATGAGAAAACAGAACAGTCTACTAAACACACAGATCAATATGTCAAATAGAAAACAGATGATCCTATATGTCTAACATTATGACTACCAGACAATTCCATATGTTGTATCATTATGAACATATCAGTACACTAATGTTGCTGGTGCATGTATGAAGGTGACTGGGATGTTTCGAATATTAAATCCTACATTAACGCCACATTTACATAATCGTCATTTATCAGACGCTCTTATCCAAAGTGACTTACAATAATTGCATGATGGTATTAGGATTCATATAGTTTTTCATGTAAAACACATGTCAAGTGCATCATTAGGAAAAATGCAGGTAGAAAAAAAATGAACGTTCCCACTGGGCAGAAACATCGTCAATTCAACGTTTATTCCACGTTGGTTCAAAGTAATTGCATTGGACTGACATGGGAACAATGTTCATTCAACCAGTGTGTGACCAGTGGGTTGAGAGGTTTCAGCTGGGGAAAAGCTTTAGCTTCCCGTGGTGAGAGCTGCATCAAGGTAAAACCATAACACGTCGGATTAATTATTAAGATTTGAGATGTATTTATGGAGAGCGAGAAAAGCTCAAGGGTTAAAACAACAAAAACATGACTGAAACTTAAGTGGATCTCAGATTGTCTGGGGCCAAGTTAACTTCCCCTGTCATGTAAGAAAATCAGGACCATTGTGCTTTTAGGGAAAGAGTATACTTTTGTACATGTGTTAAACTACAAGTTTGACCAAATCCAGTCCGCTTGCTTAGTGGGTCTGGGGTCCTCCCTGGGGTAATTGTTATGTAGAAGGACAGAGAAGCTCAGTTCTGGTGACTTTTTAAAAAGACATTCTACTCCAAAATATATGAAAATAAAATGATGCCGACACCATCTAAAATATAATTTTCACTTCCAGAAATGGGCCCAGAGGGTTTGTCCATCTGCATTTACCCCATTTGACACAACATCCTGACTGTTATTATTATTAATAAATATGTATATGTAAATAATTATTCATTGTTACTCACTCATAAATTAGTTTTTGTTTTTCCAAATGTATATTACAAAGTTTGGAGGGTGTTTGAATGTAAACCTAATGTACGTTTTATGATACACAGAAAGTGTTTTTTAAACAGAATAAAAAGTACTCTGAAACCCCCAAAGTGTTTCTTTAATCTATATATTGGTGTTTAATGGAGAGTGTTGTGTAGTCCTACCAATGTGACCCGTCGGGAAAGCATGCAGTTCATTATAATTATTATAACTATTATGGATAAGAGCGATATTATTTATATTTGTCAAATGGCAGCAAAGCTTCGATCATCATGTCACCAGAATAAAACCCTCGATATTTATTGAAAGGAGCATCAAGCTCACTTTTACCGCCTTGTGACGTTCAACGCAATTTATTGCATCTGTAGCCTAATAAAATGCATGCTTTCCCAAGTAGTGGGATGACCACACAACATATCATCGCGCGACTCCAAGTCTACTTCGATATGATGGTTATTATATCAATATTTGAGCATAAAGGCGTTTCCACCGCCATGTCTCGCATAGTTAATTTTACCGACACAAAAAGATCCCATCATGTCGAACGAACAAATTGTCTGTTAGCATTTATAAAATTGTAGCAGCATTTCATGTTTCCATCAGCCCGGTCGTGCCTTTTTTCATGCATCAGGTAATTCATCCACATGACATGTCTGGGTGGAAACGTGGTTAGTGATTAATTAAATACCATGCAGCGTCGTGGATAGCAGAGAAGAGACAGGGATGAATCCTCTGATTTCTCAAATGAGTTTCCAACACCCACCCCCCCCAAAAAAAACGTCCCTCAGAGCAACAAAGTGGTGCCTGGGAACGACACAGACTGGTGACAAAGGCCTCTGATCCCTTTAAAGCCCTGTTACAACATGTCCAAATGAAACGTGTCTGAATGAAAAAGGAAAGAACCAGTGAGAATACGTTATGAGAGGAGAAAAGCATTAGGAAGTTTTTTTAAGCACGTCTTTAAAGAACCCTGCTATGATTGAGCTAATTTTCCAAGACATTTTACGATATGTGTGAGTACATCAACCATAGTAGACATTGATGCGGTGCTCCCTCCAATAATAAATGCTATCGCTTTTCTTACCCATTAAAACGACCGATAAGCCCAATGAGAGAACTGAACAGCAACACTTAGATACAGCTTCCATTTAGAATTAGGATTTCAATAAGGTTTAACCACAGCACAATGCAGTGGCTGATGCTCAGTGGCATGACTTATCTGTGTACCATTTTTACTCACTGATACAGGGCCTGAACACTTCCCAAAACCCAGAGAGTAGTATACTCTCCATAGAGCCATTCTGAAAACGGTTGTCTGCTGAAAAAAAGTGTTTGTAAACGCAGCTCCGAAGGGGCTTTAACGAGGCAAGTCAGTTAAGAACAAATTCTTATTTACAATGGCGGCCTAACCCGGCGAAACCCGGACGACGCTGGGCCAAGTGTGTGCCGCCTTATTGGACTCCCAGTCACGGCCAGAGGTGATGCAGCCTGGAATCTTGCAGTGGTTCTCCAATCTGAATATTTTTGTTTTAAAGTGATTGTTTTTTGTAAAACGCAGCATCAGACTGTCTGTCATACAATCAAATGGGTAAGAAATGCGAATGATTTATTGCCTAAATATTGATGGTAAGGGCGTGTCTATAATATTTCTGGAGGAAATCCACCTTCATATTTTTTAATGTTTTATTTAGACAGAGGCAATACTGTGTCATGCTTGTTGTAAAACCTCTGGTTCCTGTTGGTGGACTGTGCACTGTTTTCCACAATGCCCGACAAAATGGGTTAAAATGGCAAATGAACAGACACATAAGTCAATAAAAATACTCCAGAAGAAGGGACCTAATTCTGAACTAGACAGGATTTAAAACATAATAATACTTTTTAGAAGCATTAGAGAGAGGATATTACACCTAAAGAGAAGGGATCTAATTCTGAACTAGACAGGATTCAAAACATAATAATACTTTTTAGAAGCATTAGAGAGAGGATATTACACCTAAAGAGAAGGGACCTAATTCTGAACTAGACAGGATTTAAAACATAATAATACTTTTTAGAAGCATTAGAGAGAGGATATTACACCTAAAGAGAAGGGACCTAATTCTGAACTAGACAGGATTCAAAACATCATAATAGTGTTTGGAAGCATTAGAGAGAGGAAATGACACCTAAAGAGAAGGGACCTAATTCTGAACTAGACAGGATTCAAAACATAATAATGGTGTTTAGAAGCATTAGAGAGAGGATATTACACCTAAAGAGAAGGGATCTAATTCTGAACTAGACAGGATTCAAAACATCATAATAGTGTTTATAAGCATTAGAGAGAGGATATTACACCTAAACAGAAGGGACCTAATTCTGACCTAAACACAACTGGAAACACCATAATAGTGTTCAGAATATTTTCCGGTAGCGCTCCCTGTCCTAGTGTTTGGGATTGTCTTTTTCCCACAGTGGTTTTTATGTGGAGCAGTTTTGGGAACAGGCTCCCCTGCCAACGTTTAGGATTACATTTCATCTTCATGCTAAAACTTCTATATTTCTATATTTCTACACTTGTGGATAACAAGCTTATTATGATGAGGAGAGAGATGATACAATAATTGTAATGAGGGACAGGGAAGATGGTAGCACCTCTCTGTCTGCCATTGTCTCATCTACTCTCGCTCTCTCTCTCTCTCTCTCTCATTCTTCCTGCTCTCTCTCTTTCTCTCTCTCTGTCTCCGCCACTCCCATTCTCTCTCTCCTCATCTTCTCTCCCTCTCTCTCTCTCTCTCTCATTCTTCCTGCTCTCTCCTCATCTTCTTTCTCTCTCTCTCCTCATCTTTTTCTCTCTCTCTCCTCATCTTCTTTCTCTCTCTCTCCTCATCTTCTTTCTCTCTCTCTCCTCATCTTCTTTCTCTCTCTCTCCTCATCTTTTTCTCTCTCTCTCATCTTCTTTCTCTCCCTCTCCTCATCCTCTCTCTCTCTCTCTCTCTCTCTCTCTCTCATTCTTCCTGCTCTCTCTCTTTCTCTCTGTCTCCGCCACTCCCATTCTCTCTCTCCTCATCTTCTCTCTCTCTCTCTCTCTCTCTCTCTGACATCTCAAAGTGGTTGACTCAAGATCAGTATCTGACTCAGTGTTCCCTGTCCTCCCACCTTCCTTCACACCTCTTCCCTACCTAATGGCGCCATCATCATCTCACCTCAGCCTCTTGAGACTCCAGGTCATGATTCAGACCCTCCTCCTGACTTGTGTCATCACGGTCTTTGTCAGCCTGCTAAGAGATGGCACACAGCACTCAGACGACCAGCATGGTTGATATGCTGTCTGTACCGCTGTTTGAAATAAAATATGGAAGCCGGGGACATAAGAACAAGACAGGGAGCTTGTGCATTATCCTATAGTCTCACTTCAAAACAGTGGATTATAATAATGTACTGGACAGCGGAGTTCAGTTCTATTCCGAACTACAGACAGTCAGACTCAGTTCTTCTGAGTCTATGAGGAAGGTTATAGAGGAAGGTTATAAAGTGAAACAAATAAAGACGTTTCTAGAATGATGCACTCTAAAAGAAGTGCTGAGATGTTCTTCCTACATCTTGCTTACAGTACCCTAGGGGCATGAAAAGACAAAGGAAGCAAGTAGCTTTGATGAATATGGCAGGTACCATGCTGGATAAATATTTGATGCTATTGATGGAGATGGGCTTGTGTGTTCAGAATGAGAGTAGTGGATAAAGCCAGTCACAATGCAATGGCTTCAAGCACAAAGCCACAGCGCTATAGCTGGGTCTTTGAATGTTGGACTAACATCAACCAACACATGAGATGTGAATCAGAAAACGAAAAGAAGTGCAGCTAGTATGCAGTCTTGACCACTGTAGTTTGAAGTGATTAGCGGTGTTGTTGGCTAGCTCCTCTGAACAATAGTGTCCTGATGAGTGAGTACATTTTCTATGCCTGTTACGGTGCGTGAATGAGGACCCAAAAGCGAATTAACGTAAACAGAACTTCTTTAATAACAAAACATAGGTAGGCTCAGATGGACCGGCAGATTCCGACAGGACAGGACAAGGTTGCAGCAAACATGACGATAGTCTGGTTCAGGCATGAAAAACACAAACAAGAATCCGACAAAGACAGGAACAAAAACAGAGAGAGATATAGAGGACTAATCAGAGGGAAAAAGGGAACAGGTGGGAAAAGGGGTGACGAGGTAGTTAGGAGGAGACAAGGAACAGCTGGGGGAAAGAGGGGGAGAAAAGGTAACCTAATAACGACCAGCAGAGGGAGACAGGGTGAAGGGAAAGGACAGAAACAAGACACAACATGACAATACATGACAGTACCCCCCCACTCACCGAGCGCCTCCTGGCGCACTCGAGGAGGAAACCTGGCGGCAACGGAGGAAATCATCGATCAGCGCACGGTCCAGCACGTCCCGAGAGGGAACCCAACTCCTCTCCTCAGAACCGTACCCCTCCCAATCTACTAGGTACTGATGACCACGGCCCCGAGGACGCATGTCCAAAATCCTACGGACCCTGTAGATGGGTGTGCCCTCGACAAGGATGGGGGGGGGGTAAGACGAGCGGGGGCGCGAAGAACGGGCTTGACACAGGAGACATGGAAGACCGGGTGGACGCGACGAAGATATCGCGGAAGAAGAAGTCGCACTGCGACAGGATTAATGATCCGAGAAATACGGAACGGACCAATGAACCGCGGGGTCAACTTGCGAGAAGCGGTCTTAAGGGGAAGGTTCTGAGTGGAGAGCCAAACTCTCTGACCGCGACAATATCTAGGACTCTTAGTTCTACGCTTATTAGCAGCTCTCACAGTCTGCGCCCTATAACGGCAAAGTGCAGACCTGACCCTCTTCCAGGTGCGCTCGCAACGTTGGACAAAAGCCTGAGCGGAGGGGACGCTGGACTCGGCGAACTGAGATGAGAACAGCGGAGGCTGGTACCCGAGGCTACTCTGAAAAGGAGATAGCCCGGTCGCAGACGAAGGAAGCGAGTTGTGGGCGTATTCTGCCCAGGGGAGCTGTTCTGACCAAGACGCAGGGTTGCGAAAAGAAAGACTGCGTAAGATGCGACCAATAGTCTGATTGGCCCGTTCTGCTTGACCGTTAGACTGGGGGTGAAAGCCGGAAGAGAGACTGACGGAAGCCCCAATCAAACGGCAAAACTCCCTCCAAAATTGAGACGTGAATTGCGGACCTCTGTCCGAAACGACGTCTGACGGAAGGCCATGAATTCTGAAAACATTCTCGATGATGATTTGTGCCGTCTCTTTAGCAGAAGGAAGCTTAGCAAGGGGAATAAAATGAGCCGCCTTAGAGAACCTGTCGACAACCGTAAGAATAACAGTCTTCCCCACTGACGAAGGCAGTCCGGTGACAAAATCTAAGGCGATGTGAGACCACGGTCGAGAGGGAATGGGAAGCGGCCTGAGACGGCCGGCAGGAGGGGAGTTACCGGACTTAGTCTGCGCGCAGACCGAACAAGCAGCCACGAAGCGACGCGTGTCATGCTCCCGGGTGGGCCACCAAAAACGCTGGCGAATGGAAGCAAGCGTACCCCGAACGCCAGGATGGCCGGCTAACTTGGCAGAGTGAGCCCACTGAAGAACGGCCAGACGAGTAGGAACGGGAACGAAAAGAAGGTTCCTAGGACAAGCGCGCGGCGACGGAGTTTGAGTGAGTGCTTGCTTTACCTGCCTCTCAATTCCCCAGACAGTCAACCCGACAACACGCCCCTCAGGGAGAATCCCCTCGGGGTCAGTGGAGGCTACTGAAGAACTGAAGAGACGAGATAAAGCATCAGGCTTGGTGTTCTTAGAGCCCGGACGATAAGAAATCACGAACTCGAAACGAGCGAAAAACAGCGCCCAGCGCGCCTGACGCGCATTAAGTCGTTTGGCAGAACGGATGTACTCAAGGTTCCTATGGTCAGTCCAAACGACAAAAGGAACGGTCGCCCCCTCCAACCACTGTCGCCATTCGCCTAGGGCTAAGCGGATGGCGAGCAGTTCGCGGTTTCCCACATCATAGTTACGTTCCGACGGCGACAGGCGATGAGAAAAATACGCGCAAGGGTGGACCTTGTCGTCAGAGAGGGAGCGCTGAGAAAGAATGGCTCCCACGCCCACCTCTGACGCGTCAACCTCGACAACGAACTGTCTAGTGACGTCAGGTGTAACAAGGATAGGTGCGGATGTAAAACGATTCTTGAGGAGATCAAAAGCTCCCTGGGCGGAAACGGACCACTTAAAGCACGTCTTGACAGAAGTAAGGGCTGTGAGAGGAGCTGCCACCTGACCGAAATTACGGATGAAACGACGATAGAAGTTTGCGAAGCCGAGAAAGCGCTGCAGCTCGACGCGTGACTTAGGGACGGGCCAATCAATGACAGCTTGGACCTTAGCGGGATCCATCTTAATGCCTTCAGCGGAAATAACAGAACCGAGAAATGTGACGGAGGAGGCATGAAAAGAGCACTTCTCAGCCTTCACAAAAAGACAATTCTCTAAAAGGCGCTGGAGGACACGTCGAACATGCTGAACATGAATCTGGAGTGACGGTGAAAAAATCAGGATATCGTCAAGGTAAACGAAAACAAAGATGTTCAGCATGTCTCTCAGGACATCATTGACTAATGCCTGAAAGACAGCTGGAGCGTTAGCGAGGCCGAAAGGAAGAACCCGGTATTCAAAGTGCCCTAACGGAGTGTTAAACGCCGTCTTCCACTCGTCCCCCTCCCTGATGCGCACGAGATGGTAAGCGTTACGAAGGTCCAACTTAGTGAAAAACCTGGCTCCCTGCAGGATCTCGAAGGCTGAAGACATAAGAGGAAGCGGATAACGATTCTTCACTGTTATGTCATTCAGCCCTCGATAATCTATGCAGGGGCGCAGGGACCCGTCCTTCTTCTTAACAAAAAAAACCCCCGCTCCGGCGGGAGAGGAGGAGGGGACTATGGTACCGGCGGCAAGAGCTACAGACAAATAATCTTCGAGAGCCTTACGTTCGGGAGCCGACAGAGAGTATAGTCTACCCCGGGGGGGAGTGGTTCCCGGAAGGAGATCAATACTACAATCATACGACCGGTGTGGGGGAAGAGAGGTGGCCCTGGACCGACTGAACACCGTGCGCAGATCGTGATATTCCTCCGGCACCCCTGTCAAATCACCAGGCTCCTCCTGTGAAGAAGAGACAGAGGAAACAGGAGGGATAGCAGACATTAAACATTTCACATGACAAGAGACGTTCCAGGAGAGGATAGAATTACTAGACCAATTAATGGAAGGATTATGACAAACTAGCCAGGGATGGCCCAAAACAACAGGTGTAAAAGGTGAACGAAAAATTAAAAAAGAAATGGTTTCGCTATGATTACCAGAAACAGTGAGGGTTAAAGGTAGCGTCTCACGCTGAATCCTGGGGAGAGGACTACCATCCAGGACGAACAAGGCCGTGGACTCCCTTAACTGTCTAAGAGGAATGTCATGTTCCCGAGCCCAGGTCTCGTCCATAAAACAGCCCTCCGCCCCAGAGTCTATTAAGGCACTGCAGGAAGCTGACGAACCGGTCCAGCGTAGATGGACCGACAAGGTAGTGCAGGATCTTGAAGGAGAGACAGGAGTAGTAGCGCTCACCAGTAGCCCTCCGCTTACTGATGAGCTCTGGCTTTTACTGGACATGAAGTGACAAAATGACCAGCAGAACCGCAATAGAGACAGAGGCGGTTGGTGATTCTCCGTTCCCTCTCCTTAGTCGAGATGCGGATACCTCCCAGCTGCATAGGCTCAGCACCCGAGCCGGCAGAGGAAGATGGTAGTGATGCGGAGAGGGGGGCAACGGAGAACGCAAGCTCCTTTCCACGAGCTCGGTGACGAAGATCAACCCGTCGCTCAATGCGAATAGCGAGTTCAATCAAGGAATCCACGCTGGAAGGAACCTCCCGGGAGAGAATCTCATCCTTTACCTCTGCGCGGAGACCCTCCAGAAAACGAGCGAGCAAAGCCGGCTCGTTCCAGCCACTGGAGGCAGCAAGAGTGCGAAACTCAATAGAGTAGTCTGTTATGGATCGATTACCTTGACATAGGGAAGACAGGGCCCTGGAAGCCTCCTCCCCAAAAACAGATCGATCAAAAACCCGTATCATCTCCTCCTTAAAGTCCTGATACTGGTTAGTACACTCAGCCCTTGCCTCCCAGATTGCCGTGCCCCACTCACGAGCCCGTCCAGTAAGGAGAGATATGACGTAGGCGACACGAGCAGTGCTCCTGGAGTAAGTGTTGGGCTGGAGAGAAAACACAATATCACACTGGGTGAGGAACGAGCGGCATTCAGTGGGCTCCCCAGAGTAACACGGCGGGTTATTGATTCTGGGCTCCGGAGATTCGAAAGCCCTGGAAGTGGCCGGTGGATCGAGGCGGAGATGGTGAACCTGTTCTGTGAGGTTGGAGACTTGGGTGGCCAGGGTCTCAACGGCATGTCGAGCAGCAGACAATTCCTGCTTGTGTCTGCCTAGCATCGCTCCCTGGATCTCGACGGCTGAGTGGAGAGGATCCGAAGTCGCTGGGTCCATTCTTGGTCGGATTCTTCTGTTACGGTGCGTGAATGAGGACCCAAAAGCGAATTAACGTAAACAGAACTTCTTTAATAACAAAACATAGGTAGGCTCAGATGGACCGGCAGATTCCGACAGGACAGGACAAGGTTGCAGCAAACATGACGATAGTCTGGTTCAGGCATGAAAAACACAAACAAGAATCCGACAAAGACAGGAACAAAAACAGAGAGAGATATAGAGGACTAATCAGAGGGAAAAAGGGAACAGGTGGGAAAAGGGGTGACGAGGTAGTTAGGAGGAGACAAGGAACAGCTGGGGGAAAGAGGGGGAGAAAAGGTAACCTAATAACGACCAGCAGAGGGAGACAGGGTGAAGGGAAAGGACAGAAACAAGACACAACATGACAATACATGACAATGCCAGGCGAAATCATGCCTCATTAGCTCATTGTTATGGATGTATCCAAACAAACGCCACTAGAAAACAGCTTCAACAAATGCAAATGCAGCTACTTTTCTGTTATTCTGGCTTTTTGACGTGGCCGTAAGTTAGCCGTAGTCAGCTAGCTAGCAAGCAAGGGATAAGAACGTTACCAGCCAATATGACAATATAATATTTAGAACGAACGACTGGGTCATCCATAGATACAGAAGAAAAAGACTGCATGACTGGCAACCGAACCAATAGAACGAATGTCCAGCCGGATTGGGTAGCATCCCTAGATTTGTCTCGGGACTATATCTTGTGGAAGGATGAAATAGTATGAATAAATTCATCAAAATAAAGTTTTAATGAAAATATGCAATCATTATTTGAATATGTTGGTAACCCGTTGTATAAAAGTGATAAGAGCAATAACACCCATGCCAATATATCCTCCAAACACCGGCTTCTCGGGCATGGTCACTTAAAGAGAATATTAACCTGAGTCTATGATTAAGGTGGTCATATACAATACAATGAGCTAAAGCCAATGCGTAGAATAGACTGATATGTTTCATAATTTATTTGCATTTTGGTTTTCTTTCAACATTATTCTGAAACTATGAAGCTGGGTATGCATTCGAATTAGAATGGTGTGGACTAAACTTGTGACTTGTCTAACCTTTCCTGATGAATCTAAATATATGTAATTTAGGAGTCATTTACAATACTGTCACCTGTAATCAGTGAGATATGACAGAGAGATGGCCATCAGCTAGACTAGACAGGACACTGCATTTATGACACTAATAACAGTGTTACAGAAACAAGAACATATGAGTGTGTGTGTGTGTGTGTGTGTGTGTGTGTGTGTGTGTGTGTGTGTGTGTGTGTGTGTGTGTGTGCGTGCGTGCGTGCGTGCGTGCGTGTGTGTGCATGTGTGTGTGTTGGCTGAGTGACAGTTTGTAGGTGCCTTGTCAAATAAAATCTGAAATCAAATCAAATGTTATTTATCACAAGCGCTGAATTCAACAGGTATTAACTTGAAATGCTTGCTTAAACAGTAAGAAACATTTCTAGAATAAAGAAAGGAAATAGTAACACAATAAACTAATAAGTGTCAGTGTAGTATGTGTGAGTAAGTATAGAGCCAAATGCTTAAATTTAAGAGATTAAGCACATATTTACTGCTAAATGTATTTAGACTTGCCATAACAAAGGGGTTGAATACTTATTGACTCAAGACATTTCAGCTTTTCATTTATATTACATTTGTAAAAAGAGAAATCCCAAAACAACATCACTTTGACATTATGGGGTATTGTGTGTAGGCCAGTGACACAGTCATCCAGAACAACTGGTGCTTACATGCGTGGTTCGGTGTTGCTTGCCTCCAAGCAAGCATAGAAGGCATTTAGCTCATCTTTTAGGCTCGTGTCACGTCGCAGCTCGCGGCTGGGTGACAGTTTGCAAGTCTTGCCACATTCGACGAGTGTCAGAGCCGGAGGGAGTAACAGGATTTCTTATAAGAAATTAGTGTGATTAGTGTTCCGCGGATGTGGCCTGTAATCCATTGCTTCTGGTTGGGATATGTAAGTACTTTGGGCACGATGTCATCGATGCACAGTGACTGATGTGGTAAACTCCTCAATGCCATCGGATGAATCCCGGAACATATTCCATTCTGTGCTGGTGAAACAGTCCTGTAGCTTAGCATCCGCTTCATCGGACCACTTCAGTATCACTGGTACTTCCTGTTTGAGTTTTTGCTTATAAGCATTAATCAGGAGGATAGCGTTATGGTCAGATTTGCCAAATGGAAGACGAGGGAGAACTTCTATGCGTCTCTGTGTGTGGAGTAAAGGTAACCTAGAGTTTTTTCACCTCTAGTTGCACAGGTGACATGCTGGTACACATGAGGTAGGGTAAGTTTTCCTGCATTAAAATCACATGCCAATAGGAACGCAATTACACGGGTGAGCATTTTCTTGTTTGCTTATGGCCCTATACAGTTCGTTGAGTGTGTATTAGTGCCATCATCGGTTTGTTGTGGTAAATAAACATCTACAAAAAATATAGATGAAAACTCTCCTGGTAAATAGTATGGTCTGCAGCTTATCATGAGGTATTCTAACTCAGGCGGGCAGAACCTCGAGACCTCCTTAACGTTAGAGATTGCGCACCAGCTGCTGCCTTACTACGATCAGGCGGTGCCAGGGAGATGGTAGCGCCACGTTGCCAGGGTTTGTGTGTGTCATGGAGATGGCATTGCCACCAGGGCACCATAGAGTCTGGCACTGTGGAACCCATTCCCAACAACCATCTGTTCCTGCTTTGTGACACACACACACACACACACACACACACACACACACACACACACACACACACACACACACACACACACACACACACACACACACACACACACACACACACGCACACACACACACACACACACACACACACACACACACACACACACCATTCTATTAAGATTCAGTAGGAGTGTGGGGCTGTGGGAGTGGTGTGGGGACTACTCATCATTGTGAGACGGGAGCAGCAGGGCAGGTGTAGGAGACGGTGTGAGAGACACAACCCAGCACAGGGATGCAGTATTGTACAATAACCTGTCTGGCAAAAACAAGTCACCCTTTCTAATATACCGCAGAGAGAATCCCCCAAATTAGTATTCCTCAAGTCTTGTTGGCTTAGAGGTGTGAGTATGTGTGTGTGTGTGTGTGTGAGCGCGAGTCTACTTCAGAATATCTTAACAGCTAACAAAATAAATCCTAAAATAACCACAGTCTAAGTGGAAATACAAAGTAACTAATTAAAAAAACACTTCTGTGTACTCCATGAAAAGACAAGCCTCCACAGTGTGTGTAGGGGTGTGACTGATAAACACAGCTAAATGATTCTGCCAACACCTTGTCGAAGACAGCAAACTCATTAGAGCTTAATCCTGAGAGCTCAGTCAACATGTAATCACTACTCACTACACAACAACATAATGGTTCTAAATAGCACCAGATAGGGGTTCTTTGGCTTGTAACTACAGCGGAACGCATTTTCATATGATTCTTTATAGAGCCTTTATGGAGAAAGGTTGTTTATTTAACCATTCTCAATCTGAAAGGTTTTTTTATAGATCTTTTTGAAGAAACCATTCTTTCTTCTGGTCAACCATTTTATATTGTTAAATTCCATGGGTGTTATTATTATATTCATTGACAAGTTGAATCTAGTGAACTACCTCTGGAACATCTGGGGGTGCCTGAGGAGGGAAATGAGAACCACCGACTGATTTAGTCAACCCTTCTCACTTGACATAAGGCCAAATGTCACCATCCATAGTCATATATAATACATAATACAAGGGCATAACACAACGTATCAGATCAACTGGATGACACTAACTCACGGCTGCCCAAAAAGAGCTGTGCGCAAACCACGCCCCCCCCCGAATGTTCTGATGAGCCGCCTCCCCTACATTTTAATTATCACTAAAAGAGCAAATGATCCTTTTGTGAACTGTAAAGAACCATTGAAAAGCTCAAAGGGTTATTTGAGTCAGTATGGTTCCACATATAACCGTCACCCTTCCCAAAGAACCCTTGTGTACACAACAACAACAACAACAACGTTGCGCTGTCTTTTCTCTCGTAGCCCGAGTCTGGCTAACTTCAGTATATGAAAAAGTCTTCATTAAAGTAGTAGATAGGAGATGACAACTTCCTGGGTTCAGGGCCTCCATTATCAATGCGTTGGCACAAACCTGAGCGTAAATCATGTGTGGGAACATTTCCACGTGAAGTGTGATATTTATCAATATGAACAAGTAGAGTGTGCTTACAAGCATGGCACAGCCATTACTATGCCTACGTACAGTGCCAAGTGGTGGGATAAGGGAACTGCTTGTCAAGTGTAGAATGGGGAAAATATATGTTGAAAAAGGTGTGAAATTGTAAGAGTAATAGTTAGATACTTGTTCTATTTCCATTGTGAATTCATGCAACTTATCTTGACGTGCTTTATAACATGACCAAATCAGTGCATTTGTTACGCTAACACTCCATTTAATGTACAGTCATTTGTTAAATTAGGCGTACGCGTGGAACCGAGATAATGGGAAATCCAATGAGAGATGGCTGATCCTGTTCTGTTGGAAGATTTGGCACACGCTGCATTTCCCATGGAGTTTCTTTTTTAGAGACGGGTGGGACTTTTTCTGCAGAATGTACTGATTGGCTCATCAGTTATCATTTCCCAAAACCAATGTTATAGGATTTTTGCAAAGATTTAAGACCTACTCTAAAAAGTCATTCTGGCTTTTTGGTAACGGGAGCTTGCCGATCAGCATTTCACAGCCCTCCGTGAGACAATATTTTGGATGAAATCCTCAGCTAAACGAACAGTATCACATACCATTTCCATACACCATCGCATAACAGGTTGAAGTCAAAAGGGGTTTCTTTGCCATGATGCCATCAGTGTGTTCCCAAATACGAACGGAGCAACAAACGGCACCCACATCACCATCAAATCACCAAAACAACTTCAACTATGTGAACAGAAAGGGTTTCCACACTTAATGTGCAGGTGATAGGTGACGTGATGCGCGAAAGATGCTGCTGAATGTGGTGGCAAGGAGGCCCGACTCCTTCACTCCGCAGAACAGAAATGTTGGCCTGTACGTCTACAGGAGGGAGCTGTTGAGGATAGATGGTTTATTGGTGAGTGCTGCCTACTCATCTGAAGTAGATTTGCCATTGCTAAAGCAGCTTGAGTTGTCCTAATGGTCCCCACATTTTTACTGGTCAAGCCACAACTGAGCGAGCCAAATTAAACATTTTGGTTGAACTCAATCGCTGACACTAGCACTTCTATTTCAGTCTCGGAAATCTTTTTTTCCCTCCCCGTTGCTTTTTGGGTAGCCCATTGTATTTCATGGTCCGGCATTGTATATTTCCCACAGGTTTTTAAAAGAATGATTTTGACAATATGTGGTTAATTATAGCGAAGGTTGTGCACGAGCACTGAGGCTGAGAACAATTGGTATTTATTTATGTTTGGCGTGCGGATGATGCTCGAAGGATTGTTTGATAAATCACACGTTTTCTATGCGCACAACCATTCTATATTCCGTTCGTAAAAAATCGTCTTCCACGCGATATTGACAAATGAGGCTCCTGGAGCTTGGTTTATTAACCTGGTGTCTGGTGAGGAGAGGATCGACCCACAGGGAAGAGCATGAAGGGGAAAGCCAGGCAAGCATATATACCTGTATCTCTCTCTATATATATATCTTTCTCTCTCTCTCTCACTCTCTCTCTTTCTCACACACACACAGATCACAGGAAGCTGTTATATGTATGAAGGTTCTGTACAGTATAAACTTAGGCTATAAAATAAAATAATGTAAAGTTAAAAACTCTATTTGATATTGTATACTACTATGAGGTTACAAGGCCTCACTTCATACTACATACTGACATAGCCGAAGCACTAGATGTGAGCTGTTAGGATTTGAACAAACAGACAAACAGAGAAGCAAAGTAGGATAACCATAACTTTGCTTTGAGTAAAAACAGTGGGCAAAGTTCAGGGGTGTTTCACAGCTCAACTGTCCAACAGCGTGAAAACACATGAATCAAAGACATTTACCAGGTCAGAAAACAAGAACAAAAAAGAGAATGTGGAAGAATAAACTTTGTTCCAAGATAGAAAAGAGGAGAGAGAGGAGAAGAGACATTCTAACATTTCACAAGCAATAAAGCTTTAACCCCAGCTAGATAGGCAGGGGCATTGGAATTCCAACGTCAGACATTTGCCTCCTTCACTCTGTTGTATAAAGAGGACACTGTTAGGACGTGAATAGACAGAAGCACTGAAAAACACCGCGTAGACAATAGTTTTTACTCAAAGAAAAGTAAACAGACCGGAGGAAGTGAAAACCCTTTTTGTTTAGCTCAACTGTCCAAAAGCGTGAAAACACACTAATATGTTTACCAGGGCAGAAAACAAGAAAGAACAGAGATAGTGTATAAAGAGAGGAGAGAAAAGGAGAAACCTTCTAGCATTGCAGAGTCAATAAAGTGTTTACTGTTGCTAACCAGGCAGGGAACTCTCCAAGATGTTATACGCCAAGATGTTGAACTGCAAGGCATCGTACTACTGTTTTACTTCTCCACTCATTATGACAATTGAAGAAGAAAGAAAAACATTATCTCTAGAAGGCTTTTGGCTCCTTTTCTACGTTGTTTAAATAAAACTATATATGCAGATGGTATTGCTTTCTTGTTTGGCGGGTCCGTTTGAAAATCATACTTAAAGTTGTTTTTGTCTTTTTATGTTTTTCAATCAAGCAAAGGAAGCCAATCCTAATTGGTGGAGAATCATGGTACGGATGTGATGCAACCATGTACAAACCTGAACGCTCACGCACGCACGTGCACGCACGCACGCTCACTTTCCAATATAAAAAAAGTGTTATAATTTTCAAATTGTACATTTTATTTTTCACATGCGCCTACATACAAGCCCTTAACCGACAATGCAGTTTAAAAAGGAGAGTTGAGAGAATATTAACTAAATAAACTAAAGTAAAAAAAAAGAATTTTTTTTTGAAAAAAAAGGTCACACAATAAAATAATGAGGCAATGTACAGGATGCAGGTTAGTTGATTTGTAAAGGTAGGTAGGGGTAAAGTCACTATGTATAGATAATAAACAGCAAGTGGCGGCAGTGTAAAAACAAGGGGGGGGGGGTTCAATGCAAATTCAAATTCCTCTGTAATTCATTAGTAACATCCCTGACCAGCAGACACAGGTTTTTATCTCGGGATCAAACAGATGACCAAACATACCCACAGAAAACTCCCTGGTGTTAAATGAACACTGGAAGTGTGGACCTGTATAGACACCGAACAGTGTTGAATTAACACACTGCTTTATTAGCATATTTCTCATATTTCAATCTGCCCAACCCTGGCAGTCATTCTGAATGCAGGTTACAGGTGATTAAACATTTCTAAGTTTTGTCCATTGTCTATTTGGTTCCACACTTTTAGTGTTACTTTAAATGTACAGTTTTTCTCAATTGCTAAAACACTGAAACCCGTTGGCTGAACAAAGTTCTCAGTTGCCTGGACTCATTTAGCTAATTATGCAGTCTGTTGTCAATAACTTAAACCGTTTCACATGGTAAAACACAATTTGCAGATCTCACTTAGACTTTTCAGCAAAACTCTAAACACATTCTCATTCTCAAAACACATTCTGCACTCTAATGCACATGTCATCCATACTGGTAAACACAAGTGGCAACAATCAAATACAAATAGAGAAGACATGTCATTGATTGAACACAACCACTCAAAATTGATTTAACCTGTTTCAAATGATGCGACACAACCAATATAAGCCAGTTCAGAGAGCAAACAGGTTGTTGAAGGTGGGAAGGAAAAAGTCTGAGAATGGATAGAAGAAACAATGTGAGAGGACGAGGACGAGTGCGTACGCGAGGTGGGCGACGAGGAGGAAGAGGAGGACGAAGAGGAATACAAAGAGTGGAAATAGCTGATGAAATTCGAGCAACAGTTATAGACCATGTTCTTGTTCATGGACTGACAATGAGGGAAGCAGAACTTAAGAGTGCAACCCAATTTGAGACGATTTTCTGTGTCCACCATAGATTTTCTGTGTCCACCATAGATTTTCTGTGTCCACCATAGATTTTCTGTGTCCACCATGTTACACTCAGGCCATATAACACCCAGCACCTTCTAAGATTTATTGCCAATCTAAGAGATATTTTATTTGAGCAGCAGGTTCAAGAGCAGCAGGGTCAAGAGCTAAATGAGAATCCAATTCCCACCTATGTGATAGTGTGGGACAATGTCAGTTTCCACCGAGCTGCTCAGGTAAGGGAATGGTTTAACATCAATGGGCAGTTTATGAACTTGTACCTCCCTCCATACTCGCCTTTCCTGAATCTGATTGAGGAGTTTTTCTCCTCTTGGAGATGGAAAGTGTATGATAGACAACCCTACACCAGAGTAAACCTGCTGCAAGCCATGGATTTAGCCTGTGGTGATATAGGTGAGGAATCATGTCAGAGCTGGATACGGCACACAAGAGGCTTCTTTCCCCGTTGCCTCAGGAGGGACAATATTGCTTGTGGTGTCGACGAGGTGCTCTGGCCTGACCCAGCCCAAAGACAAAAAGAAGCACATTGATCAAATGTTTACTCCTTTGATTTTTGTCCCTTTTAGTATTGTATACTGTAGTACAGTGCATTGTCGGCTGTATACTGTACAATGGACATATTGTATGGCCCTGAACATTGTGCTATCCATTTATTAACAGCACTGACTGCTCAATAGATTTTGACTGGTTGCAGGTTCATATCAACAAAGAACAAGAATTACAGTATCACAGAGACAAAGGACAAGTTTGTGAGATGCAGGGTACAGTACTGTAAAAATAGGGGTACAAGGAGGAGGAAGAACAAAAAACAAAATTGCAAAGAGCAAAGCAGAGTAGTAATTTCTGATAAATTTTGAGCTACTATGATGGAACATGTTTTCGTTCATCAAAAGACAATGACGGAAAAATATGAATATTTTTTTTGATTAAAAATGTACTTCTCCCTGAGAATTGTATGTTTTGAACAAAGTGTTTTCTATTTTTCGGTGTATTGTTTACTGACTGCTTGAGAGTCTATATCATTTTGATCACTTTGTTTATGATTTGAGAGCAGTGTTTGATTTTGAACACAGGTAACACTGTTTTGAGGCGAATGTTTCATTTTGCGAGAGGAGTCAAATAGTGCTTGAAGATTAGGTTTTGTGTTTAATGTTTTCAGGAAATGGAGCAAGGTTTCAGAAATTGTGTTTTAGCAAATTGAGAAAATCTGTAAGACTGGAGAATTTGCTGTGCATCTATAATTCCCACTGTCGCTGGACACACAGCATTGGACTTGGCCTCTGATAGCAATTCCTTTTCAACACAGTCTCTGCTGTAGTAACACATTCTAGCCTCTTTCATACCTGGCACTGACATGGGTCCTGAGTCCTGATCTTGTCCACATTATGATTGTGCCCACATTGTCAGAAATGTGTCAATACACATGACATTAAAATATGTCTCTTATCTGACCACTGTGTCCTCATTGTGACCAGATTTGCAGATCCCTCCCTATATGCAAATTTTTTCACAGCTATTCTTTCAAAACAATATTTATATATTTTTAGACACATATTGACGGCAAAAGTCAATGGTGCCACCTGTCAGTGATTTTAGAGAGCGGAATAATGAGGATTTAAAAGGTTTTACTGGCCAGGTCTGTTTACACTAAGATATCCAGACACAATGCATGCCTGACTACCTCCGGAGGTGGTCAGGACGATCTGATCACAAACAGATTACAATGTGTCTTTTAATCATCTACACCTGTCTAAAAATATGGTCCCAATCAGGGATACGATGAGGACACATAAGGCATGTTAACACCAGGTATTAACAGAGTTTCTGTTACCTTTTACCTTGTGTGACTCACCATGCCAGAAACTGTGATTAATGTTGAGCTAAACACTATAGAAACCAAAGACAGTGGTCACCAGCAACCCTGGTTCCAGATAGCTACCCAATGTGCAGGCTTTTGTTCCAGACCAGCAGTAACAAATCTCCTTTTATTCTGGTCTACTGTTCATCAACGCTTTGATTGGTAGAATCCTGGTTGCCAGACATTGTTCTGCGTTAGCCAACTCCTTCATCGTTGCCATGGCAAACAATATAAAACAGTTGGCTAGTATAACGACCGCTGGTGGAAGAAGGTGAGGACCAAGGTGCAGCAGGTGGGAACAGGCTACCTAAGTATGGTTCTCAATCAGAGACAACGATTGACAGCTGCCTCTGATTGGGAACCATACCAGGCCAAACACATAGAAATACAACACACAGAACAAAACGTATAATGAAAAACATAAAATGCCCACCCCAACTCACGCACTGACCAAACCGAAATAGAGACATAATAAAGGAACTAAGGTCAGGACGTGACATTAACCCCCCCCCCCCCAAAGGTGCGGACTCTGGTCGCAAAACCTGAACCTATAGGGGAGGGTCTGGGTGGGCACTTCACCACGGTGGCGGCTCTGGTACAGGACGTAGACCCCACTCCACCTTAGTCTTGGCCCACTTAGGTGGCGCCTCCGGAGTGGCGACCCACGGACAGGAAGGAGACTCTGATGGCGCAGGACAGGCGGGAGACTTTGGTGGCTCCAGACAGGAGGGCGGCTCTGCCAGCTTCGGACAGGAAGATGGCTCTGGCAGATCCGGACTGGAGGGAGACTTGGTTCTGGGAGCAGGCACAGGACTCAACAGGCTAGGGAGACCTACAGGCGGCCTCTTCCTTGGCCGAGGCACCGGATGCACTGGGCCGTGGAGGCGCACTGGAGGTCTCGAGCAACGAACCTGCACAACCCGTCCTGGCTGGATACCCCCTGTAGCCCGGCAAGTGCGGAGAGTTTAAACAGGCCGCACTGGGCTGTGCTGGCGAACCGGGGACACCGTGCATAGGGCTGGTGCCGTATAACCCGGGCCGAGGAGATGTAAAGTAGAAAATAGAGTTGCCGACCATGCAGGCTAGCGTATCAGTGCTGGGTGGGAACAAAACCTTGCACCACCCTGTAGCTCTCCAGCACAAGGTTTGGCGACTGACCACTGAGACACGCAGACAGACGTGCAGGAAGCTCTGAGCAGGACGTGGCCAATACCTCACAGACAGTCACTGATGGCAAAAGTAACGGTCAATCGATATGAGGTCGCACGAGCATCAATAGGAATTGAATGGAATTGACGGTCAGTGCTAATGCGGATCAATAGTTGGTCATAAGGCTCTGGTAGTGGAGTGATCAATTCAGGATGTCTGATAGACGTGATGACCCTCATTATAGTCTGACTGGTTAATGAGGCTGAGTGTTTCTCGCATTGATGAGCCATAGCTAACATTGACCACAGGTTAGCTAGAGCTGCTAACTCTGGATCCTGGACTACAGGGATTACTGTAGCTAGCATGGCTAACATCATGTGACCCTAGGCCTGGAGGACTCTGGAGCATAATAGTCGTAATAGGATAATTCTATTTTAACCCTAAACCTAGCCCCTAAGCCTAAAATACCCGTTTTCCCTGTGGGGACAGCAAAATGACTTCTGGTCCACACGAGTATAGTAAAACCAAAACACACACACACACACACCCATCCCTAGGATGCTATAACTATGCTAAACCGTGCAAGTCGTGTTCACCACACTAGGATAAAGTGAAACCATTAGACACACTCAGGCAGAACAGACACACAGTGTTAGAGACAGGAAACAGGAAAACAGTTACCACACCCTTCATTTCGTTTCAATATTTCCTTCAGAGGGGAAGGAGCAAGAGGAGCAAGAGCATTAGAGATTTAGGGAACTGATGGGAGGGAGGGAGTGAATGTCATAAAGGCCTATGGGGAAATCCTGTTCCCTACTGGGCCCCTGATCATGACTCTATCTAAAGCTAACTAACTAAGCCTTACACCAGAACAGACAGGCCCACCCCTCCCAGCCCAGCCTATACAGTGGTAGGGGCGCTGTGTACCACACTACTGCTCATACCTCTGTGTGTGGACCTACAGATCTGTGCTCTAGAGAATTATGCAGTGCATGTGTATGGACATGATTGGTTGGACACGTTTTCACACCCTGGATATCAGTGCAGTACAGTAGCAAGATGGCAGCCGGAAAGTTTGGCGCGTTGGCAGTGTTTTTTTTAATCTCCGCTTGTATATTAACGCTTACAGATACTGGCCCTTTTTGTACATCAAGTCGATGTCCTTTTGACAAAGTATGCGGTTTTAATAAGAAGATCAGGTTCGAAGATTAGGTTCGAAGACCGGATTGGCACTAAGCATTTTGGCCACAGAAAATACACCCTATTTAACACGTTTGTATATTCCAGCTGTCACAGTCCCTCTAAAAGGGTGATTATGGTTGGGGGAAAACGGCAAATAGATGGTGGAAACCTAATAATTACTCTTTGCCTGTTGCTGTCTGGAGATGTCCATCAGTGCCTCGGCCTGTTTTCTAGCGATAAATCCATTCGCTATAATAGACAGGGTCAGAAGGGAAGGAGCAACGACCAGCTCTTTCAAAAGGAGCTACATTGCGGTGATTGGACTGCGATGAGTCAACACTCATCTCAAGGGGATCATTTCAGCTGACAGTTCCAACAGACGAGGAAAACTGGACTCTAGAAATGTGTTGTTTTTCCCACGAGAGGACGACACATTCTTCATCTCAACGTTAGAAATCTTCTTCCTACGATTGAGAACATTTGACTACTCTCTAGTAACTGTAAGGTGGGAAGTGCTTTGCTTTAACGAAACATGGTTGGATGGTTTGATAACAAACGCTCAGATTGAAGTTGAAAATGATGTAGCAATTAGAAGAGACCACAATCGCAAAGGCTGGGGAGTTTGTACTTATGTAAGATCCGATATTGGGTTTAACTACAGATCAATCAGATTTAAACCATGGCGAGATTGAAGCTGTGTGGTTGGACATTTTATTACCAAAACCTATTGGAGGAGACTTTGGTAAATCAGAGGTTATTGTTACTGGTGATTTTAATACAGATATGCTCAAAAAGGGCCATGCTACTTTTAGAGCGCTTAAGAATTTTTGTAATCTGTTTGCTTTATACCAGCTGATTAATGAGCCCACCAGGGTCTTTCCTTTTACCCAAACCATCCTTGACCTTGTGTTGTTGTCGGATAGATCAAAGATGTCAAACAGTGGGGTTTTAAACTATGGGCTCAGTGGTCTTTCCATCATTTTCTCTAGTAGGAAGGTTCAGAAAATAGTTTTTAATTGTCATAACGTAATATAAATTAGGGCTATGAAGAATTATAGTGCAGATATTGTTGTTAATTGTTTGAGCAAATTGGACTGGTCTGCTGTATTGAAATTCAATGAGGGGGAGAATGCCTGGGGCCATTTTAAATCATTGTTTTTACATGCTGTAGATAAGCAGGCTCCAGTGAAACAGGTTAGAAGAACTGAACCATGGATAAATTATAACATTTTAAAGGAAGTTAAGCGTAGAAATGAACGCTTTCTGGAATTTATGAAATAAATATTATTATAATGACAAAATAGTTGAAAATAGGAACAATCTGAGTAAATATGGAAGTGTCTGAAGCTGTTAGGTTTTAGTAACAGATTAAAGACCAAAGCTCTCAATCTTAGCTTGGACATTGGAGGAAAGGTTACATCAGATAAGACCATGGTTGCAGACAGTCTGAATAGCTATTTTACAACTATAGCTAATACATTAGTTAGCAAGCTACCTAGTCAATCAGGTTGCTATGGGGAGTCATGTCCAACAGTTTTACTCACAGCAGAGTAAAACTGTTGAGAAAGCCCTTAGGTGTTGAACTTCTGAATGTCAGTAAATGGCTATATGTCAATAAGCTGTCACTTCATCTTGGAAAAACAGAGTCCGTCTTGTTCGGGTCCAAAGTAAAACTGAGGAAATCCCCAGATTTTAAGGTGGTAGTAGGTGACATAGTAGTCACAGCAAAAGACTAGATAACCATCTGACACGGGAGAGCAAGGCACAAAATGTTATCGCCAAAGTGAACCATAAAATTAGGTTCCTGGCTAGAACCTCCAAATATCTGGATAAGAATGCAATAGGGACATTGGCAGGGGCTCTTGTTCAGTACCATTTTGACTATCCATGCTCGTCCTGGTACAATAGTGCCCCCAAGATATAAAACAAATAAATTGGAGACATCTCAGAACAAATTAGTCAGGATTATCCTTAAACTTCCAGCACCTTACGCATCTTGACTTTGATTGGTTTGATTGTCTATATATTAAGGCTATGTGAGACAAGGAAGATGTACCTGTCCATAGTTGTGTATTATCAACAGAAATGGTATTAATTATTGGATGCTGTGAATCAAACAAGTTCTGTCATTGTCTGTTGTCATTACAATTGCCGCCTAACCTTGTTGTATTCCCCCTTCCCCTTTCCCTCTTCAGAAGGACCACAATGGAAATAAGCTGTTAAGCTTTATGGTTTTATCCTTGACGATTTTCTTAAATTGTATGTGGAGGCGTCATCAGCTGGAGCTCCCTTATGTATGGATTTTTACAAATTGTCAAATAAATTCAATCAATCAATTAATATAGACCATTATCACAGTGGCTTTGTAGCCTGAGTAGCAGCTGGGATACTGTGACTCTCTCAAGGCACTCCTCTCTGTCGTACTTGTCAGCTTCCTCTGCATCAGCCAGCTGTTCCCGTCCACACACACACACACACACACACACCCTCTTCACTGCCAGATGTGTACAGCTGCTGAATCTGAGAGCCGGTCTCCGGGGACCAGATGTGCTGACATCATGTGAGGTGGAGGATTGAGGGAGTTGGAGTCCCTCCCCCGCAATCACTTCGGCAAATCTGACCACGACGCCATCTTGCTCGTCCCGGCGGCTTATAGGCAGAACTCAAACAGGATGTACCAGTGACGAGAACCATTCAACGCTAGTCAGACCAATCGGAAGCCACGCTCCAAGATTGTTTTGATCACGCGGACTGGAATATGTTCTGGTCAACCTCAGAGAACGACATTGATCTATACGCTGACTCTGTGCGTGCGTTTAAATAAGTGCATTGGATATGTCGTACCCACTGTCACTATTTAAACCTACCCAGAAACCGTGGTTGGATGGCGGCATTCGTGATCCACCACATTTAACCATGGGAAGAGGTCTGGTGATATGGTTATTCCCTCCGCAGACGGCATACCTAGCCGCGTCCTCAGAGCGCAGACCAGCTGGCTGGTGTGTTCCCGGACATATTTACTTGCTCCCTATCCCAGTCTGTTGTCCCCACATGCTTCAAGATGGCTACCATTGTTCCTGTACTCAAGAAGGCAAAGATAACTGAACTAAATGACTACCGCCCCGTAGCACTCACTTCTGTCATTATGAAGTGCTTTGAGAGGCTAGTCAAGGATCATATCACCGCCACCTTACCGGCCACCCAATACACACTTCAGTTTGCCGCAACAGGACCACAGACGATGCAATCGCATCGCACTGCACACTGCCCTATCCCATCTGGACAAAAATAATACCTATGTAAGAATGCTGTTCATTGACTACAGCTCAGCATTCAACACCATAGAGCCCTCCAAGCTCATCACCAAGCTGGAGGCTCTGGGTCTCAACCCCTCACCGTTCTACTGGTCCTGGACTTTCTGACGTGCCGCCCCCAGGTGGTGAAGGTAGGAAACAACATCTCCACTTCGCTGACCCTCAACACAAGGGTGTGTGCTCAGCCCTCTCCTGTACTCCCTGTTCACCCACGACTGCGTGGCCATGCATGTCTCCAACTCAATCATCAAGTTTGCAGATGACACAACAGTAGTGGGCTTGATCACCAACAACAACGAGCCTACAGGGAGGAGGTGAGGGCCCTCGGTGTGTGGTGTCAAGAAAATAACCTCTCACTCAACGTCAACAAAACAAAAGAGATGATCGTGGACTCCAGGAAACAGCAGAGGGAGCACCTCCCTGTCCACATCGACGGGACAGTAGTGGAGAGGGTGGACAGTTTTAAGTTCCTGAGCGTACACGTCACAGACAAACTGAAATGGTCCACCCACACAGACAGTGTGGGGAAGAAGGCGCAACAGTGCCTCTTCAACCTCAGGAGGCTGAATAAATTTGGCTTGTCACCCAAAACCCTGACAAACGTTTACAGATGCACAATTGAGAGCATCCTGTCAGGCAGTATCACAGCCTGGTACGGCAACTGCACCACCCTCAACCTCAAGGCTCTCCAGAGGGTGGTGCTTTCTGCACAACGCATCACCGGGGGCAAACTACTTGCCCCCCAGGACACCTACACCACCCGATGTCACAGGAAGCCAAAAAGATCATCAAGGACAACAACCACCCGAGCCACTGCCTGTTCACACTGCTATCATCCAGAAGGCGAGGTCCGGGTTTGGCTGGGGTAGGCCGTCACTGTAAATGAGAAATTGTTCTTAACTGACTTGCCTAGTTAAATAAAGGTTAAATAAATAAATACATATATTTAAATGATACGATGATTCTCTACACTACACTATACATGCTTATTTTGTCACATAAACTGAAATTAGGCGAACTATAAAACGTTTAGGCGAACTATAAAACGTTTAGGCGAACTATAAAACGTTTAGGCGAACTATAAAACGTTTAGGCGAACTATAAAACGTTTAGGCGAACTATAAAACGTTTAGGCGAACTATAAAACGTTTAGGCGAACTATAAAACGTTTAGGCGAACTATAAAACGTTTAGGCGAACTATAAAACGTTTAGGCGAACTATAAAACGTTTTGCAACCAGGAAATGCTGGAGCCACTTGCATCTGTATCTCTCTGCTTTGACCTTTTGTGAACGGACTCTTTTGTCACGAATCCCGCCGGAGGTGGTTCCTCTTCCTGTTCGGGCGGCGCTCGGCGATCGTCGTCGCCGGTCTACTAGCTGCACCGATCCCCTTTTCTGTTTCAGTTAGTTTTGTCTGATTTGTTACACCTGTTTCTTGTTTGGGTTTTGATTTGGGCTATTTAAACCAGGTATGCCCGCCTGCTTTTGTGTGGGCTTGTTTTTCCTGTTCATGTGGTGTGGATTCTCGTGGACTCTTTTCTCCGGACTGTTTGGTCCTGCTGTTGGGCTGGTTTAAGTGATGCGCCTTAGTGTTTGGCGTTACCGTTACTTGTTGCCTCTGCTCTCTGCGCCTGACTCCTCCACCCACTACTCCTAGAAGCCGTGACATCTTTTGACTCATCGCGTACGCTGCTGCTACTGTTTTATTATCTATCCTGTTGCCTAGTCACTTCATCCCTCCCTAGTGTATATGTTCATACTGTATCTATCTCAATTACCTCGTACCCCTGCACATCGACTCGGTACTGGTACCCCGTGTGACAAATAACATTTGATTTGAGGTATTGACTAGAGGTACAGTGAAAGGAAGTAACCTATCATGTCTCCTTAAATTCGATTGACTGGTCTTTTCACAGTGATTAGTTTGTCTTTCACAATATAAACAGCATCCCACAGCAGCCTCTAAAATTCTCAAAGTAATCAGTCAGGCTAAGGGATTTCTGCTAGAGAGAGAAATAGTATTTCTTTCTCTCTTTCTTTTGGTCTTTCCGTGGGGCTGTTCTTCATTGTGGAGGATCGGGGATTAGTCTCTTAGCGTCGGATTACAGAGTGGGCAGTAAAGATGATTAAAGACTTCAGAGAAAGAGACAAGATGGAGAGAGAGAGAGAGAGGGATACTTCAATGGATATTTCAGTCACAGGCCAAACCCATACCATTATATCACTTCATTACAGATTTCACTTCAACCATTCAAATATTTTACACTCTGTACCACTCTGGGAATAGAGAATATTCCGTTTTTAGTCTCTCTCTCTTTTTCCATCTTGTGATGAAGGGGATAGTATGAATTCTGGAGGGAGGCGGGGGACCTGGCTTAGATGCTGTGAGAGACTCTTTGAGCTGTGATGGTTTCTAGTTTCTCCGTAGTGCTGCAGTTACGGCTGTTGTAGCGGTGCTACTGCCGCCTGGTGCGAACCCATTTTGGGGCATTACAGTGCCTTCAGAAAGAAACTCATATCCGTTGACTTATTCCATATTATGCTGTGTTACAGCCTGAAATCAAAACTGATTAAGTATACTTTTTTCTCACCCATCGAAGCGACTCCAGTGTAGATTTGGCCTTGTGTTGTAGGTTATTGTCCTGCTGAAAGGTGAATTCATCTCCCAGTGTCTGCAGACTGAACCAGGTTTTCCTCTAGGATTTTGCCTGTGCGTAGCTCCATTCTGTTTTATTTTTGTTAGGTACGATAGCTGTATCTTTGTAGAGACTGGTTGTATTGATACACCATCCAAAGTGCAGTTAATAACTTCACCATGCTCAAGGGGATATTCAATGTCTGCACCCCCCCCCCTCTCCTTCTGTCTTTCTCCCTGTCTCTGTGTATCTCTGTCTCTCTCTCTCTCTCTCTCTCTGTATGTGTCTCTGTCTCTCTCTCAATTCAATTCAATTCAAGGGGCTTTATTGGCATGGGAAACGTGTTAACATTGCCAAAGCAAGTGAGGTAGATAATATATAAAGTGAATATATAAAGTGTCTCTCTCACTCTCTTTGTCTCTCTGTCTGTCTCTTGCTCCCTGTGTCTCTCTCTCACTCTCTCTCTCTCTCTCTCTCCCTCTGTCTCCCTCTCTCTCTGTCTCTCTCACTATCTTTGTCTCTCTGTCTTTCTCTCTGTGTATTTCTCTCTCTCTCTCTCTCTCTCTCTCTCTCTCTCTCTCTCCCTCTGTATGTCTCTGTCTCTCTCTGTCTCTCTGTCTCTCTGTGTGTGTCTCTCTCTCTCTCCCTCTATATGTCTCTGTCTCTCTCTCTCTCTCTGTCTCTGTGTGTGTGTCTCTGTCTCTCTCTCTCTGTGTATGTCTCTGTCTCTCTCTCTCTCTGTGTCTCTGTCTCTCTCTCTGTCTCTGTCTCTGTGTCTCTCTCTCTCTGTATGTCTCTGTCTCTCTCTCTCTCTCTTTCTCTCGTTCTCTCTCTGTCTGTGTGTGTGTCTCTCTCTCTCTCTCTCTCTCTCTCTCTCTCTCTGTCTCTGTGTCTCTCTCTGTCTCTCTCTCTCTCTCTGTCTCTGTGTCTCTCTCTCTCTGTATGTCTCTGTCTCTCTCTCTCTCTCTCTTTCTCTCTCGTTCTCTCTCTGTCTGTGTGTGTGTCTCTCTCACTCTCTCTCTCTCGCTCACTCGCTCTCCCTCCCTCTGTATGTGTCTCTCTGTCTCTGTGTCTCTCTCTGTCTCTCTCTCTCTGTATGTCTCTGTCTCTGTCTCTCTCTCTCTCTCTCTCGTTCTCTCTCTGTCTGTGTGTCTCTCTCTCTCTCTCTCTCTCTCTGTCTCTGTCTCTCTGTCTCTGTGTCTCTCTCTCTCTGTCTATGTGTCTCTCTCTCTCTGTATGTCTCTGTCTCTCTCTCTCTCTCTCTCTCTCTCTCTCTCTCTCTCGTTCTCTCTCTGTCTGTGTGTGTGTCTCTCTCACTCTCTCTCTCACTCGCTCTCCCTCCCTCTGTATGTGTCTCTCTGTCTCTTTGTCTTTCTCTTGCTCTCTCTGTGTGTCTCTCTGTCTCTCTCTCTCCCTCTCTCCGTTCTGTTGTACAGGGTGCTAATTCTAGCATTGCTTTAATCTACATGGTGTGTTCTATTTCCCCTAGGGTAATGGGTGTGATTGCCTCAGGATGTTCCTCTTGCATCACCAATGATAGAGCAGGAAATAAAAAGGTGACTGATAAATAAATAAATAAATCTAATTAAAATGAGGCATCGCTGGTCTCTGTGCAGCCTTAACCTGTATGGATCAGTGTCACTGAGATATGGAGGTTTAGGATGGGCAGCCTTAACCTGTATGGATCAGTGTCACTGAGATATGGAGGTTTAGGATGGGCAGCCTTAACCTGTATGGATCCGTGTGTCACTTAGATATGGAGGTTAGCCCGGGCAGCCTTAACCTGTATGGATCCGTGTGTCACTGAGATATGGAGGTTTAGGATGGGCAGCCTTAACCTGTATGGATCCGTGTGTCACTGAGATATGGAGGTTTAGGGCAGCCTTAACCTGTATGGATCCGTGTGTCACTTAGATATGGAGGTTTAGGATGGGCAGCCTTAACCTGTATGGATCCGTGTGTCACTGAGATATGGAGGTTTAGGATGGGCAACCTTAACCTGTATGGATCCGTGTGTCACTTAGATATGGAGGTTTAGGATGGGCAGCCTTAACCTGTATGGATCCGTGTGTCACTGAGATATGGAGGTTTAGGGCAGCCTTAACCTGTATGGATCCGTGTGTCACTTAGATATGGAGGTTTAGGATGGGCAGCCTTAACCTGTATGGATCCGTGTGTCACTGAGATATGGAGGTTTAGGATGGGCAGCCTTAACCTGTATGGATCCGTGTGTCACTTAGATATGGAGGTTTAGGATGGGCAGCCTTAACCTGTATGGATCAGTGTCACTGAGATATGGAGGTTTAGGATGGGCAGCCTTAACCTGTATGGATCCGTGTGTCACTGAGATATGGAGGTTTAGGATGGGCAGCCTTAACCTGTATGGATCCGTGTGTCACTGAGATATGGAGGTTTAGGATGGGCAGCCTTAACCTGTATGGATCCGTGTGTCACTGAGATACGGAGGTTTAGGATGGGCAGCCTTAACCTGTATGGATCCGTGTGTCACTGAGATACGGAGGTTTAGGATGGGCAGCCTTAACCTGTATGGATCAGTGTCACTGAGATATGGAGGTTTAGGATGGGCAGCCTTAACCTGTATGGATCAGTGTCACTGAGATATGGAGGTTTAGGATGGGCAGCCTTAACCTGTATGGATCCGTGTGTCACTTAGATATGGAGGTTTAGGACACTGATGGAAATAGGATATGGGTAGGACCAGGAGTTTTTCCAAACTTTGTGATCTGATCAGGAAAACTATGGACCCTTGTGGCTCAACACCAACTTCCTTTCTATGACACCCAGGCCTTCAATACGGTCAACATAAGGTAGGATGTGTGAGATATGACACCAGACCTTAGTATCCTACCCTAATATACCCCAGACAAGGGTTGTGCATACCTTTCAAGGGGCAGCTAGCTCCATCCTTCTTACTGATTGTGATTTACCTCTCTATGTATTTCTGCCTTTCTCTGCTGCACGTATCAGCCAACCACACCAAACAATGGATGATGATGTAATCTGAATCAAGCGTTATCGAGTGTTAATCAAATGTTATACTGCTGTGGCAGCTCCATAGCTAACTTCACACACACTAGACCGGTGACAGGTGACTCTGTTAGCCTGTGGTAGACCTTGATAGCCTGTGTTAGACTTTGTTAGACTCTGTTAGCCTGTGTTAGATGATGTTAGCCTGTGCTAGACTCTGTTATCCTGCGTTAGAATCTATTAGCCCGCGTTAGATCCTGTTACCATGTGTTAGTATCTGTTAGACCCTGTTAGCCTGTGTTAGACTCTCTTAGCCTGTGTTCGACTCTGTTAGCCTGTGGTAGACCCTGTTAGCCTGTGTTAGACTCTCATAGCCTGTGTTACCCTGTGGTAGACTCTCTTAGCTTGTGTTCGACTCTGCTAGACTGTGGTAGACCCTGTTAGCCTGTGTTAGACCCTGTTAGCCTGTGGTAGACCCTGTTAGCCTGTGTTAGACCCTGTTAGCCTGTGGTAGACCCTGTTAGCCTGTGGTAGACCCTGTTAGCCTGTGGTAGACCCTGTTAGCCTGTGTTAGAATCTGTTAGCCTGTGGTAGACTCTGTTACCATGTGTTAGACCCTGTTAGACTGCATTCGACTCTATTAGCCTGTGTTAGACTCTCTTAGCATGTGTTCGACTATGCTAGCCTGTGGTAGACCCTGTTAGCCTGTGGTAGACTCTGTTAGCCTGTGTTAGACTCTGTTAGCCTGTGGTAGACCCTGTTAGCCTGTGTTAGACCCTGTTAGCCCGTGTTAGCCCGTGTTAGACCCTGTTAGTCAGTGTTAGACCCTGTTAGCCTGTGTTAGACCCTGTTAGCCTGTGTTAGACCCTGTTAGCCTGTGTTAGACTCTATCAGACTGTGTTAGACACTGTTAGCCTGTGTTAGACTATATCAGACTGCGTTAGACTCTGTTGACCTGCGTTAGATCTTGTTAGCCTCTGTTAGACTCTGTTACCATGTGTTAGACTCTGTTTGACCCTGTTAGCCTGCATTAGACTCTATTAGCCTGTGTTTAGACTCTCTTAACCTGTGTTAGACTCTGTTAGACCCTGTTAGACCCTGTTAGCCTGTGTGAGACTCTGTAAGCCTGTGTTAGACTGTCAGCATTATACAGAGTCAATCTGATTTCTCGTCTTCAAAGAGAGAGAGAGGCTGAGACTGACATTGATGACTGGTGGGAGTTGGATGTGAAGTGTGTTTGTGTGTGTCCATGCATTCGTGCATGTGGCAGGGAGCTGCATTATCTCAATATTAATGGCCAGGGATTCCCCTGTCTAAGATGGCTGCCATCCCTGAACTCTCAGTTCACTGCGGGCACATTGGAGATGGTGGATTTGTTGTCAAGATTTCTCTTTCTTTTGCTCTGTCTATCTCTTTCTCTCTCTCTCTCCATTTTTGCTCCGGGCTATTTCTGCTAATTAGCTATCTGGTGATTTACAGCCTCTGTTCCACCTCTCCCTCCCTCCCTCCGTCTCTCTGTCTCCCTCCCACTCTCTCTCCACCTCTCCCTCCCTCCCTCCCTCCATCTCTCTGTCTCCCTCCCTCCCTCCCTCCATCTCTCTCCCTCCCTCCCTCCCTCCCTCCCTCCCTCCCTCCCTCCCTCCCTCCCTCCGTTTCTCTGTCTCCCTCTCTCTGTCTCCCTCCCTCCCTCCCTCCGTCTCTCTGTCTCCCTCCCTCCGTCTCTCTGTCTCCCTCCCTCCCTCCCTCCCTCCCTCCCTCCCTCCCTCCCTCCCTCTCTCTCTCCCCCTGCCCTGCCATGTTTAATTCAGCTTTTTAATTCAGCTCCAACTCCAATGAATTAAAAAAAGAAAAACTCTGCCAGAAGATTGATACAAAAACAGTCTGTCACAGCATTAATAATGGACAGAATAATAATCAAATATTAAACCTGGCCAGTGAACGGGGTCGCTCTTGTAGCACCCCCAGCCCTGTTGGCATGACAAGAAGAAGAGGCCACTGCCGCTGTCTCTCGCTCTGCTTCCTGATAAATATTTCACTGTGATGAAGGATTATGAAAACTAGCTATGCCACTGTTCACTGTGGTCTGCTATGAAACAAATGTGTTTTCTCTATCTCTGTCCTTTATATTAGTTGGGCGTAGAAGCTTGGCTTCTAGGGACCTTGCTCTCTCACTGAAGGGGATAAATTAATTTTGGAGGTTTTACTTCAATGTCTCATTATTTTGGTTACAATCAATGAGACTCAATGTCATCTATCTCTCTCGCTCTCTCTCTTTCTATCTCTCACTGTCTCTCTCTGTCTACTCTCCCCTCTCTCCCCTCTCCCCACCCTCTCTTTCTCTGGCTGTGTGTGAACCATTACCCTTCTCTCTTTCTCTTCTTCCCTCTTTCTTAACATTTGTCTCATCCTTTCTCTCCCCTTCTCTCTAAAACTGGAACAACATTGTTAACATTCTCGACCGTTCCTGAATCGTGATAACAACCAATTGATTTCATAATCTGTTGATTCAGTTAATTGAGCTCATCAGACAGAGGTAATTGGGGTAATTTGCCGTAGCACCACCACTGGTTTGGACCGGTTTGTACAAATGGATTAATTGTGAGTTCAGTGGAGAAATGGTTTAGTCTGTTATTGATGAACAGCACAGAGGGAGGGGAACCATTTCTTTCTAATAGTTCACTATTTACTTTGTAATAATGATATGGGTCAATAACTGGCTAGCACTCAGAACCATGTAGTGTGTGTGTGTGTGTGTGTGTGTGTGTGTGTGTGTGTGTGTGTGTGTGTGTGTGTGTGTGTGTGTGCGCATGTGTGTGTGCGCATGTGTGTGTGCGCATGTGTGTGTGCGCATGTGTGTGTGCGTATGTGTGTGTGCGTGTCTGTCTGTCTGTCTGTCTGTCTGTGTGCGAGCGTGTGTGTGTCTGTGTATGTGTGTGTGTGTGTGTGGAGGGCAATGATAGTTCTAAAAAGTATAAAAAGATATACAAAAAAACAATCTATAGAGAAGGGAATTATCAAGGCAGGTGACATCCAAAAACATAATCGTAGCTACAGTGGGGAGAACAAGTATTTGATACACTGCCGATTTTGCAGGTTTTCCTACTTACAAAGCATGTAGAGGTCTGTAATTTTTTATCATAGGTACACTTCAACTGTGAGAGACAGTTCACATTGTATGATTTTTAAGTAATGTATTTGCATTTTATTGCATGACATAAGTACATTACCTTCTCCCATTCCTCCTCTGGATCATCCAGATGGTCATTGGCAAACTTCAGACGGGCCTGGACATGCGCTGGCTTGAGCAGGGGAACATTGCGTGCGCTGCAGGATTTTAGTGTGTTACTAATGGTTTTCTTTGAGACTGTGGTCCCAGATATCTTCAGGTCATTGACCAGGTCCTGCCGTGTAGTTCTGGGCTGATCTCTCACCTTCCTCATGATCATTGATGCCCCACGAGGTGAGATCTTGTATCTTGCGTGAGATCTTGCACCCCAGACCGAGGGTGATTGACCGTCATCTTGACCTTCTTACATTTTCTAATAATTGCACCAACAGTTGTTGCCTTCTCACCAAGCTGCTTGCCTATTGTCCTGTAGCCCATCCCAGCCTTGTGCAGGTCTACAATTTTACCCCTGATGTCCTTACACAGTTCTCTGGTCTTGGCCATTGTGGAGAGGTTGGAGTCTGTTTTTGCTTTAGATTCCATCTCTCACAGTTGAAGTGTACCTATGATAAAAATTACAGACCTCTACATGCTTTGTAAGTAGGAAAAACCTGCAAAATCGGCAGTGTATCAAATACTTGTTCTCCCCACTGTATATGCTTCACACATACTGTATATTCTCATAGAGGATGAGCAAATAGAACCCAAAAGCTGTTCCATTGTATATTAGCATGAGCACCAAGAAAAGAGCATTAGTGCTTTTGGAAAATGTTTTGGCTATTGCAATAGGCTATAGGCCTAGTCAATATACCGTGTGTATACAATCATACTGTTTATTTTGATACTTATTCAGTCTTTGTGCTTGGAAGCGGCTGCTTCAAATCAGGAACAAGTGGTAGAGTCCCTGTTTAGCCACTGCTTACGTCGTGATGTCAGCATGTCCCTCTGTGTTCCAGAAGCATCGTCATCCTGTCATTACACCCCATTACACCCCATTACACTCCACCTACTGTCCTCTCCCTTCCTGCTTCGTTACTCCTCATCTATTTTTAAAAAGGAATAGGCCTTATTACAATTAGACTTTCTCTAACCCAATCAGTCACGGTGATTAGACTGCATGTTACGATACTCTCTCACTCTCTGTCTCTCTCCATCTCTCTCTCTTTCCATCTCTCCATCTCGCTATCTCTCTCTCTCTCCCTCCATCTTTCTCTCTGTCTCTCTCTCTTTCCATCTCTCTGTCTCTCTGTCTCTCTGTCTCTCTCTCTCTCTCTCTCCATCTCTCCATCTCGCTATCTCTCTCTCTTTCCATTTCTCTATCTCTCTTCCTCCATCTCGCTATCTCTCTCTCTCTCCATCTCTCTGTCTCTCTCTCCCTCCATCTTTCTCTCTGTCTCTCTCTCTTTCCATCTCTCGGTCTCTCCATCTCTGTCTCTCTCTCCCTCCATCTTTCTCTCTGTCTCTCTCTCTTTCCTTCTCTATCGCAATTGTTAGTCTAATTTTAGAGCCCCAGAGATAAAAACAGGAGATATTCCGATACATATATAGAGAGAGAGAGGAGGATGAAGGGATGGAGGGAAATGGAAAGATATGTAGAAAGAGAGGATAGAGAGAAATAAAAAGAGACAAAGATACAACAGGATATAGTCTCTGACTCAGATATTATTTAAACAAATTTTGAAAGGCACAAAAACTCCAGCCGTTAATGAAACAGAAAGACATAATTTCCTCTACCGACCCAGAGAGTGAGAGTCTCCATTTTGAGATGGGCCCATGGAGGACCACTGTTTACCCAGTCAGCCATATACACAGTAATTGTCTATGATCTCGTTTCAGACAGGAAACACGTTACACTATTGCATGGTCTCAGAGCGAACACTTGGCTCCCTCTCTGTCTCTCTGTCTCCATCGCTCTCTCATTTTCTCTCAGCCTCTTTCTTTTCTCTCTCGCTCTTTCTCCAACTCTCCATCTATCTCTTTGGTTAGAGACTCCCATCCTCTCATCCAGAAAATAATTTATCTTCTCTCCTCAGCTCAGCCACTCAGGCACGGCTGGTTTAACATCTCAGTAGCACGATGGGCCAAGGGATTAGAGATTTTAGCAACTCCAAGTCCGCCAGGTGAACTTCCTGGACCTTTCCCACGTCAAGTCTGGAGAGTCAGTCAGAGAGGGAGACACGGCGATCAGTCTATACACGGTGAGGAGGAGAGAGAGAGAGGATGGAGGAAGGACAGAGGGAGACTGGCGGAAAAGAGGATGGGGTGGGAGGACAGGAGAGGAGAGGAATGAGCAGTGAGGTGGAGGCTTGGGAAATGGTGTGGGAGATGTGGGTTGCAACCCAGAACAACATAAATAAGCATATAGTGGGAATACAAGTTCTGACCTTTTCCTGTTTGTCTATGTAGGAGGTATAGGAACCAACCATTCCAGTCCACTATCTATCTATTGTTGACATGTTTCCATATCACACACTATTTGGACCTGTATGCAAACACCTCTGGCCATGATGGTATAGGGGGTTGAGTATCTCTATCGCTTATTCTTTTTTTAATTGTAATTTCACAAAGCGTGCTCATGAAAATTAGAGACCTTGCAGCAGTGGACAAAGATAATTGAAGGAGAGGAGTGAGATACCATGTACTGCAATAATGACCACACGCACGCAAGCACGCATGCACACACACACACACGCACACACACGCACACGCACACGCACGCACACGCACACGCACACGCACACACACACACACACACACACACTCCTCTCTGCGATACTGCAGTGGTAATGCCATGCCCAAAGTTGCCTGTACTGCAGTGAAACGGGCTTCTGCAACATCACAGGTTTGGTTGTCGTTCTAGCCCCCACTCTAACAGGGTATTATCCAGCCATAAACTCAGCTTTTCACAACTATTGGGGATGCATTCAACATCACAGGTTTGGTTGTCGTTCTAGCCCCCACTCTAACAGGGTATTATCCAGCCATAAACTCAGCTTTTCACAACTATTGGGGATGCATTCAACATCACAGGTTTGGTTGTCGTTCTAGCCCCCACTCTAACAGGGTATTATCCAGCCATAAACTCAGCTTTTCACAACTATTGGGGATGCATTCAACATCACAGGTTTGGTTGTCGTTCTAGCCCCCACTCTAACAGGGTATTATCCAGCCATAAACTCAGCTTTTCACAACTATTGGGGATGTATTCAACATCACAGGTTTGGTTGTCGTTCTAGCCCCCACTCTAACAGGGTATTATCCAGCCATAAACTCAGCTTTTCACAACTATTGTGGATGCATTCAACATCACAGGTTTGGTTGTCGTTCTAGCCCCCACTCTAACAGGGTATTATCCAGCCATAAACTCAGCTTTTCACAACTATTGGGGATGCATTCAACATCACAGGTTTGGTTGTCGTTCTAGCCCCCACTCTAACAGGGTATTATCCAGCCATAAACTCAGCTTTTCACAACTATTGGGGATGCATTCAACATCACAGGTTTGGTTGTCGTTCTAGCCCCCACTCTAACAGGGTATTATCCAGCCATAAACTCAGCTTTTCACAACTATTGGGGATGCATTCAACATCACAGGTTTGGTTGTCGTTCTAGCCCCCACTCTAACAGGATATTATCCAGCCATAAACTCAGCTTTTCACAACTATTGGGGATGCATTCAACATCACAGGTTTGGTTGTCGTTCTAGCCCCCACTCTAACAGGGTATTATCCAGCCATAAACTCAGCTTTTCACAACTATTGGGGATGCATTCAACATCACAGGTTTGGTTGTCGTTCTAGCCCCCACTCTAACAGGGTATTATCCAGCCATAAACTCAGCTTTTCACAACTATTGGGGATGCATTCAACATCACAGGTTTGATTGTCGTTCTAGCCCCCACTCTAACAGGGTATTATCCAGCCATAAACTCAGCTTTTCACAACTATTGGGGATGTATTCAACATCACAGGTTTGGTTGTCGTTCTAACCCCCACTCTAACAGGGTATTATCCAGCCATAAACTCAGCTTTTCACAACTATTGGGGATGCATTCAACATCACAGGTTTGGTTGTCGTTCTAACCCCCACTCTAACAGGGTATTATCCAGCCATAAACTCAGCTTTTCACAACTATTGGGGATGCATTCAACATCACAGGTTTGGTTGTCGTTCTAGCCCCCACTCTAACAGGGTATTATCCAGCCATAAACTCAGCTTTTCACAACTATTGGGGATGCATGTAACATCACAGGTTTGGTTGTCGTTCTAGCCCCCACTCTAACAGGGTATTATCCAGCCATAAACTCAGCTTTTCACAACTATTGGGGATGCATTCAACATCACAGGTTTGGTTGTCGTTCTAGCCCCCACTCTAACAGGGTATTATCCAGCCATAAACTCAGCTTTTCACAACTATTGGGGATGCATTCAACATCACAGGTTTGGTTGTCGTTCTAACCCCCACTCTAACAGGGTATTATCCAGCCATAAACCCAGCTTTTCACAACTATTGGGGATGCATTCAACATCACAGGTTTGGTTGTCGTTCTAGCCCCCACTCTAACAGGGTATTATCCAGCCATAAACTCAGCTTTTCACAACTATTGGGGATGCATTCAACATCACAGGTTTGGTTGTCGTTCTAGCCCCCACTCTAACAGGGTATCATCCAGCCATAAACTCAGCTTTTCACAACTATTGGGGATGCATTCAACATCACAGGTTTGGTTGTCGTTCTAGCCCCCACTCTAACAGGGTATTATCCAGCCATAAACTCAGCTTTTCACAACTATTGGGGATGTATTCAACATCACAGGTTTGGTTGTCGTTCTAACCCCCACTCTAACAGGGTATTATCCAGCCATAAACTCAGCTTTTCACAACTATTGGGGATGCATTCAACATCACAGGTTTGGTTGTCGTTCTAGCCCCCACTCTAACAGGGTATTATCCAGCCATAAACTCAGCTTTTCACAACTATTGGGGATGCATTCAACATCACAGGTTTGGTTGTCGTTCTAGCCCCCACTCTAACAGGGTATTATCCAGCCATAAACTCAGCTTTTCACAACTATTGGGGATGCATTCAACATCACAGGTTTGGTTGTCGTTCTAGCCCCCACTCTAACAGGGTATTATCCAGCCATAAACTCAGCTTTTCACAACTATTGGGGATTCATTCAACATCACAGGTTTGGTTGTCGTTCTAGCCCCCACTCTAACAGGGTATTATCCAGCCATAAACTCAGCTTTTCACAACTATTGGGGATGCATTCAACATCACAGGTTTGGTTGTCGTTCTAGCCCCCACTCTAACAGGGTATTATCCAGCCATAAACTCAGCTTTTCACAACTATTGGGGATGCATTCAACATCACAGGTTTGGTTGTCGTTCTAGCCCCCACTCTAACAGGGTATTATCCAGCCATAAACTCAGCTTTTCACAACTATTGGGGATGCATTCAACATCACAGGTTTGGTTGTCGTTCTAGCCCCCACTCTAACAGGGTATTATCCAGCCATAAACTCAGCTTTTCACAACTATTGGGGATGCATTCAACATCACAGGTTTGGTTGTCGTTCTAGCCCCCACTCTAACAGGGTATTATCCAGCCATAAACTCAGCTTTTCACAACTATTGGGGATGCATTCAACATCACAGGTTTGGTTGTCGTTCTAGCCCCCACTCTAACAGGGTATTATCCAGCCATAAACTCAGCTTTTCACAACTATTGGGGATGTATTCAACATCACAGGTTTGGTTGTCGTTCTAGCCCCCACTCTAACAGGGTATTATCCAGCCATAAACTCAGCTTTTCACAACTATTGGGGATGCATTCAACATCACAGGTTTGGTTGTCGTTCTAGCCCCCACTCTAACAGGGTATTATCCAGCCATAAACTCAGCTTTTCACAACTATTGGGGATGCATTCAACATCACAGGTTTGGTTGTCGTTCTAGCCCCCACTCTAACAGGGTATTATCCAGCCATAAACTCAGCTTTTCACAACTATTGGGGATGCATTCAACATCACAGGTTTGGTTGTCGTTCTAGCCCCCACTCTAACAGGGTATTATCCAGCCATAAACTCAGCTTTTCACAACTATTGGGGATGCATTCAACATCACAGGTTTGGTTGTCGTTCTAGCCCCCACTCTAACAGGGTATTATCCAGCCATAAAATCAGCTTTTCACAACTATTGGGGATGCATTCAACATCACAGGTTTGGTTGTCGTTCTAGCCCCCACTCTAACAGGGTATTATCCAGCCATAAACTCAGCTTTTCACAACTATTGGGGATGCATTCAACATCACAGGTTTGGTTGTCGTTCTAGCCCCCACTCTAACAGGGTATTATCCAGCCATAAACTCAGCTTTTCACAACTATTGGGGATGCATTCAACATCACAGGTTTGGTTGTCGTTCTAGCCCCCACTCTAACAGGGTATTATCCAGCCATAAACTCAGCTTTTCACAACTATTGGGGATGTATTCAACATCACAGGTTTGGTTGTCGTTCTAGCCCCCACTCTAACAGGGTATTATCCAGCCATAAACTCAGCTTTTCACAACTATTGGGGATGCATTCAAAATCACAGGTTTGGTTGTCGTTCTAGCCCCCACTCTAACAGGGTATTATCCAGCCATAAACTCAGCTTTTCACAACTATTGGGGATGTATTCAACATCACAGGTTTGGTTGTCGTTCTAGCCCCCACTCTAACAGGGTATTATCCAGCCATAAACTCAGCTTTTCACAACTATTGGGGATGCATTCAACATCACTGCACAGTTTCAAACTGTTCA